>NC_137889.1:12877590-13369389 GCF_963455335.1 Martes martes | reverse complement strand
TTAAAAAAGACACTGACTTTAAGGGAGCTCAGCCTGTTTGGTTCACCCAAACAGGTGATATGAGTTGGCATTTGCAGAGTCAACTGGATCCCATTTAATAAATGTGCTAATCATTTTGTACAGATTTGATAATGATTTTTGAAATTTGATCTGACTAGTATAAACAGAACTAATTTATAAACAGATAGTCATTAGAGATAATGTTGAATAGAAATGAGAGAAGTCCTTTCATTTTACAACTACGTGACATTTTATAATTTTAAGGTCTCTTCGGGGCGACTACTCCCACAAAAACAGATACAGAAACTGGGAATCCTGTAGAAAGGAGATAATGTCCGGCAACTGTACTTGGCAACTCATTCTTAGCACACATTAGATGCATGATAAAACTTGGCTGTAGGAATGTATCATTCATTCTTGATTAAATTTATACTGATTCTAGGCTCCCCTAAGGTACCATCTTGCCTTGCCTTGCCTGTGTACTTGGGGCTTTCTGATGAAGTAAGGGGCCACAATGGGGATGCAATTTTGCCTAATTCAGCCCAAGTCAGGATATTAATATTTCTGTAGGTTTATCAGGTAGACCCTTCTCTGCTTATTGTTTATATAATAACATGGGGCTGGTGTGGTCAACACTTGACCCTGTTGAAGCAGATCATCCTCATTTCAATGTTTGCCTTGCAACGTAATGCGCCTGCTCAGGATCCCCAAATTAATTCAACAAAGTGTTGGCCATGGGGGCAGGGGAAGGGGAAGGAGACATTTGTACATGGAGAACCTTTGATGTCAATACTTGAGCAAGTAAAAACTTTTACAGCTGGATCATCCTTCTCTACATAGAAAACTTTTAGCGATTCTTTAGAAGAGAAAAACTGAACTTTAATAAATAGGACAATGCCTGCTTATGAATTCTAATGAGCAAATGATTTCACTAATTACTTTGTTGCATTCGATTTGGAATCGTCCGCATAGCTGAGTTTGTAATGCAATAAACTATGCCTGAACGGTCTGTTTACTCCACTGCAAGTTACAAGGAAAACTCTTTCCTTAAAGGACTTGTCTCTTTGAAATGCACAAAGTGGCAAAAAGCCAAGGGAAGCTGGTGCTTGAGCGACCAGGACTGAGCCGTGCCTGTGTGCATTTCAGTCTCAGCCAACCGAGGTAAATGTTATTGGAGCTTTTGTGCCATAAAATTGCTGCTTTCATGCCCACTGCATCCGACAATAGGAATCCTTGGTCTACTAGGAAGGAGGGCGGTTGCGGTGCCTTCCTGCCAGATTTCTACATTCCTCAGAAGAGGGTGGAGGAGAGGGGAAAAAAAGAGGCTGCTCTGAATGGGCTAGGGACCATGGGATGCATCTGGGATGCATCTGGACAGAGAAAGAGGCTACGCAGAAAAAAAAAAAATCCCTACTACTTTTTTTGCATTAAGTATTTGTAAAAAAAAAAAAAAAATCATTCAGGAGAGTCCTGGATTAATGAATTAAATTTTTAAATTTAATTTGCAGAAAATTATATAAAACTATTAATATTTTACAAGTAAAAATCAAAATCAATGACTATATTGAATTTGGAAGGGTAAAAATCTAAAACTCATATAGTGTTGTTGTCACTATCTGCATTTGTTTTTCTGAGCTACTGAATTTCCCTTGACATGCTATTTACTTGTATGGTTGTTTAGTTTACGCTGGTATTTTATTTATTAAAACATTCATTCAATACTTACTTATTGAGCACCTACTATGAATCAGGCAGGAAATTATTTCTAATGTTGCGATTTTAAATGTTCTATAAACCCCAAACCTATGTTGAAGCCCCAAGCCATAGAGACAGTTGTTTTTCTTTAAAAAGAAGGAAAATCATTTTTTAAAAGCATCCACTACGAGAACCAGGCAACTAAATTCTTTTTTTCAGAATTATACTAACATAATGTCTACAACATAAGCATGATATTTTAAATAAGCTTTAAATAGCAGTACAGCTAAGGGGGGGGGCGAAACAAGTCAGACAATATTTCTTGATTTAAGAAGAAAATGAAGAGAGGTTGTCAGTGGTTACAACACAGTTAAACTTATACCTGATAGGGAAACAATACAGAATGATTTGGAATCACTTGCCTCATTCAGTGATAGGCTAACTCTATCAGAATGCTTTGTTATGTTAATTAGGCACTTACTTCGCATTTACCGCCTATTTTCAGCAGGTACTCACACCGCCAATACCGGGAGCTACATCACCACGTTCACTGCTGGTTTTGGAAGACGCGGGATGTGAAGGCATCATAACGCTTGAGGCATAAAAAACAAAGAGAACCGCAACAACTGGGCCTCCCTATTCTCTCTTTCCCCTAACCTTTTAAGCTGTTCCCTGCTTTGACTTTGGGAAGAGTGAAGAAAAAGAGACACGTAAATCATGACAAAGGAAAAAGGAAAGCTTAGAAGGAAAGAGAGCAGCAGAAGTGGAATTCAAGCTGCAAAGAGACAAATCAGACAATGGCTCCTGGTCTCCCAAGCGCTCTTGATATGCTGAAATGGGCTTTGTTTCTGATTTCTTTTGATTATTTTGTTCTCCCTGGCTTTAAGATACATCTGCATTTTAACTGCCACTTCATAATCCTATGACCTTGGGCAAGTTATTTAACCTTTCCATGCCACAGATGCTTCATCTGTACATCAGGGTTAATGATTACTACCTCCTCAGGGCTATGAAAATTAAATTAAATATCACACACACACACACACACACACACACACACACACACACATACACTGCCCGGCGCATACTGGCTTGCTCATAGTAGGCACCCAATAATTACTGGTTTCCTTTTCCCCTTTTCTTGGTGCATTCACATTACCGACAAACATGGAAAGCCACCAAAGCTAAGTAAAAACATACACCACACACATACATATAAAATAATAAGTCTGACATTTCTCCTCTCGGTAATGCTTTTAAAATAATTCCTGTTCGAAAAAGCAAAGAAACAGTTAAATTTATCATCACTGTGGGTGTCTGAAAGTCAGATGAAGAATTAAGCTGACCTGCCAAATTATCCCCCCTAATTGTGGAGGTTTCTGAATGTTACTTTTTTTTTTTTTTACCGCTTATGATTTTTTGTTAATGGCACATTTCAAAGTAGCTCGGATGAGACATGAATAGGTTTAGTGTCAACTGTGTAGAGCTATCCGGAACCAAGTTTTTGCATCCTAACCTCGTTGATATTTCGAGGTAATTGTATCCTTTAGTTGAAGACGTGCTTTTTAAAAATTTGAGTAGACATCACTTCCCCTACAGAATCAATTATGCCCTTTCTAGATTCTTTTGGATTTCACATTCTCTTATTACATGTTAATGGGACTGTATCTTTGGATGTCATCATGTCTCCAGCACGTTATACTTTTGGCAAGTTAGCCCACCTGGGAGATAGTCTCCTTGCGGAAGGAATCATTTGCTATTCCCAACGCCTTGATCTGTGACTAGGATAAAATCATTGCTAGAGATAGATATGCAGCTAATGACAGAGGTGTAGAGGACATTTTTCTCTGAGAGCGGAGAAGTCCACATTCATAACTGGGGGACAGAACCAGTTTTTATCATTAAGGGGAAAAAAAGCAGAAAAAAATATACTTCTTGGGAAAAATATGAATTACAAGGATAATGCAGTTCAACTAACTGTTCAACCTCACTAAAAAAATTGATTTTTGCAAGTCAATGGTTAGATGTGATGAAGACAGTAATTACCTCTTGGCAAAAGTTAGAATATGTAATAAAACTGAGCAAATATGTATTTTTCATATATTAGAAGTAGAGTACAAACAGCTTTGACATTGCAACTAAGGAATAAAAGCACAAAAGGAAAGATCAATCAAATCAAAGATCAAGAAGAGATTTTCAAAAATCAGCTAGTCATCAGAAAACCCTTGTTATGTTTAAAACATTCCTCCACTCTCCCAAAGCACTGCAGAGGGAAAATGAATCGCTTTTTACCCTAAGGGATCTTCACCTCCCCCAGGCTAATTTTTTTGTCAGGCCCCACAGCGGTATGGACATCAGTGCCTATGATTGGCCACAAGTAATATGATACAGAAGGTTTTTAGGACAAAATAAAAGATGAGACCCCGTCTTAAGCAAATTACTGCAGATTAGACGCTAGGGGCTGTATGGTAAGGGCGCAGACATGCAATTGTTCATTTGGCAAAGAGGAAAGATTGAGTTAAGGAGTCTTGTCCTTTCTGGACATTTGGCACCCATGAAAGGGCTTAAAATCTGATGCTTTGCAAGAAGTTAAATCACAAAGCAGATGGACATTAATTCCCATTTTCTTTGAAGGGTGAGATCCTAACCCAAGTTATCAAGCTATTGTCATGTGAAAAATGCTTTTTAGAAAAAGACAAAAGCAAGAACGCCTCTCTACCCTAAATGAGAGGCATTACCTCTTCAGGCACACATCTTCCCAAGCAAAATGCAATCTGGGCAAGAAGTGAGAAAATACTGTTTAAGAAAGAAACTGTAATCATTAAAAGGATCAAAATCGTGCCCTTAAGTTTGCCCAGAGTAAATGAGTTTCAATTTTCTAAATGATGTGTTAAGATCATATAAGTGAATTAAGATTTACTTCTTGTAACAGGGCTGCCCTTGCTGTGACCATTTGTTGTTTTTTTTTTATTGATTCACCGTCACCTACATCCCGGAACCAAGTGTTTGCTTTCTCCCTGGTCAGGCTGTATGGTTTTCTGAATGACTGTGGAGAATGTTCTTCTGTGGCTGATCCTGAAATTCAGTCAGGACTTGACTTGGGGAAGGGCGCCTGGGTTGCTCAGTGGGTTAAGCCTCTGCCTTCAGCTCAGGTCATGATCTCAGGGTCCTGGGATCGAGCCCCTCATGGGGCTCTCTGCTCAGCGGGGAGCCTGCTTCCTCCTTTCTCTCTGCCTGCCTCTCTGCCTACTTGTGATCTTTCTCTCTGTTAAATAAATAAATAAAATCTTAAAAAAAAAAAAAAAAGACTCAACTTAGGGAAACAACAGATATCTTACAGAATTGTAAAGTGTCTTTTAAAAAAGGTCCAGAGTGCATTTAGTTAGTAGGGCCCATATGAAAATAACACAGTTGGTCTTAAACCTTCCAAGTCTCACCTAAGTATCTCATTTTACAGTCGAATCCTCTACTTCCTTTTCCACCCTTCGCCAGCGCTACACCAGATGGTCATCAACCATTACACTTCAAAAACGATTAATACATTTCCCTTTAGCTTTCTCTCTTCTCTACTAAATAATTCAACTCTTGAGTTGTTTTTTTTTCCACATGCGTCTCATTTTGTATTCCTCTAATTAGCTTCGTGGCCCTCAGAACGCTCGTCAAGTTTCAGAATGGTGCGGCAAAACCGAACTCTGAGAAAGGTCCAACCAATGTAAAATAAAATGGTTCAAATATTGAACTGCCAGACTAAGAGATCCTTGAGAGCAGAAACCTAGTCTTGTGTACCTTGCAGTATCTGAAATATAGCAGTTTCCAATAAATGATGCATTAATGGGTGTGCAATCATTGGAGCTCAAAATGGCCCCCACTACTGGAAAGCAAATCGAGAGTTATTTCTTTGTTGTTATTTTTAAGTGATGGTGGGAAAAAGGAAAAATGCTAACACTGGAAAAACTGCTGGCAAGGCCCAAGCTGGTAAAGTCTCATCATTCTCAAATGTCACATCTCATCTAGCTTTAAATACCGTAAACGAGGCAACCTTGGAATGTTTCTGCGTGATTATCAAATTTTACTAGTCTGGGTAATGGATGGGGGGGGTCGCCTTAAGTCAGGTAAAATTGCAACGATGTTTTCAGTTGAGTCTTATTCAATTATACGTACATTATTAATTTTATTCTTATGTTACGAATATGACTATTCCTCTTTTTGTATATTTTTAATAGATTTAATGCACTTTAGCAATACTATTTCCAGTTGTCAGATTGGAAAGGTATTTCTTCGGGCAAATTCACTTAATTTTTTTAAAACTTATTATTTTTTACTATTATGCAAATTCACTTTAGTTGAGCATGTATTTCCGAAGTCTGCTGAGCTATCCCAGAACCCCTGTCCTTCCATTTTTACAAAAATGATGAGTAGCATGAACAGAATATGGTCAGCATCAGAAAAGTTAGCCTGAGTGCTCTGTTTAGCAGAAGAGGGAAGCTTTAGCGTTTTTGTCTTATTCATGGCAGAGGGAGGTAGGATTATACATGAAGATTTAACAGAAGCTACTTAAACCAGTTTCCAACTGACTTACTCCCTAAAGCACCGCTCAGTCCTTGCAGAAGCTGAAATGAATATTTTTCCTTCCAGTCCCCACACCTCAGGACACGTTTTCATCCAGTAAATACTTACTCGGTAACTAACTACTGTATGTTAAACACTATATTAGGGACTGGGGTTACAAAGATAGAAACCTTTTATTTTTGCCTCAAACAGTTCACATTAAGCAAGGGCAGATTTCTAGTAATAGAAGATACTCCATATATCCTGAGTGTTAGAGATATTAATAACCTGTCTCTAGGGATGAAAAGCCAGGAAATCTGGAATAAACATTTTAAGCAACTGTCACTGGCTAACAATTAAAGCCAGAAGAAGGCTTCACAGAGCAGAATCAAGAACAAGCCCACCAGATGTTGAAATTATTAACATCTGTAGGAGACGTTACCACCTGAGAGAAAAGACACAAATTAATTGGAATAGGAAAGAGAATAAGGAAGTAGGAGTTATTTCAGGGACCGTGACCCCAGTGTTTATTTTTGGTAAAAATAGAGAAGCTATAGTTTAGCAGTATATGATATTATTCTGTGGATAAGCCCTCAACAGAGAGATCTATAAGAACAGATACTTTTCATTTACTTTGTGAATCAGAGTGACTCAGATTCTTAAATTTTATATTTAAATTTATAAATCCACTTACATATACACATACATACATGCGAATTCTTCTAGGAATTACTGTTTCCCAATGTGAATCCCACACTAACAACTAATGCTGACTTTCTTAAACTTAAAATTTTAAAATAATTTTATGATCATCTTTGATAATTTTTAAAGGTTACTCTTTATTAAAATAGGTGTTGGGTTTGAGCGGAATTTTTATAAGACCCTATTTTCATATACAAGGAGGACTCTGATACAAAACTCTATAATCCCAGAGAGGGATTCCGCCTTGATTTCCTATGTAAGAAAAGAACAAACTATAATTCCTAAATGAAACCAAAATTTCTTACTTTCTCTGCCTACATAGCTTTCTCTCTGATCGGACGAAATTAAAAGGAGAAAAAAAAGCAGATCTATAATGAGATTGCAAAGCTTCTTCTTCCAGAACCCTCTTTCTGTCTGTCCTTAATGCCCTAAGGTTTTTAGCCATACTTGACAGATTACGAGCATCCAGTTTCTTTATACCATCTGAAAGACCGATTCTTCTAAACAAGAATGCCTGATATGTTAAAAGAAAATACCTCTGAAAGGATCTCAAAGGTGCAGAAAATTAAGCAAGGAAAAGACTTCAAAAGGAGGCTTCTGGGTGCAAAGTGCTGACTCCGGACGCTGACCCAAACAATGGGGGGACTGCTCCCTTACATGGGTCTCAGACGCTGACAAGCCTAACACCGGCTTCTGTTCCTCCACGAGAACTTACCTAACACGCAGTCCTGATCCGCAGAACGCGAGAAGCTAAGCGCTTAAAGAGTTCTGAAATCCCCCAAGATGAGCCGGAAAACTCAAACAACACACTCGTTCTTATCCAGGGGGATTGTTACGCTATTACAGACTTCATCTTAGAACGGTAACTACTCCACCCGGCTTTGATTGGAGAGGAACTAAAAGAAAATGCTTTATTTTTAAAACGCGAGTTTCTAAACCATGATCTGCCTTTGAACAGAATTAATTCTTTGGAGTGAACTTCCCTGGTCTATAATTACTATGCTGACATTTTACTTGATTGTAACATCTATGCACACACCCTTCTCATCTCCCTCCCTCCCTTCCCCTTTCTTTCTCTCTCTGTGTCGATCTGTCTCTCTCTCATACACATGAACCAGAATAACACACTGCTCCAAAAGAATTAAGTTTTTCTTTTCTTTTTTTTGTTTTTTTAAGATTTTGTTTACTTATTTGATGGAGAGAGAGATAACAAGAGAGGGAACACAAGCAGGGGGAGTGGGAGAGGGAGAAGCAGGCTTCCGGCTGAGCAGGAAGCCAGATGTGGAACTCGATCCCAGGACCCTGAGATCAAGACCTGAGCTGAGGGCAGATGCTTAACCGACTGAGCCACCCAGGCACCCCAAGAACTAAAATTTTCTGCAATGTCACTGGACATGTAAGAATTATATCCGGGACAGACTTTCTTTTCACTTCTAGTTTACCTTACCTCCTCTCCTGCTCATTTAGGTAAATTACTACTGTTTGCAAAAGAGGGGAAAAAAAAAAAAACCCACATCATCTGTGTTTTTCACTTTGTAAAAGCAAATGACAGGTCCTCTAGAAAATACCATAAAGCAACCAAGAGAGTAAGCATCCAGTTGCCATGGTGGGGTGGTGGGGTGGTGCAGGGGTGGGCTTAGAAGGGGAGACAGCATAAGAACAAAATAACTTAAGAGTTAGAAGAATTTCAGGCAGGGCTGATGCCTCTTTTCAAAAACAAGGTTGGCACCTGATGGGGAATGCTGTGTTAAGAAAGATTCCCAGGCTGCCTAGGAAAGTCTGCCATGATCCATTACTGGTATCTGCTATAAGCCCTCGAGGTGGGTCCACGGGCAGGTACCGCACACATCTTGCGATCTATGGAGGAGAACGCTGAAATCTGGCAACGAACCACAGTATGTCAATAGCCCCACCCACCCCAGAGGATCTCCCCAGCATAGATGCAGGGCCCTGAAGGTCAGTGCACTTCCGGTTTTTCACTCAAAAGTGTTAGCAACCTGTGCCGGAGTTGTTAGATTAGAGTCTGCGTTCTAAAGACCGAAAGTCTTCAAGTTCCTAAAACTCGTGTGTCTACTATGAATATTGCACATCTGAAGGCATCTCCTGTTTTCCTAAAATCAGAGCAAAACCTGGGTTTGGACTCGAAGAATTCTCTATGGTGAGTCATGGTGGGTCTCCTATTCCAATTCGATATGGGAAGGACATTTTTTGTTGAGGGAGATGGCAAAAAATTTAGTAAAAGATGGAAACTGCTTATGTGGCTTTGCTATAAAGAACTTATTTCTTTTCAACCCCTTAATATCTGTGTCGACAAAATATTGCTAGGATATCTATATAAAGAGACATCAAGTAACAAGTTTAAAATAAGATTTTGGTTTCTTACATGCTATGAAAAACAGAGAATTTAGTCAAACTAGGAACAAGCTATCATCTTGCAATGGAATGAATCTTCAGTGGAAAGTGCACCAATCCACAGGACACAGGGGCCAGTCATGTACTCAGCTCTGGCATCAAAATGTCCTGAATGAAACCAGCACTTAGCAACCACCTTTGGTTGTCATGGAGATGGATAATGGAGGAAGGGAATGTGTAGATTTGATAACTGATGGACCAGATAAAGATGGCATAGAAGGAACTAGGGGAAAAAAACTAAAAACTAAAATATGGGTTAGGATATTATATTTGGAAAGCGCACAGGATCACCATTTTATTTTGAAGGAATGTTACTCGTTAGCATATAATAATAGTGAATTTGCATTCATGATAATATACAAACAGTTTATAAATAGTTAAAAAGCACAATGAGAGAAAGTAACTACAATATAGTTTAGGAATAAATTTATAAAGCTTTATACTCTACTTTCTATTGACAGCAAACCCAAGAAAATCTAAAATTAAGACCTTACAGCATATTCCAGACCGAGAAGAGAGAATTATTTCAAAACAAACACATACATCTGAACCATTCCTCTGCTTTACCATAATTCTGATGTACTAAACAGGCAGGCAGATGTAATAACTACAGTCAGGCTCCCTGCTTGTTCATAAGAATTTACCACAAGAGGTAGATCAAGAAATGGAAGAGGAGATATTCATTTTGTAAAAATAAGCGTATTCAAGATTTAGAAAACTAACACATAGGATTAGTTCAGCAGGAATCAAGTAGATCAGATATTACGAATATAAACATGTTGCAAACCTACAGCTAAAGACTTTAAGTCCTACATATTCAGATATTTATTAAGATATGTTTTAACTCCTATGTATTCAGATTCTACTATTCGTATCTTTTGAGGTAATCTCCACCAACTAGAGGAAGGGGCATGTGTAGCATCTGTCCAAAAACAGATACCTCGTGGACATTCCGTAGATCATCCATATGTAACTCATCCATTTTCTGGATGACCTGTGGACAGACTAAATCTCTGGTGGGCTTCCCTATTCTTTGCAAAGCTCCAGACGATCTCTGTCAGTTCTCCAGACAGTGTGGGTTTTCAGAGAATAAAAATGTATTTTAATTAACTGAAGCAAAACATAAATAAGATGGTAAACGTTCAATTTGTCCAATGATTCAACAAATCTTTGTAGAGCACCCACCATGGTCCCACCATGGTACTAGGACCTAGGTGTACAGTAGTGAACAAAACACACCCGTCCCCTCCTGTCAAGATTTTTAATTTTTCTAGAAAGAAAAATGAGTAAGATAAAAGGAAACAAATAACAAATTAATCGTTATGAAAAGAGACAAATAGGACAAAGAAATGGAGTAAAAGTGGAGGGACCCCATTTAAAACAGTGAGGCAAGTCTTCTCCTCATTGTGGAGCTGACATTAAGCTGAGATCTAAAGACAGAGGAGGAGAAGCCATTCTGAGCCAGAGAGGCGGAGTCTTCCAGGAAGAGGAAACCGAATATGCAGTTGAACTGTTGGCAAGTTTTAAAACCAAAAGGAGGTCATGCAAATCAGAGATGTAAGTGTCATCTCGGAAACCTCCTTTTCCTTTGCTCTTGCATTCAATCTAGATGGACACTGTCTCGTAAATATCTTGCCCCTACTTCTACTCATCTTTCCTTGCAGTCACCAATTTGTTCTACATTGTAGTCAAAGTAATAATTCGAAATACTAATCTTGTTGTACATATCCTTCTAAGCCCCAGCACCTGTTGTTTTTTGGCTAAAGAGCCAAATCCTCAGACACAGCTTACTCCCTTTTGCTGTGTTTCAGCCACATTATTATTTCTCGGTTTCAAACATGTCCTATCCCCTCCTGGTACCTCTGCATATGTTTTACCCCTTACCGGTAGTTCCCTTCCTTTTTTTCCCACTCCTGTGCCCCATGTGTGTTCTACTCACGCTTCAAATCTCAGGGTGGGTAGCAGTTTCTTGAGAAAGTCCCATCCCAGTGGTGACTTTATATCTGTTTCCATGATCATGTCACAGAGAGGCCTTGTAAGATTAGAAGCTCCCCAAGGTATGGGACCGTTCTCTGAATTTGCTTACTTGTGTATTCTCAGCATTTAGCAGAATGTCTCATGCCTCTAGGCACTCCATAAAAACTTGTTCATGAAACTGTTTCATCAAATTTTTCCTGGGCAGACTTTTGGCCAAACAGGCCCTATTTCTGCCCATTACAGTCTATTGCTCTCATTGCCAAGTAAAGGACAGGCACCTACCTGTCTGACATATGAATTAAAAAAAAAATACTATGCAAAAGTTTATCTTGGACCAGTTAATGTCTATATTTTAATATTCACATGTCAGGCACTACCAGCATTTTTACTCCTGTTCAAAAAGAAGAGTCAAAAGTGAAAGTGCTTTACAGAAGCCTCACTTCATGAAAAATAGTTCAGCCTCTGGGAAGATTACAAACAATGCACTCCCTAAAATAGTGGTCAGCAAGCAGCAAGATAAGAGCCAATGCTTTCACCGTAAAACAAGTGTATTCAGTTTGCTTTTGTGCACAGAGAACAGCATGTTGGGCACTGGGAAACTGAAGACACTAGAGCATAAAACAGAACAGAGACACAAACACATCCATGGACATCCAATACAAAATCAACATTACATAACTACGCAAGGCTCTGGAATTAAGCACAAGTGCAAAATGTAGAATTCCTAGAGATAATGCAGGAACAGCACAGAAGAAAAGTTTTGAACAAAGGCAAAAAACAAAAAAGAAAACGGTCTTATGTGGAGGAGAAAGGAAGGCATTCTGCATGAGAGCAGAAAGGGTTTGCAGTACCGGGGCCAAGAAGGAGCAGAGAGCAAACTGCCCGAGTAGGGAATGGTTGACCTGATGGAAACTGAGAATTTGGTACAGTGGGGAATGGACCGTGAATGCACAAAGATAAAGTAGCTGGTGCGAGCAATTGGTAGAAGGCTTCAGTGTTTATAATTAGACAATGGAACTAGACAAGAGAGAGCTTACACAGAAGACAAAGGATCCAGGGATGCTACAATAGTGAGAATTCCTACTCTGCAATCACAGATTTCAGTTCATGATGGTCCATGGGAAACTGTCCTTCTGAAAACTGACTTAAGACCCCAACACCTGCACGCTTTGATGTATGCATGAGCTTCACAGGATATTGAGAAAATGCGAGAAGGATGATATGGGGAAGGTCTAGAAATGAAACAAAATATGCTTTTTTTTTATATTAAAAAATTTTTTTAAAAGTAATCTTTCTGCCCAACATGGGGCTTGAACTCACAACCCCAAGATGAAGAGTCACATGCTCTACCAATTGAGCCAGCCAGGAACCCCAAAATGAGATACCTTATTTTTTTTTAAAAGATTTTATTTATTTGTCAGAGAGAGAGAGAGAGCACGCACAAGCAGCAGGAGGGGCAGGCAGAGGGAGCAGCAGGGAGAGGGAGCAGCAGGCTCCAGCTGAGCAGAGAGCCAGATGCAGGACTCAATCCCAGGACCCTGGGATCATAACCTGAGCCAAAGGCCGGTTAAAACTGACTGAGCCACCCAGGCGTCCCCCAAAATGAGATACTCTTAAAGAGATGGCAGAACTGGAACTCACACGCCTCTCCAACCATACTGTACTTCCTTAGGAATTTTACTTCTTCCTAACGGAAACACACAGTTAACTGTATTTATGTCTTTCATTCTCCTGGACACTCCTTCACGGCATCCAGTATGTCGATATTTTGCCAGCCATGAGGCTCTTAGTGAATAATCATTGAATGCATAAAACACAAAAAAGCAGGGGCAAAAAAAGAGGTTCTTTGACATACAATGAGAGGGTAGTCACGACATCCCACCTAACGAATGAATGAAATAGCTAGTAAGTCACGTGAGCTCAACCTCAGCTTTCGGACACCAGAAGAGGCAATGTTCAGGCGTAGGGATGAACAGCAGTGACTTCACAGAAACTTTCACCATGAGCTGGCAGAGGCAGGCTCCTTGCAAAGGAATCCAGCCCGAAATAACATGGAATGTTCATGTGTGCACGGGGTTCTTCAAAGTCGTCGGAGCAGGAAAACCCAGGAGCCGCGTGTAAAGAGGAACAGCAGTTACTTCTTATTTTTTCAGCAAGTTGGTGGAGGTTTACCTCTTGGCAGAAGGAAAGAAACAGAAAATGTGCACGCTTTCCCTGGCAGCCAGGATGTGGTCCTCTGACCCACTCGTGAGCTCTCATCAGCCATTACGGAACCTCACTGGATTTCTTTTTCTTTTCTTTCTTTTTTTTTTTTTTAAGATTATTTATTTATTTATTTGACAGAGAGAGAGAGAGAGAGAGAGAGAGAGAGAGATCACAAGCAGGCAGAGAGAGAGGAAGAAGCAGGCTCCCCGCCAAGCAGAGAGCCCAATGCGGGACTCGATCCCAAGACCCTGAGATCATGACCTGAGCCGAAGGCAGAGGCTTAACCCACTGAGCCACCCAGGTGCCCCACCTCACTGGATTTCTAACTGGGCTCTCACTGAGGTAAAAAGCACGGCGTGCCTACTGACAGCTCTTCTGCTCAGATGCCCGGCGGACGCATCAGTCGTGACATCCCCACTCAGTGGCCTTGCTGCCCCATTGTTAGAACACGACCACCCTGATAGAAGAAAGACTCGAGAAGCTATTTGGATGTTAATTTTGTAAGAATGGCTCATAAACCTCAACCCATTTTTTTTTCCCCCTGGACAGGGCACCAGCGGACTCCGGGACTCTGGGTGCCCCATCATAATTACCAGCGACGAACTTGTTCTCACCAGGAGAAAAGCTTGCTCTAAACAGGAAATAAAGGTAGCAATGATAATAACGACAGAAACAACAGCAGTTAACCCACGTGAACCTGATGTAAATAAAAACACACCACATTGGCTTGTGTCTATGTATTGGACGGAGCTCTTCGCTGTTACGAGGTAAATGCGCTATTTTAGGAAAAGGGATAATTATAGCAAATTCTTGCATGGTGGTCATTGTTCCAAGTGACTTACATATATTAACATATTTTAACTCATTCAATTGTCACATTAAACAGGATAGGTAGAGGTAGGTACTATTATTATTAACATATAATGATATATAATGTAATTATGGCTCATAACATAATTATGGATCAGATGCCATTAAATAAAAATGTGAAAAAAACTGTACAGATTTATAAGCATAAATCTTTGGCCTGCATATTTGAAGAAATATTTGCTAAAACAAAATAAAATGGCAATAAGTTACACTCCCATGAGAGATTGTTGAAATCGGATTCTCTCCTCTGCTCATATCCTGGCCTAAACAGTAGTCTGTCTTTGTTCCATAGTGTATGCAAAGAATACAGTAACTGTAAATTCTTCTTAAAATACAGAAATACCAATAAGAATTTCAGGACAAATATCAAAATTCACCCAAATACATACATGGGAGATAGTTGGAAATATCGAGTACCTAGTCCCACTGAGCATTTATTTTCCGGAGGAAAAGTAGAAGCTTTTCTATTTGAAACTCTCTAGAGGATTTTCTAAGGCAGGGCTAATAATCCGAGGGAAATTTATAACTTGGTTGCTGCTTTCCCATAATACTCCATACTATCCTTTCCAGATACATATATTCTGAGGCTCATGGGCCAGTCTGGAGGAAAAGGGAGCAACTTACAATACCAGAGGACTCCTGGCTCTGTGAATATGTCAAAGAAGTCCGCTATAAAACAAAAAACATCCACCAAGGTTCAACTTGCCTGGACAAGTAAACGACACGGATATCCCAGGGACTAGAGAGTATATGAGGAAAAAGACCCATTTTGTTTTCCGGAACGTCTCTAACAATCTATCATTGTGACACCAGTTACTGTCCCACTTCCGTGTTTAGTTAATTCACTTACAACTGGAAAACATATGCTGTACTCTCTGCCCAAACCAACATTTCTAAGTCCTCTCCCAGTTACACTCTCCGTCACATTTGGTACAAAATCTGACTTTTGTACAATGTTCTATATTGAGTATGATCATAGGATTTCTCATCCAGACTAGAAAACTTCTAGGAATGAAAGATGGTGTTAGTAGTAATTATGCCCAGGCTACGAGTGTGAGTAGGTACTGTCTGGGGAAAGCCGGTATGCGGGCCTGGCCCCAAGATCTTGCACACTAGCGTCCTTCCTCAATCCCCACATTTACCCTGGGCTTTCACCTCCCTGCGTAAATAGAACTCACCGTCAATACTGCCCTTGCACAAGGAAAAAAGATTTGAACTGAATACCTGTTCAGCCATTTACTACGTAATCGTGGGCAAGTTATTCAATCTCTGTGAATTTGTGTTCTGGAATGCTGTAGAATTGAATTCTATCTCCGTCACTTGTTTTCTCTGCTTTCTTGGAGAATTTATTTAGTATATCTAAAAAATAGCTTCCTCAGCCACAAAATGAGGGAAATAATGCTACCTCCTGGGTTTTGGGAAAGAATGTACACAATAATGAAAGCCAGGGACTAACCATTAACCACGTGTAGCTATGTACATCACGTTGACTATCTCCAACTAGGTTTTAAAACTCAGCAAATTTAAACCATAGACTGTCACTAGTCTAATAGCTTCCTATTTTTCTAGCCTTGTTTTCTGCTTTGCACATTACTTTGGCAACAACAAACAAGCTTTACGGACCCATCAGCCGTTGCCCTTCGTTGCGCAACTTTGTGCCTTGATACTGTCCTCTGTGGTAGAAGTGCCCATTGCCCTTGGATGCCTCCCGTTCCTCTTGTAAGACTCACTCACCTTCATTTCCTGCAGATAATTTTCTTTACTCCTTCCAAGCTGAGCTGGGTTTCCCTCTCTGACCTTTCTGAACAGCTGGGCATATTTCTGTTAGGACACTTTCATATGCCCAGTGGTGCTGTTAGAAGTTGGGTGTCATAATTAATCATCTTCCCAACCAAACTTCAAGTTCTTTGATGCTCTTTATTCATCTTCGTATTCCTAGAGTACAGGGCACACAGCTGGCTCGGATATTATGGCTGCATAAATGACTGAGTGAGCCAGTCATATATTACTTTTGTATTACTCACAGCCCTCAACGTAATGTTACACACACAGTGACGACTCAGGAAATAATTTGTGGCTCATAAATTATCAGACTGTAACAAATCAATGAAAAGATATCCTTTTATGTGAAAAAACTAGTCCTTCAGGAATCAAGTATTCTTTCCAAAGTAAGTGGTAATGGTTTTCCCAGGCTACCTGAAAAAAGACAATTACAGAGATACAGAGGTAATTTTAAGAACTGACTGCAGGTCCCTATTCAGGAGAAAGTAAGGAATGCTCCTGAAAAATTAAGAGCTGCATTAGAATTTTTTTTTTTTTTTAAGATTTTACCCATTTATTTGACACAGAGAGAGACACAGCAAGCGAGCGAGAGAGAGAGAGAGAGAGAGAGAACAAGCAGGAGGAGTGGGAGAGGGAGAAGCAGACTCTCTGCTGAGCAGGGAGCCCGATGTGGGGCTTGATCCAAGGACCCTGGGATCGTGACTCATGACCTGAGCCACAGGCAGACGCCCAACGACTAAGCCACCCAGGTGCCCCAAGAGCTGTATTAGAACTTGTGGTAAAAACACATCCACCGGAGAACTGATAATATAGACATTGTAAAAAGGCAAGATTCCCGCCTCCCCACACGTTTACCTGCTACACTTCCATGAGACATAATTCTTTCCAGTGCTCAAATACTTAAGAGAGACACATTAATATTACTCCCTAGTACTCAGATCATAATCAGGGAATCACTTGTGCCCTCAGAAAATAATGCCCTTCTTGGGCACTGTGTAGGATATATTATCCCCATCAGATTTGTTCTCCATTTTGTAGAGCGAGCACCAATACTTTAAATCCCCTTAGAAGGCTTCTGAGAGAACTTGCCATACTTTTCAGTGAGCTTATAAGATCTATGAAAAATAAAAAACAGCATCCAATATTTCATTTTTAAGGCAAAGGACAATCACAGAAAGGGAAACATTTAATCTAATGAGACTGATCTGATAGTAAGACGGTAGTAAACTGCTCTCGGTCTGTTGGTGCATTATTAACTCTTTCTGGTCACTTGGGTGACATTTTGAAGACTGTACTAAAAGAGGTAATTTACTAAATGGTACCCTAATGGCCAGAAAGAGTTAATGTGGTAATCAAAAATGAGCAATTTACTTCTCATCAACTAATCATGCTCAGTAAAATTTTTATTAAAATGCCTCTGATACTGTTCAACTGAAATTTTAATTGAAAAACTGGAGGCCATTTAGCTGAAAATACGGTGGGATGGATATTACAACCGATTAATCCAAGAAAAGTAATGGCATAGCTAACTGAAGACAGACAATAATAAAACAACAACTATTACTTCAATTATTAGCACCAGTACCAATGCCACCACTACTACTGAATGCCTGTTGTATGCCAGTCACTATCCTGGGCACTGTGTATATCTCACTGAATCTTCAAAACGGTGGGTCTTATTAGCAGAAATGGAGGTATAAAGAGGTAACAAGTAGCTGAGCCTTAGCTAGAAACCCGGTTTGTCACATATCCCAATCTATGGTTATTAAAATAAATAATTAAACTATTTATTATCATTAAATTATTAAATATTAAAATGATAAAAATTATATGCCGGACTGCCTTCCAATATACAAAGACAACAATTTTGGCTTACTAGCTCTTCGAATGACCTGGAAACAGTTTATTACTCAAATGTCCATTCCAGAGACATTCTGAGTAGTCTTAGTGCCAACAATGCTTATATTTTTCCTGGGCTTTGTCCCATGTACAAAAATGAGGTAGCAGAGCAGGCCTGGGACAGCCACCCTTAGAAAGGGCTGCTTGGGGGTTTGGCCTCTGGCTGGCATCTGGGAAGTGAGATTTCAGAAGGGCTCCCAGCATTCCCAGACAGAAAAAAGTAGCTCACTGTGCTGAAACTGTTTTATGGGAATGGTGTGGTTTATCCTGCATACCTGCTTCCCTTCTGGGAATCTGGAATTTTGGTACAGGCCTGGCCCAGAGTGCCTACACATGACTAGCCTCCAGTAAGTCCTGAACACGAAGTCTCTCGTGAGCTTCCCTGGCAAGAAACCTTTCACACATGTTGTCATAACTCATCCCCGCAGAAATGTGTGTCCTGCGTGCCTTGGCTAGGAGAGAATTCCTGGGAGCTTGTGCCTGATTTCCTCTGGACTTCACCCTAAGTGCATTTCCCCTTTGTCTTTGCTTTGGATCTTTTCACCCTAAGACATCTTAGTTGTAGGGATGTCTAGATACTGGCAAATCATCTAATCTAGGGGTGGTCTAAGGGACCTCTGACACAGTCGGCTTTTACTTTATGGTCCCTGTGAACATAAATAATAACCCTGCCTTGATAAAAGCTAGAAAGCCAAGATTTGTAGTACACCTAGAGAGAGCAAGGGTTCACGTCCTTAGGATCTACAAATATTAGATTTTAACTTCATTCCATGGCCCATTTTCTATCTCCCTTCTTGTCTTTTTATTTGCTTTTGGACCTAATATTTTGGTAGTTAAAATAATTTTAGTTATTTATAATAATAAAACAATAGCTAACATTTCTTACTGGATGTCTCAGAAGACTTTATACAAGTGAATACTTCCGCCTGACATACCTTCCTGGGGCGCTGATAGCACAGTCTTCCTGTTTCCTTCTTATCCCATCTCTGTCCCTGGCTAGGCTGCCTCTATCCCCTCACAGGTGTTGGTTCCAAGACCACTTTTTTTCTCTCCTACTTCTTCTCTCTCCATAAGTATTCTCACCTAGTCCAACTGCTTCAGAAAATTCTCCCTTGAGTTTCAGATTACAATTCACCTGTGCATTTGCCATCTCCCTTGGGTCTCTAACACATATCTGAAACTTGGTTAAGTCCAAATCAATTACAACACTGTGATTTCCCCATCCCATCCCCACACTACCTTGTGGTCCACCAGTCTTCTCTATCTCAGGAAGTGGCACCGACCGCCACTGAGTATGAGAGCAAAGAATCTGGGACACCTTCCTGACTGTTTCCTTAGCCTCAACCTTCCCTCCACAGGGAATCCATAAGCAAATCCTGCCAATTCTGCATCCCAAACAGATCCACTTCTCTACATCTACACTCTAGACCAGTGACTCTCAGTGGAGGAAGGGGAGCACTGCTGTCCCTCAGGGGCCATTTGCCAATGTCTGGAGATATTCTTAGTTGTCATGACTAGGAGGATAGGTAGAGGTCAGAGATGCTGCTAAACATCCTATGCATAGGACAACACCCCACAAATACTAGTGTGGCCCCAAATATCAAGAGTGCTAAGGCTGACGATCCATGCTGGAGACCAAGCCATCTAGACGGCTGCCACGCTTACTTGCTTCGCTTCTAATCGATGCTTCTGGGTCTATTTTACATATTCTTCTGAACTGCCATCAATCCTGTCTGGAACAGGACAGAGTATAAGTAAAGTTGAGTCCTATCAACAGGGAAAGGGCAAGTGGAACCAAACTCTGTAGTGTTTCCAAAGCTAACCACTGGAGAGGTCGCCGGTTGGAAAAGCGTGACATGTGTCAAATTTAGAGATGGCTTCAGTGACCAAAAGAAAATATGAGACTGCTATCCTCGTTTGTCTGAGTAATATTTTTTGCCTGGCATTCATATCTACCAGTGGTTGAAGTGGTAGATGAAGAAAAAAAAAGTTAGGAAAAAAGTCACTCATCTGATATGGGTAAGTCTGTGAACATGCGGTGACACCGGCCACACCTGTAACTTTGAAACAGAGGAAATCTCTACTGACCAATCTGAAATTACCACTTATCTCAAGAAGGGATTTTCCTTCACTGGTTGATATTAGGATATCTTGCTTATGTACATACCAAACTAAACACATACGGCCAACTAATGACATAAAATCCTACTGATACGCAGGATAGAGCAAAGGCTTAAAACAATGTTTGTCTCTCACTGAAGTCTAATTTAGATCAGGCACCTGTGCAGATGCCCATTTTTGTACTTTTCACCCCTGCGATAATTGTTGACTTACTCTGTTCCCCGATTATGCAAGAAGCCATGAGTGTGAGGTCGGTGGTAAACCTGGATTTTATAGTAAGGAAACTTTGGCCCATAAATCGGTACTGAACAAGTATTTATTAAATATTTGAACATATATACGATTACATGAACAAACACATGAATGCACAGATGGATAAGAAGCAGGGCAGTGCTCAAAGCTAATGGCAGGGGAAAGGTCTATATGCCTTCGGTACTCTCTAGGCTCCTGAAGCAAATGGAATGGATTAGGAAAAATGTTTATGACTCTAGCACAAAGGAAAGAAGAATGAAACGGGGCCCAAAAACTCATCCTGGTCCAGAAACCTAGATAAGCAGGAAAAGTTAGTGCAGCATGGCAGAGAGAAGAGGTCCGTCATCTCAAAGTGTGTGTCCCTTATTATGCCCTCACAAGTTCCCAAGTAGTAAGAAAGTTAGTGCTTAATAACAGATCTGTTGGGAGATTTTTATTTACTCACAAGTACATGAGACTTACCTACATAAAATACAAAATAAGCCATAAAGAAAATCCTTGGAGGAGAAAGTGGTATTTAAATTTTGGTTCATTTTGGGTTTCCTCTCTAGAACACCAATTTTTCTAGCGCTCTTCTCCAGGCCTCCTAATCCTTGCAAGTTCAATCGCTGCACTGACCTC
The DNA here is from genome assembly GCF_963455335.1 of Martes martes. NCBI lineage: Eukaryota > Metazoa > Chordata > Mammalia > Carnivora > Mustelidae > Martes > Martes martes. Next base: position 13,348,305 of record NC_137889.1, on the reverse strand, counting down.
AATATGTCATGTGCTTCCCCCTTCCGTAAGAAAACACAAGGAACTGGAATCTACCCTCAAATCACTTCAGAACTATGGGAATCGAAATTGGCAAGCTCAGGCACCAAGGTGAGTTTCAGGTGCTAGCACAGCAATCAGAAAAAATTTGTCACTGGAGCTAAACACTGATGCAGTTAAACAGGGCACAATCATACACTAAGTACTCAGGGTAGAGGGTAGATATGAATGCCAGACAGCTATGATCAAAGTAAAATCCTTGAGGTAATCTAACTTCACGATCTGAATGATTCATATTGTGACAAAATTGGTTTTACCATTAACACATCATTTCCCATAATAAACTATTGTTGTAATAAAAGAAACATTTTGGCATGAATAAATGGGGCCCCCATTTGTCCTTGCCTTCTGGGTTAAGGTCTTTGCTCATAAATAAGTAGTTCCTTTTTCCCATCTCCCCCCCCCCCACCCCCAAACATAAATAGATCAAAGAAAATGTTTGGGTGTTTTTTTTTTCTTCAGAATTCTATGATTTTGTTAAAAGGTTTACAATACTTCTGTGATTTTCTTTATTGAAACCATCCTAGAAGCAGGCGCTGGAGAAACCCTTGTTGGCTACAGAGAATATGACACCAGGTGGGGACTAGGAGTTCTCAAATCTTGCTAAGTTTTGAAGATTCACTGTCAACATAAAAATACAGAAAACTAGGGTTGGAAGAAATCCTGAAATATTTTTGGCCTAACTCCTTATATATAAGGGGAAGATATCAAAGCTTAGAGACTTTCAACAACTTACCCCAAATCACACAACTAATCCATTTCCTCTGTGATGTCATGGATTGTAACCGCAATCAACCATTGTTAATTACATCTTGTATGGGATAAAACACTACATTACATGTAAACGGCTCCTTTTGTTTAATATCAACAGGTAATAGCTCCCCTTAACCCACATAATTAAATGCCATCTTTTGCACTTGTAACAAAATCACAAGATCTCTCCTCATTTAAAGCCTGATGATCCACCTGAACCACTTCTGATCATCTGTAATTAGGTATAACACATGGTGATGATCATGTTACAATTTACTCTTCCACCAGCAGGGTTTTTTGACGTCAATTAAAAAAAAAAAGGCCATTTCATTGGGGCCCCTGAGTGGTTCAGTGGGTTAAAGCCTCTGCCTTCGGCTCAGGTCATGATCCCAGAGTCCTGGGATCGAGCCCCGCATCAAGCCCCGAACCGGGCTCTCTGCTCAGCACGGAGCCTCCTTCCCCAACCCCCCTGCCTGCCTCTCTGCCTGCTTGTAATCTCTGCCTGTCAAATAAATAAATGGCTATTTCAGAAAGTTAAAGCAAAACACAAGTATTTTTTTTCAAAATTGAAGGAAATAATGCAGGTAATGGCAAAGGTAGGACAAGAAGTGGTTTACCTAACCTTGTATTCCACTGTTAACTGCTCCTGACTCCTTTAATTGAAATACCTGCTTTCAAATCTAACACTACGGACAATATATTATATCTCTAAAGGAAAACAATATGATTATCCAAATCTCATCTGTCAGAATGTATTAGACACAGCAGCAAATCTCACATATTATTAGGAGCTCAGGAAAATTCAATAAACTCAAGGAGGAGGAAAAAGGGCTAATTAGTTTCAGGAAGATAAAAGATAGACAAGTTACCACTTCAACCATTTTATACAGAGTTGATCATAAAGTGAGGACCATCCCCAGATAGATCAGAGTCTGAAGATGAATCAAACGCAGTCCACCATGTCAGCATAAGACCTGACCAAGTCAGGCAACCATCTGTATGTTCTACGAATAAACATGAGTGGCCTTGCAAGTTAGAAAGTAAAAGGATTGAGAGCCATGCCCGGCTACCGAGGCTCTGAGCACAGACTGTTCAATCACTCATTCAAGGTGCTCACCATGCCAGGCTGGGGATGGAGAGGCGAACAAGATGGTCACAGCTCTACCTTCATGGAGTTTACGTGCCAGTGAGGTGCAGACCCTAAACAGAATGATATTCTTCCTTCCCACTCTTTCCTTTCTGGATGTCACTCCTTGTAGCGAGAATGCTACAGCCATGTCAGGGATGGTTTCCCATTGGAGGAAGGAGAGAGAGTTGTATGTTTGACTCAGGTGCCAGTGAGGTGCAGACCCTAAACAGAATGATATTCTTCCTTCCCATTCTTTCCTTTCTGGGTGTCACTCCTTGTAGCGAGAATGCTACAGCCATGTCAGGGATGGTTTCCCATTGGAGGAAGGAGAGAGAGTTGTATGTTTGACGCAGGCAAAAGGAAAGTGAAAAGAGAAGGAGGCATGCCAAACAATGGGACTGACTGTACAGAGGTACTAAGGGGATCGCAAACACAGTGGCAGTGGTGCCCAGATGGCTCACTGGGTTAAGCATCTGCCTTTGGCTCAGGTCATCATCCCAAGTCCTGGGATTGAGCCCCACATCAGGCTCCCTGCTCCAAGGGGAGCCTGCTTCTCCCCCTCTCTCTCTGCCTGCCGTTCCTTCTGCTTGTGCTCTCTCTCTGTCAAACAAATATATACAATCTTTAAAAAAGAAAAAAGAAAAGAAACCACAGTGGCTAGTGCCAAAGATGGTCAGAGATGGCCTCTGTCAAGTGGACAGATGCACCAGAAAGGGGGCAGATAGAATAGGAACAGGTGTGTCAGGGGCTGAAAATGGTGGAAAATGAGTCAAATCAATCATGAGTCATTCCATGCTTTTCCTGATTATGTCCTTTCACTTGGTTTCAACATTTTCCAGATCCTTTATCAAAATGTCCTCATTTTTATAGAAGTCCTACTGGCTTCACCACCCAAGCAGGGTTGTTAATTGACAAGATTTTTTGGACCTGTAAACTTCAGCGGGATGGTGGGGACACAGTGAATTACAAGCATGGAGGCACCACGGGAGACTGGCCCGATGTGTAGAACTCTTCCAGGTACAGAAATTCCTTGATGTAACTGATACAAGGCAGATGTTAGTGGGATGGGCGGAAATGATAACAGATCTACACTACTCCGTAGCAGTATTCCAGTTTTATCCAAACAGATATGCTTTGCTTCATTAGGAATTGATTTTTTAAAAAGTAGAAAATACAAAGGAGAGAAAGCATCATGTAGTGGAAAGTGGCTGTTCCTTGAAGTTAGCCAGGCAACTGATTCTGTGTTTTGGCAGCTTAAATTATGTTATCCTGGGCAAATAATCTAACTCACACCTCTAAGCCTCCATACTCTAATCTGTAAAATTGGAGACAATAATACGTATCCAACAGCATGGCTATAATGGTTAACTTTATGTCTGGAACCGATAGCTACTACAGATTCTGTTTTTGTTTTCAGTGTTAAAATTCCATTTTTAATTTACTATGGGAGTCTGCTTTGTAAAGTAAGGTCAGTTCTTTTGCAAATTTTTGGATCACCGCGCATTGGCTCTTCACCCAAGTAAGAGGTGGAGTCAACGAGTGGAAAGTAGTTAAGGGTCCAGTAGTAACAAATCAAGGACCTCCTAATGTGACTATGTAAATTACTGAACTTCTCCTGGGTCTCGGGTTTTGGTTGGTTGGTTTGTATGGAATCTGATTCCCTCTTGTTTTAGGAAGCTATGATTCTAAGTCTGGACTTACATATAGCGGTTTTTTTTTTTTTTTTTTAAGAATTTACATTTATTTGACAAAGACACAGCAAGAGAGGAAACACAAGCAGGGGGAGTAGAAGAGGGAGAAGCAGGCTTCCCATGAGTAGGGAGCCCGATGTGGGGCTCGATCCCAGGACCCTGGGATCATGACCTGAACTGAAGGCAGACACTTAACCGACTGAGCCACCCAGGTGCTCCTAGCTTGGTTTTAAACTAGATTCATCAGTATGGAGGTAATTGAGTCATTATTCTGAATTACCTGAAAGATGTCATTCTGGCTCTCAAAGAAAGATTCTAGACTCACCATCTGAAATGGTAACATAGGCAAGTATTTTGCAAAATAATAAATTGCATAATTGGACTTCTGCTTCCCTGTTATGGGCATGTTCTTCCCCTTATCTAAATAAATCTAAGTAATTACTGCCTCTTATCCAACTGAACTGTAAACATAAAAGGGTAATGACTTCCTCCAAATCATAGCAGGGTGACGGATAACAAAAGCGGTAGGAAGCAAGGATCTGACAGGGATTGCAGGAACACTCGGATTTCTAGGTGTTCTACTTATTTTTATCTCTACAGCAAATTCTTCCCTCTAAATTGGTTACTCTCCCTTGCAGGTTATTATACTAACAAGGAAAGTAATACGGTCTAGAATATTTAGGTGATACCATAAAAGAAACGAAGAGAGTAAAATGCGTTATTTCTATTCTCTCCAAATATCCAGTCTGGCTCTCCCTATGAGAATTTTTTTTTTTTTAAGATTTTATTTATTTATTTGACACAGAGAGATAGATCACAAGTAGGCCAACCAGCAGGCAGAGGGCAGGGAGGAGGGGGGAGCAGGCTCCCCGATGAGCAAAGGGCCCGATGCGGGGCTCGATCCCAGGACCCTGAGATCATGACCTGAGCTGAAGGCAGAGGCTTAACCCACTGAGCCACCCAGGTGCCCAGAGAATTATTTTTATGGGAGAAAGTAGGGAGTGTTGGCTCCACTCAAGTGTGCTGTCAATGATGCAAAGAAAAGGTCTCAACCAAAACCAAAGCTAATCACAGGAGGCATAGAAAGATACACTTTTATGAACACCAACATTTTCACAATGTCTAAAATTTTCTCTTGGGACAAAAAAAAGAATGCCATAATTTTAATACTTCAATAAAGAACAGGATTGTATTATGTTAGGTAGTTAAGGAATAGCAGGATGGCAATTATTTTCTCAGTACCCACTAATTTACCATGAAAATAGGGAAGGGGAGTTCTCCCCACCCATCATACTATGCAGAAAAGAACTTTACCTGTTCCAAAAGGTTATAATTGGTTAAGATAAGGGAGGACAAAGCAGCAATAATTACCACTGACAGGGTGAACACAGAAAGGAAAAATAGTGAGCCTCCAACTGAATTACAACCTCAAGATGGGAGCATTCCTCCTATGTGTGTGTAGGTCTGGATTAAGATGGGAAATCTCAATGAAGTCTTACTCAAAATGCATCTAAAATCTGGGTAACAGACTCGACAAATAAATAATACAGAATTATTTAAAGTTTATTTCCCCCCTTCTGTATAAAATATTCCTAGCCACTAGTTCTTGATAGCTAATTGGAGTTAGAACTTCATAGGAGTCTCTTTTCTAAGTGATTTTTCCAGAGAGGAAGTGAACACTATCTCACCTTTGCTCTAAGTCACTTTTGTGCAAAAAGTTCTTTTGTGAACATAGAAGGACAATCCTGACTCTAATCAATCGAGAGGAAAAAAGAAAAGATTAAATCTTCTTAGATCCTAACTTTTGCAATTAAGAATTATTATCATCCAGTTCAGAAAACAAACGTAGGAAAAAAAAAAACACCCTACAGGGGGAGCAACATTCAGAATACTCCTAATAGGCATGAAAAGGAATAGGGAGTTATTAAAAAAAAATAAGTGAATGCCTTTAAATATTTTTATGATATTCATTCAATTAAATAGAAGTGACTATTACGCTTTTAATTATGAGTCTATTTTATGTTACCGACCCCCCATTTGCCACCCCACCTGTAGGACTTGGCACTGGCATTTCTCTCTCTGCTGGAGACTGTAGCCTTCTGCAGCCAACCTGTGGCGACAGTTATCTCTTAATTAAAACTCTACATGCAAATATAGCGGTATTAAATCGTGCTGGTGCAAAAGCACATACAAAGCATGATCATTTATAATCCTTATACAATCCTTTTCATCTAGTGTTTTCATACCGGCGACGACGACTACAGTCAGTAGGAAACTTTCCCTTAGGAAAAATCTGCATAGCCAATTCTCTGTACATATATATTAAGGGATAAGACTGTATAGATCTTCCTATCGTCCTGTCACTTCTCTGAAGAATGGTGAGTTGTGTTTCCCTGCGAGAGATAACGCTTTGAAATATGTGGAATGTTCTACAGAGCGCACGATACTTCCCTTCATAACTGATGGTGGTGACCCATTTAACCTTGAATTGTGAAATATATTTTCTAAGTTTTAGATACTTCAAGTGCTAATGAACTGTCATTACCTTTCTGATGCAAATCTGAAATAAAAAATGAAAGCCACCTTTAACGGGCTTCTGTACCATTATTATTTATGTACAGAAGGAGTACATCACTTTGACATATATTTGAACTTGGAGATTTTCTATTATTCCCTAGAAAGCTAAGAGCAAAAAAATTCTATAAAGCTGCAACAGCAAGGGAATTCACCTGGTTATCAATTACCATTAGAAAAAATAATTAGAACTATGGCCCAGGAGAAAAGGAAAGAGCTGATGTATGAATTTCATGGTACTATAATTATTTTTCTTTTAAGCCATTTTGTTAGAAAAATAATAAATCACATACTCTCTAGTAGACACAAAACCTATGCTAACTTGTCCAAATCTGATTCATAAAGAAGGAAATTTACTTCTAGGGGAAAAAGTGTGTGTTTATTTTGAAATGCTAACATCTGTTGTGCAATAAAAAGCAGCAACAAACTGTCATGTCGACTCATACGTGCGGCACAAATAATTAGGTGCATAACTTTTTTGTGTTTGTTTTTTGAAGAAGCGAGTATGTGAAACAAGCTACTCTCAGCTAAATTCAGGAGCGAGTACTCCAACTTAGTAATATATATTTTGAAATCAAAGCCATACGGAACGTTCTAAGGGTAAAACACCCTAACCACACATCTCAGGTAACCGTCTCTACACCAAAGAACTGTATCTCCTTTGAGGGAAATGAACTTGCTAGTGCACAGACCGCATTTGCTACCAATGATGGACTGTTTTCTTAACTTTGTTTTCAGATTGTTTGTTGCTAGCAATATAGAAACACAATTGATTTTTGTATACTGATCTTTTTTTAAAAGATTTTATTTATTTATTTATTAATTTGACAGAGATCACAAGTAGGCAGAGAGGCATGCAGAGGGGGAGGGAGAAGCAGGCTCCCTGCAGAGCAGAGAGCCCGATGCGGGGCTCGATCCCAGGACCCTGGGATCATGACCTGCGCCAAAGCAGAGGCTTAACCCACTGAGCCACAGGCACCCCTTGTATGTTGATCTTAATGTCTTATGACCTTGCTTAATTCTTACTAATTCTAGAAAAATTCTGAAAGATTCCTTAAGATCTATACACAAGATCCACAAAGGTTTGGTTCTTTCCCTCCTATCTGCATGCCTATGATTTCTTTTTCTTGCCAACTTCATGTGACAAGAATTATCTCTAAAGTGGTTATCTACCCCATTCTATACATACCTGGTGGTAACTTCAAGTATTAACAGCCAAAACCAACTATAACCAGCATTCTCTGCCCACCTCTTGAATATATTTTAGAAAAAATTTATAATCAATCCTATAAACATCGGCAACTACTTAGAAATCCCCAAATTTATTTTTTTTCCAAATAAAACTCTTCATAAAAATGTACATCTTCAGGCCTCATTGAGTTTTTTTTTCTCCCCCCCCCCCACCCGACGTTTAATGCTTTCTTTAATGTACTACTGTGAGTCGTCTTTTACGTTTTCTGGTAAAGATTTTTTCAGGAGAGGCACTGCAGTATCATAGAAAGAACACAGGCTTTGGAGGTAAATGGATTTGGAGTCACAAAGACATGGGGTTTGAATTCGACTTCTTCACATTAACAAATGTTAACATCTCAGGCAAATGTTTTAAGCTCATCGGGGGTTACTTTCTCTGGCCCTGCAAACGTTGCTTGACATATTGGAATAAACTGCAGACAGAAAAACTGACATCTTCACACTAACATAAGGGAAATATCTAAAAATATTAATAGTGGTTCTTTCAGGGTAGTGGAATGGGAGTTTTGTTTTCTTTCTTGTTTTTCTCATTCTCCTCAATCTTATAGAAATATATGTGAGCCAACATATAATTTTAATGTTTGTAGCACAGTAAGCAAAAAGAAATAGGAAAAATTGATTATAATATATAATTGATTTTAGTATGTCCAAAATAAAACTTCAGCATGGTATCAGTATATAGAAATAATTGATATATTTATGTTCTTTTTCTTTGGCATGAAAGCTTCAACATCCAGGGTTTATTTCACACTTAGGGTTCACCTCACTGCAGTCTAGCCACAATTCAGAGCACTAGAGTGCCAGAGGCGGACAGCGGATGCTACATCAGACCGTGGAACGGAGGGACTAGAGAGGAAGCAGGGCAAGTTCCAGACTTTTGCTCCATCTTACTTTTCCTCAAAAAACATACGATGAGAATGAGAGAAAAGTTCCAGCATAATGCCCAGTACACAGCAGGTGCTAAAGAAGCTATAGTTGATATTAGTTATTTTTCTGAATAGTTTTGGGATTCTCACATAGTCTTTGATTTCATTCTGTGTTACTGTATTTGTTTTCTACTGCCGAGTCACAATTTGTCATGAAATCCTGGCCTCCTAAAACAATAAATATATTACCTCCCAGGCGCAGGTTAACTGGGTCTTCTACTCAGGATCTCACCAGGTTGAAATCAAGGTGTCAGCCAAGCTCTTGTGCTTATTGAGTTCAAGGTTGCCTTCCAAGCTCATCAAGATTGTTAGCCAAATTCAGTTCTTTACAGCTACAGGACGGAGGCCCTGAGTCCCTGGATGTTACCTCTCTCTGTAGGAAGGTCACGGCATTGCTGTTTGCTTTAACTCTAAGGCTTCCTGGAGAGGATCTGCTACATCTATCTTTTTAAGGGCTCTTCTAATTAGGTAAGGCCCACCCAGGATCATCTTGCATCAGATTAATGATTAGTCAACTGATTAGGGACTGCAATTAATTATATCTGCAAAATCCCTTTGCCACATAGCGTAAGATACTCAAAGGAATGATGTTTCATCGTATTTTAGATCTCATTCACGCTCAGGAGAAGCTGATACAGAATAGGCACAGCGAGAGGTGGGAATCTTGAGTGTCACAGAATTCTGCCTAACACCGTCACCTTCTAGTATTCTGGCCATTGTTTCCCGACCATCTGAGTGTTTCCCGTGTACCTGATTCAAATATTTCCAAAGATTATTATTACTACGAGGTCCCAGTAACACAGTTAACACACTCTCTTCCTGCCTTTCACTTTTTGGATCTCTGTCTATGCATCAGAAATAGAGGCTTCCAAGGCTTGTGAATCCAAAAGAACAAGAAAAAGGAAGGATAAAAGATCAAGGATCTGGGGCGTCTTTATCAAGTAATGACATTGGTAAACCCAGTAGAGACAGGCCACTAGTCCGGAGACCTGAGGATTACCTGTATTTCGTTGCATGCAGATTTTTTTAAAAAAGATTTTATTTATTTGAGAGAGAGAGAGAGAGAGAGCATGTAAACACAAGCAGGAAGGAGTGGCAGAGGGAAAGGAGAAGCAGACTCCCCGCTGAGCAGAGCCCAACGTAGGGCTGGATCCCAGGACCCCTGGATCATGACCTGAGTTGAAGGCAGATGCTTAACTGACTGAGCCAGCCGGGAGTCTCTTATTTCCACGCAGATAAACATGCAGTGTTCTCTCACAAGGTATTTGTCCTAGTGCATTCATAGGATTTCAAATTTTCAGGGTACCGTGGATATTTGTGGCATATACTTTGAAACGACTGAAAACAAATGTTAGGTCTAAGTGTACAAATAAAGCATACAGAGCGGTTACACATCAGTCTTCTAGACCTGCATTAGGCTTACTATCAATCTACTACGTTGTGGTGAACCCTGTTTATTACCTTTTTAATGTATCTTGTTTTTCAAAACAGAGTAACAGACCACAGAGAAGAGGAAGACTGCTGGATTCCAACACTACTGAGAAGCTCTGAGATTTCCAAAAATGATGACACTCTGGAAACTTTTTCCTTATTTTTAAACTAGGGTTTTGGCAGCTCCCACCAGTTTGTCCAACTCATATTTTTTTTTAAATGTTTTATTTACTTATATGACAGAGAGGTCGCAAGTAGGCAGAGAGGCAGGCAGAGAAAGAGGGGGAAGCAGGCTCCCTGATGAGCAAAGAGCCCGACGCGGGGCTCGATCTCAGGATCCTGAGATCATGACCTGAGCCAAAGGCAGAGGGTTAACCCACTGAGCCACCCAGGCGCCCCCAACTCATATTTTTAAAATCTTTCTTGTTTGGGGTTCAGACATTTCTTTGCTTCTGGGCTGCATGTTAAAGTGGCGGAAAGATCTTTAAAAAAGTAAAGTCTATATTCCCTTCTCGTTTTTCTTTTAAAAACCTAAGAGTCATTTACCTGCTTCATATTTCAAAATCCAGTAGGAATTACCTATCTTGGAATTCTTCTTTTTCTGATGTAAAATGCACTCTATTCTTCTTACTTCGATGAGAGTGAACCAGAGGAAACTCAGAGAAAACATATACTAGTCACTTCTCACATTTTCCCCTAGGATCTCCGTTAACCCTACATAATATTTTTCATCTGCTTATATATCACAGACTTTTTGAAGTCATGCTCAAAAGAGTCCTGCAAAACTTTTCTATCACTAATACATAATAGGGGAAGTAGAGTCATCTTTAAAAAAGTTCACAGTAACTCTGAAAAAGAACCCGAGGGAAAAAAAAAAACCCATGTGACTACTGTGGGATTCAGGCGGAGGATGAACCAGCCTACCCCAGAATTTGCTGTTCTAAGCAACTGTGCCAGGAGCAGTGTTTGGGGAGATCCAACACTGATAATCACATTACCATTACTTTACATTAATTTTTTTTTAATTTATTAAAGTACGGCTACACTCCTTATCTCATTGAATAATAATCACAGTTCTGGGATATAGGAAGTCTGGTTATTTTCCATCCAATTTAAAGATGAGATTGGCTTGCTTGAGGTGGTACACAACTGGCCGTTCTAGACTGAGAACCCTGGGGCGATTTCCCGCAGCTCGCGGGTCCACTCTCCCACAACAAATCATGTGGAGAATTTTAGCCAACTCTGTGCTCTTGATCACAGCCGACCAACAGTGTATTTAAATTACTGGTGAAATAAACAGGATTATGTTAGACTTTGGCATCAACATGCTTTTCTCCCTGAGTCAACAATCAACGTTTTGCTCTGGCATGACCGAGGGGGACACCTTTAAACAGGACATTCATGCAGGGAACAAGCGTGGTTACTACAGAACTGCTTCTTCTTCTTCTTCTTTTTTTTTTTTTTTTTAAGATTTTATTTACTTGTCAGAGAGAGCACGTGTGAAAGAGCACAAGCTGCAGAGGGGTAGAGGGAGAAGCAGGCTCCCCACTGAGCAAGGAGCCTGATGTGAGCTTGATCCCAAGACCCTGGGATCATGACGTGAACTGAAGGCAGACACTTAATCCACTGAGCCACCCAGGAGTCCCCAGAATTGCTTCTTTAAGCTGCACGTAGAATTAGAAAAATTTTCTGTTTAAAACATTAAGAAGTTTATAGAGCAGGTTCTACTTAAAACTTTTTAATCAGTATTAGAGTCTGCTGTAAGAGAGGAAAGATCACAAACTCACAGAATGGTAAATAACTTCCAGTAGTAATTTATCATTTCTTCGAGGCTACTGATTCTAAATCATCCGAAGTATGTATTAATAATACGCATCTCAGAAAGCCTACTCAATCTCCATTAAACCTCATTCCTATGCTTAACAAAGCTTATACTCATTAAGTCTCTCCAAACCAATTACATCAAAGGGATTATATATATGTTAATTATTAACAAAATATATAATCATGCACATGTATTTACATACATATATACTCAGATTAATATAGTATATATTAAATATATACTAATTAATTCTCTATTAATTAATGCTAATTAAAGATATTTCTTTGATCTTTCTTAATCTGAGCCATAGCTATTATATGGTTCTTGTTATGAGTTTTAGGTTGACATTTTTAAGCTAAATAATTGAAATGGTTACAGTCTTATTCTAGTCGTTCCTATTATCTTTCTGCCTGTCGGCCACTTTCATTTATTTCCTCTTAAACCCTACAAATTCTTCTTTCAAAACTTCCAGCAAACATTTATTCAGTCTTAAACATGAATCCCTGGCAAACAAACCAGCCAGTTTCAAGGATTTCACTTTAACCCTCTCTCTGCCCTTCTTAGTTACTGTCATTCGTATACATATCATTTATTACATATACATTTCCATCCTTTCCAAGCTCTCTGAAAGAGAAGTCTAACTTCTTTACCTTCCTTTGCAACTTCCTCTCCCCAGCATATTCTACTAAAACTGTTTGCTCACTTACCCCCAGTGACATCTTACACTGCAAATCTAATCTAGGCATTCTTCAGATTATCTGTGTCATCAGCCTTTGTTACTGTTGATTATTGCTTCCTTAAAATGTTTTCCTTTCTTGCTTTCTCAGCTTTATTCTTTACTGACTCTACTATTAAGATTTACTATTCTTTCCCACTTTCTTTCACTGCCTCTTCTTTCTCTATTAGCTTTAAAATTTTTAAATGGTTTGCTTTTTTTTTTTTAAGAGAGAGAGAGAGAGAGTGCAAGTTGGGTAACAGGCAGAGGGAGAGGGAAAGAATCCCACGGAGTCCGACACGGGGCTCCATCTATGACCCTTGATCCCAGAACCCTGAGATCATGACCTGAAGTGAAATCAAGAGTCAGATGCTTAACTGATTGAGCCACCCAGGTGCCCCAAATGTTTTCTATTCTATAGAGATATAGTATGGGAAATTGTCTAGTTTCCCACATTGGCCCTTAGAAAATGTCCCATTGCTTCAGCTAACATCAGTAGATTTACGACTTCCAAATCTCTCCAAGTCTAAGTTTCTTTTATGCTCCAGACAACAGTTTTCTAAAGAATGGGCTGTGACATTTCAGTCATTCATGAATTCAGTTTAGTGGCTTACAACACGTATTTCTAAAGGAAACAAAATGATGGCACAGACAGAAACCATTCAGAGTGCATTACACAAAGAAAGGGGCACTGTTTTGTGAAATAGGAAATCACATCTTTGCATAGTATCAGATATAAGATATATTTGTTACTGCGTGTCATGGTCATATAGGATTCAGGACACATCTTTATAAATACCTGCTAGATATGTTTACATGGATGTCTTTCAAGCACCTACATGCCACAAGTTCCAAACCAAAATCACAAAATCCAAACCAAATAGTCTTTCCCTCTCAAAACTTGTAGTTTCTCACTTTGCACAATTAATATCAAGCTATTAGTCTGTAATCACCCACTCCATTTCTTTATTCCTCACATTCTATCACCATCAAAACCTAGAATTCTGACTCCTGAACATCTCTCAATCTTCCTCTCTATCCCCATTTTCACTGCTTTCATGTAGGCCCACAACATCTTGTTTTAAACGATAGAGGACTCCTGGAAGATTCAAGTTATAGTATGGCCAACAGATCAGGAAACTATTATAATTGAAAAGATAGTTGTAGCATGCAGTTCCCAAGTGGAGGGGACATGCCACATGACATGGGGACCTGGGGGAGCAGGAGGGGGAGCACCTGAGTCAGTCGGGAGGTGGAAAGAGGGGGGACCTGGGAACAAGGGCCTTCACTGTGGTTTCTACAGAAAGGAATGGGCAAAGCAGGTAAACAAGGCTTATGATTGTAGTTGGAATAATTTCAACAGGCTCTGGGGGCATAAGGGCTGTCTCTAGCTACTATTATCTGGCCAGGGATGACCAGGGCAGGTGAATAATGGCCCTGAGAGTGAAAGCCCAGTGGAAAAACATCCCCCTGGGCCAGACTGCTTCCTATCTCTAGGAATTAGCTAACCGTGGGAGGAGCAGTCCCTCTAGGACAGCAAGGCCCCAGATGTCAAGGCATCAGAATACAGAAAATAAAAGACATGGTTAATTCACATTTGCCACCATCACCTGAATTATTGTTATAATGGTCTAACCTATCTCCCTATTACCAAACTCTCTTGCCACAAATTATCTTTCTAAAAGCCAGATCCAATCGCACATCTACCGAAAACTCTTAAGTAATGCCCCCTGGCCAGGACCTATAAAATGAAATCCAAAGGTTTCTTTTTCCATTCAGGATCCTTAAAGAGCTAGCCCCTAAATTTTTTCCTAGCCTCTCCCATGTCACCCTGCAAACTGATTGGAAGGAAAAACAAATCCATAATTCCATCATCAACACATCATATTATTTTCAATTTCTTATGTATGTTCCCTTCTAATTCTTTACCAAGTGTAAATTTAATTTTTCCATGCTTTCAATAAAAACAGCTCCAAGGTTGTGTTTGTTAGTTATCCAATGTAAACTTTCATGATGCTAATAGGGTTGTTGTATTTACCTTTTTTAGTTATTTATTTTTTATTGAGGTATCATGGACACAACATTTTATTAGTTCAGGTGCACAAAGGTAACAATTCGATAATTGTATATGTTGTGAAATGATCACCACAGAAAGCCCACTTAAAGCCCATCACCACCCACAGGTACAAAAATTTTTTTTCAGGATGAGAACTTTCAAGATCCATTCTCCTAGCTACTCTCAAATATGCAATACAGTATTATTAACAAAGTCACTGTGACTTATTTACCTTTCAACGGCAAGAAAATGTTGCGGTAAGTTTACCATACTTCACCAGATTACTCCATCACGTTCAGGTTGAAAGTGGAAAGGGAAAGGCTTCTGTGACCCTATCCTACTCATTTTTTTTTCCGAAACTTTTAAAAAATTTATTTATTCAGCAGGGAGAGAGACACAAACAGGGGGAGTTGGAGAGGGAGAAGCAGGCTTCCCGCTGAGCGGAGAGCCCGATGTGGAGCCCGATGTGGGGCTCGATCCCAGGACCCTGGGATCACGACCTGAGCCGAAGGCAGACGCTTAACGACTGAGCCACCCAGGTGCCCCTCTATCTCACTTTTTATTTTGCCTGGATTATTCACAAATCATGCTGACTGTTAATACTGGGCCAACCAGAATAGTACATTGATGGCTTTGGACTCAAAAGGGCCAAAATACTTTCTAAAAGGATAGCATGTTCCAGACCATTAGAAATTCATTCTGTATGTATTAACCTGTCCTATGTGCTAAAAGAGTGCTAAGACAGACACACAAATAAACTGGACAGTATTTCTATCCTAAAGGAGTCGACCTACCACTATGTTTCTAAGTACTACTAGTGTAGCAGTATTAGAGCAACCCAAGAGAGGCTGGATTATTTCACTGTAGATTAGAAAGGTGAGGCTCATAGAGATGCAGTTGCCTGATTAAACAGAGGCAGTTCCTGGACCAGGCTACCAGAATCTTGACATCGCTCCCAATAGTCTCATACTTTCAGAGTTTTTCTTCTTTTTATAAGAGTAATATTCACTCTTTCATATATGCAAAGTAATAATCAAATCTTTTGGAAGTCTTAAAAACAATGCCGTTCTGATTTCATCAAATACTTAAATATCTTAATGCTCCTCCTAATGGTGATATGTGATCACTTCCATAGTAAGGTACTGTGAGTTGCTTCATATAATGGATAAGATGAAATATTAGTGGGGTCACACAATAGTAGTTTTTCTTTCCTTTTTTTCCCCCCCAAATTTTATTTATTTATTTGACAGAGAAAGCACACAAGCAGGGGGCGTGGGAGAGGGAGAAGCAAGGAGCCCAACACGGACTCGATCCCAAGACCCCAGATCATGGCCTGAGACGAAGGCAGATGCTTAACCATCAGAGCTGCCCAGGTCCCCTTCTTTTTCTTTCTAACAGTAGCCCAGGGCTGGTGTTTTCCTGCAGGGTGGTCTTCCATGGGATCCCTCAGAGACCTGAGCTCCTTCTGTCTCATGACTCTATCATCCGCTGTGATTCTTGAAGCCCTGTGCTTGTAGCAAGCAGAAGGAAAAAGAGACCCTGGGGAGACACAGTCTCGGCCTGGTCCATCACTTCTACTCACTGCAGGGAAGTGGGCACCTGGCCTTGTCTAGATGCCCAGGGGTGAGGGGGGCTGGGAGACATGGTCGAGCCCAGTAAGGTAGGGAGGAGCTTCTGGTGAACACACACCAGTCCCAGCGTATGTTCGTTTACTTCATCACAGGGGATGGATGAGAGTTACCGGCTGACATGCCTTCGGTGTTGACCGCTGATCTCTCTGGGTTCCAGTCATGCTTTGCCACAATATGGAACTTAGTTTCGTTTTTCTAACAGTTTCTTTTCTCCTTTGAATAATACTTAACTCTTAGATGATTGGAAGGTTTAGTAATGCTATCATGCCTGTAAAGCACTTTAAAAAGACCTGGCCCTGGGACGCCCGGGTGGCTCAGTTGGTTGAGCGGCTGCCTTCAGCTCAGGTCATGATCCCAGCATCCTGGGATCGAGTCCCGCGTCGGGCTCCTTGCTCGTCAGGGAGCCTGCTTCTCCCTCTCCCTCTGCCTCTGCCTACCACTCTGTCTGCCTGTGCTCGCTCTCTCTCTCTCTCTCTAACAAATAAATAAATTAAAAAAAAAAAAAAATTTAAAAAAAAAAAAAAAAAAAAAAAGACCTGGCCCTTTGTAGCTAATCAATGTATATTAGTGTTTTTCTACCCTAATCCTTCATTATTCCTATGCTCATTATTTCTTTTTATCTTTTAGGGCTGGAGTTTAAAAAAAACAAAAACAAAAACCTGAACAATTTGAAAACATACGTGATTGCTTTTTATCCACATAGAGATGTTACGTTCTTGAAATTTCAGTGAAAATAAAAACCAAAAAGTGACAAAAGAACAAAGAGAATAGAAGGAGTGGGAACCTTATTACTGAGGTAAAGAAAGAATTCCTACTCGATACGGGAATGCTCTTCAGAAACCTCCCCAGAAGAAAGCTGATGTTAAACGTATTCTCCATTCATCTTTTCAGGTGAAGCAGAAAGTCCAGGCAATTTTAACAGCTTGAGTATTCTCAACATAATACTAAGAAACGACCGATTTAATTATTGTTACTGCTTCCATGATTTTACGAAATGTTAGCTGTGCAAAGCGGAGTAAGTATATACTTCCATCTAATTACATTTCAGCATATTCAGGACAGTGCTATGCACGGTGGGTTGGTTTAAAAGGCTCAAAACACATTTATTTATATTAATTTATGGATAGTCTCTGTCTTTGCATAAAGCATGGATTGGTCTAGGACTTTATTTTATCTGAATTACAAGCTAGTAAATTAGCCTGTCGCTGTCATGAATGTGGACAGAAGACACAAGACTCCTGGGTCAGGGCAAAGAATTTTATGGTTTATGGCACAGCATGCAACTGGAGTGTCAGTAGGTGTCAGTTCCTTTGGCCCCCAAGTTCAAGGGCCCAGACGGATGCTGTTGCACACAGTGGGTTTGTTTCACAGCTGAGCACTGGGCCAGAGCATCCATTGTTTTATAGTAACAGGTAAGCAAGCCTGCTCTTGGTTAACATCTCAGCCTTCAAAGTTTCTTTTGTTGTTGTTAAAGATTTTATTTACTTATTGGTGAGAGAGAGAGAGAGCAGCAGCAGGGAGAGGGAGAGAGAGAAGCAGGCAGAGGGAGAGAGAGAAGCAGGCTCCCCACTGAGCAAGGAGCCCAATGCAGGACTCGATTCCAGGACCCTGGGATCATGACCAGAGCTGAAGGCACACACTTAACTGACTGAGCTGCCCAGGCACTCCATCCCTCAAGGTTTCTTGCTATAAACACAACCCTGAGAAATGTCCTGGGTAATGAACAGACAGAGCCTTACATTTTTGGTTTAGCAGCAAGAATGTGCAGGGCTGCCAGGGACCCTGGAAGATGGCCTCTCTTTACACGAATCTGAGGTGGCTTATAAGACAAAATATATAAGAAGATTAAAAAATTGGACTTGTTGCAAAGAGAAGTATCTCAGCGAATATAATACTCCAGGGCAAGTTACACAGGAGTGTAAATACATAGAAATGGTTATCAAAGATTCTCTGCAATTACTAAAGATAGGTCAGTAAGTCAGCTCTGCACTTCTGAGTGGGAAGAACAAATAGAGAAATGTCACTGATTTTAAGACACACATTATCCATAAATTAAGTTTAATTCAATGCTAAATTGATGCTACAAATGATACGTGCAAGAAGATTTAAGAGCATAAAGTTGTCAATAAGAACTGGAATCATGGGGCACCTGGGTGGCTCAGTGGTTAAGCATCTGCCTTCAGCTCAGGTCATGATCCCAAGGTCCTGGGATCGAGCCCCACATCGGGCTCCCTGCTCAGCGGGGAGCCTGCTTCTGCTTTTCCCACTGCCCCTGCTTGTTGTATTCCCTCTCCTGCTCTCTCTCTCTCTCTCTCTATGTCAAATAAATAAATAAAATCTTCAAAAAAAAAACACAAAAACTGGAATCCTCAGAAAATTCATCAATCCTGGAGACTGATCCTTAAAGGATAACGAGGATTTCAAAACCGAGGGTTATAGACACGGATGGAAATGGAGGGTATTATGCTAAGCAAAGTAAGCCAGTCTGAGAAAGACAAATACACAGAGGGTTTGTTTGCTCATACGTGGAATTTAAGAAACAAAACTGATGAACATAAGGGAAGGGAAGTAATAATAAAATAAGATAAAAACAGAGAGGGAGACACATCATAGGAGACTCAACTCCAGGGACCAAACTGAGGGCTGCTGGTGGGGAGAGGGGGTGGGGGGATGGGGTCCCCGGCTGATGGGCATTGAGGAGGCAGGTGACGGAATGAGCACTGGGTGTTGTGTGCAACTGATGGATCTCTAAATTCTACCACTGACACTAATACGCTCTGTGTTCATTAAATTGAATTTAAATTAGAGAAAAAAAGAGAAACTGAGGATTCTAGTGAAAAGTCTTTTAGGCAAGTGGGACATGATGTGATCCTATGGGGAAAGGAACCGGGTGAAGCACAGTGTTATCTTTGGACCCAAGAACATGAGTCTGGGGAGCTACAGTGGACCTAGAACTAGAAAGGCCGGGACCCAGGGAGACATTTAGTATCGGTGGAGAAGGGAAAAGGCCACTCTTGTGATTTTCTAAGCAGCACAGTGATTGACAAAGCAGTTTTTAAGCCAGATTAATACAGCTGCTTTATTAGGGGGGGAAAAAAAAAGAAACCAGCTGGAAGGACTGCACTCATGGTGGTGGCAGTGAACTAGAGATGAGAAGATAATCAGAAGAGATCATCTGAAGAAAATTTTAGAGGGTTTGGTAAAAGCGCAACAAGGTTTTAAGTAGCACACTTTATGGCCATCTGGCTTGAGTTCAGAAATTATCCTAGGTGTGAAATATATGCTCTAGATCTGTATCTCCTCAAGGTGAGTTTTTCATTTTCTCTCCCCTGGTGGATTTAATTCTCTCCTTGATTACATACATGGTATTTGTTCACGAGAAATATTCGGTGTCTTCTGACAACAGTATTGAGATGAATTCTACAAGTGCAAATAAATTCTATGTAGTATTTTCCTCAAATATCTTAGAAAACGGGATCATTATTTATAAGGCTAGTTTGTGTGTTATTACTGGAGCATCACATAAGTGTGCAAGAAGGATGACTAATAAAGAACTATCAATGCTTAGTACATTATTTTGATGTTCTGTTATATAAGATATCCTATATTCTTACAGTGCTTATTACGGTCTTCTTGTTAAGAAAGGCAAAACTGCTTAAAACAGATGTTGGACCTCCCACAAGAATCTATAACTAGAAATTACAAACAAGAAAACAAGGGGGGGAACCACTGAAACGGAGATAAACGCATCTGAGGAGAGAGCGATTCTCCCTCCGAGTGTGTGGGGCTCACTGCCAGCAAAGGTAATTTTCATTAAATTCAGGGAGAGATACATTTGTGCCGGACTGCAGGATGGGCGCCTACATGCTTTACTACAACACAAAGGATCCCCGCCAGATTATCACAGTCATTTTCATCCATGTGCAGCAGAGTGAGTATGTTAAATAACTGATAATTCTGTCTAATTGAGTCACATCACAATTTACATGTGCATCAGAAGGCAACGTTAGGGAATTAACAATAAATAATTATTGACTCTTACTTCATCCTGCCACATTTTTACAAGCAAAAGAAAATTTACTAGGCGTTGATGTCTCATTATAGCTGGCATGTAATTTATTTCTCTGTTGGAGCTGAGTTTATCAACTGTTTCTGTCCATGCAGAGAAAATGTTCCCACCTAAGAAACCAATACAAGAACACAGGCAGGAAGCTGGAAAGCTTAATTGAAAGTCTAAGTTAGGTTGTCACTTTGATTCAAAGAAAAGAAGAAAGGACCTGGTTTCATCATTTCTTATTCACCTGCACGAAGTCTGACTAATTGTATACGGTCAGCACACAGTCTAGCAAGATACAGTGTATCTGAATATACTGCTCAACAATGTTAGAGGAAAAGGATCCCATAGTATCATTTATTATTCGACTTTGTGATATATGAAAGTAAACTGTACTGATTTGTTATAAAGACAGATAAATGAAGCCGAAATAATAATCATAGTGGCAATATTTACAAAGTGGACTTTCAGTCATTGTTGACAGCAGGTCGGGGTTCAGGTTGCTATGCCTAATTTGTGAATATCGTATTATTTGTGCTCACTGGCCAAATGAGATTTACAGCTTCACAGTCACAATGAGCAAACTTACAGAAAGAGTTATTTGAAGGAAAGAGATATACTATGAAAATCTCAAACGAAAGAAACCATTCCTTGTAAATATCTGAAACCAAAGTCCATAGGAGCTACTCTACAAATTATTCATAACTGAGAAAATGCAAGCCAGCCCTTCAAAGACCATCAACAACCCCAACAATACTAATGACGGCTAACATGTATTGTACATTTACCGAGAGCCGGGCATTGTCAATATCACGTATGATGGGTCGTCCGCATAAGGTCTCAGGGAAGGAAGTGTATTAGCCCCCATTTTACACAGAGAAAACTGAGGCCTCACGAGGTTTAATAAACTGCTTCAGAGCAATCAGCTACTTCATGTCTGAACCAGGGTTTCAACACAGGAAACCCGACACCAGAACCCATAGTATTAACCACACAGTTGTCAAAAACCATCCACTCCAAGGCACAGGGAAGCACAAGTCCCTGTGACCAAGCTGGAGTTTGGGACAAAAATTCTATTTACAACTGAGGTATATGAAATAATCAGTGCACAATATATAAGAAGGTAACATAAAGATATGACTATCAAGGCAATATGCTTCCATGATAAGTTTCTCATGTTTCTATTTGCCATAATCTGGCAAAGGAGAAGACAATAACTACACAGAAGATATGCAAAGAAATGAGTTTGGAAGAACTACATTTCAAAAGTGAGAATTTCCCAGATACTTGATTAAATATTTTGCAAAGTGTCTCCTTCCCCAAACTGAAATTTATAAACTTCTGCTTTCAAAATGTCTCCCATAAAAAGGGCACGGCATGGGTAATTTACCATGTTCTTCCTTCCATGGAAAAACATTCTCCTTCGGCATCCTGTTTCAGCAGCTCTCTGGACGAGACTGAACGAAGAAAATCCAGCCCTTATACATTGATTTATAGAAAAAGCTGGTGCAATTACCTAGGAAAGACTGACCCCTGAAAAATCAAACTGGGGACTTGATTCTGTTCTTAAACACGTAAGTCCACAGTAACTGATTTTTAAAGACATTTGGCAATGAGTTTCTGGAACAGAGAAAAGGCACAAGAGCAACAGTACTTGCATGGGAAAGAAAAAAGAAGAAAGCGGAGCTGATCAAATTCTCCGAGATCTTGAGACCTAATGTTATATAATATTATATATAAATTTTTAGACATAGTGACAGAAGAGGGAAAAAGGACGCAAGAAAAATGTTAGCATAATTCTACAGTCTTTACATTTTGAATAAGTCAATCCTTTATTTCAACGCATTTTAGTGTGTTTTTTTCTTGGTGGTAACCTACAAACTTAATACGAATGGAGAATAGCTTTTCAATTTCAGATGTTGATTCCAGTGTGTCTCTTAGGACTGTGACCTACTTTAGAGCTCTACTTTTTGCAATATGCAACCTGACTTCAAAAGAGGTTTTAAGAGATCATGAATATGACAGATAAGATGTTCCAAAGTATTTGCCTATGAAGATTAAACACAGATAAACTTAACCAGCCCATTTTCACTACTATCAGGGCAATAAAGGCCAGTCATCCCTAAGACAGGAACAATCAATGAACTAACTGACAAAGTACTTTCAAGCACAGGTAAGGAAATTCAAAAAGACGACATGGGCTTCTTCCATGGAAGGTTCGGTATCCAGTCCAAACTCACCTCCTTAAACTCTGATCATTCTTTTACTGTAGGCTTTTGTGTACAAATCTCTCAGTTCATTTAATGAAACCTACTTCATAAATACACTTGGAGTACATGTACTTATATTATGTCCCAGCCAGAATGTAAAATATTGGAAATATTTGAGAGCAGGCATTTAGTTTATGATCACTTTTCACTTTCCCAAGGCACATAAGATAGAGATGTATAAATCCTACCACGCGCACACACGCACACACTCCACACAAATGTTATTATGTAATTAAGAAGGCCAAAAGGAACTGCCAACAGACTGTTTTTTAAGCATCTACCTTGTACCAGGCCAGTGCTTCAATCTTTTGACTCTTCCCACACTCTGTTGTCCACTATTATCATTTAGCTCTGTCATTTAGATGTTCATGCACCCATTTTACAGATGGAGATATTTAGCTGAAGGTGAAGACAAGATTAAGCTTCAGGTTTTCCAATTCCCAAACATGCACTCTTTCAACATTACCGTATTATCTCTAAATATGGAATTCGTTTCAAATATCACAGGTACCTAAAAACAAAAACCAAAACAACGGAAGGGCCTTGACGGGTATCAGTCCATGTGGTTTCAGGATCTTACGGGTCCAGCTAATGGAATGTAAACAACATGCATCATGATAATTCTCAATCAGGACTTTTCTGGGGCTCTGTCTTCCTGAGGTTTTAGTAAAATCCACTCCTTTCTAGACTAGACTGTTGTATTTCTCTTCATTAGTAATTATCTCCAGCCCTTCCCACTTATAACATTCTGGGATTTTACTATGTGAAGCATCATCTTTTGAGTTTATTTCATAATCAACGTCTACCTTCCCTTAGAGAAGTTTAATTCTTTGGTTTAATAAGAAGAAACACGAAATCTGTCTCCTTCTACCTTGTCATGTAAGGTATGTTTCAGTACGCACAAGATGACAAGGCCAAAGGAATGATTTATGTGGAGTCCGTGATAATGTCATGGGGAAATGAGAGTAAGATTTGGAGTATGAAAATAAAAGCAGAAGAGGTAATAAGAGGCACAGAAATAAAGTAAATAGACTTAAGAAAAACCATGTAATAATTTAGGCATTTAAATAAGGATTTTCTTTCAAAGTAAGCACTTTGGAGTGCTATCAGGCAGTTCTGAGACCTATATCACACAATTTTAGGTGTGATACAGATTTTCATCTTTGCAGAATGGATTTTATTTTGGGGAATAAACACATTATTCGGAGTACAAAAATGCTAGAGAACATAGATGTTCATATGGAGTTAACATTGCCTATTAAAAATAAGAGGCTGATACATGATAACATTACTTTTTAACTGTGACTTGTGAGCTGTCTCTAAAGGTATTTCTACAGGAGGAGTTTCAAAATGTTTCGACCAATATTGATGATATTGGTATATGTTTATGGCTCCCTTGACAGTCAATAAACAGGTATTACCGGTGTCATAAAGAAACAAGTTTCATCAGTCTCACGTATGAATTAAGGGAGTAAGATCACCATCACAATATCACTAGGCTGAATTGGAAAAGAATATTTAGCAGCTTGATACCCAAGTAGCTGTTGTACAGGGGCCCGGGCTGGGGACATCACAAGTGGTGGGGGTGGGGGGGGCAGGCAACAGTGCACGTAGGATGCACTGAAAAGCCGTCGGAAACAATGACGAATCACTGATGGGAAATGATGGTACCTGACAGACAGGCTGGTATAGCACTACAAGGAGTGGGGGGGGGGTGCTTTTGCATTTATAAGGTTAGAAGCATGCCAAAAATAGCAAATGGGTCCTTGGAATGGAGATTACAAATGTCCTATGTGTTCAATATAAAAATGTTCTTGATCGCACACTGGCCCCTTCATTCACGCCCACGCAAGGACTGATTCGCTTTCCAGCAAGGGGACCATTACGTGGCTTTCTGAAATGAAGGACAAGCAGGAATCACCTATTCCCAGGGAGCGGCAGCAGAACCAAACCTTATCTTGTCATAGTTATTAAGTTAGGCAGTTAATTTACTCTAGTATTTAGAGAGGACGGGAGACTATGTTACCTTTACCTTAAGAAAACATCCCAATCAAATCTGTAACTGGAGGTCAGTGTGTATGAAGACTAGAATGTTGAATCAAGAGTCTTTTCTTTATTTAATCAATATTTAAGAAGTCAGATTTCTAGCTAAGGGTGGATAATTTGATAAAAAGGGAAAAAAAGATATTTATCTCCTTTAAAATAAGAGTGAAGGTATAAATCACAAAGTCAAAGAGAATGGAGGCAGAAAAACCAGTGGATGAGTTTTGTCAACAAACTGTTGAGATTTGGTAAAAGACTTCAAAGGATCCAGAAGCTCCAAAGAAGGGGTCTCTAGATATTTGTAGCACTTGTGAGTTCTTTCTGTGTATCAGGCACTGTTTTGGGCACTGAGCAAACAGTGAGGAACAAAAGAGAAAATTTCTACCCTCATAGAGATATTCTAGCTGGGAAGTCAATTGAAACAAAATATGTAAATTACACAGTACGTTGGATGGTATGAAGTGCCGTGGAAGAAAGGAAGTCAGGGAAGGGTAAGAGGAAATGGGAGAATAATAAAATTTTCAATAAGGTGGAGTCAGAGAAGGCATCACAGAGATGACGCTATTTAGACGAAGCCTTGAAAGAAGTGAGGAAATGAGTCATGTTGTTACCTGGAATGTAGCAGATTAAATTATCTGTTCGCAATTATATCTTCCCTTCTGGCCTCATCACATTTCCCTGATATACTGATCTGGGGTTTGTGTCAGTTGCTTTGACCTATGGAATATGAACTTATGTGAGGCATGTCACATCTGAGCAGAAGCTTTGAATGCACCTGCCAATTTTGGCTCTGTCCTCCCTTGCGTTTTGCCCTTTACCATAAACCACATACCCTAAATAGATTGCCTGGACCTTAAAACGAGGTCTGTAGAGTTGAGTCCAGCCAATCCCAGGAGAGCCACTGCCAATCTATAACCTTCAAGTAATACAAGTTCTTGATATTTGAGAACTGTTTGTTGGGGTGCTGTAAATGTAGTAAATGCATTCTAAGGCAGTGGAGACAGGAAATGCAAAGGCCCTGAGGTAGGAGTATACCTAATTTATATAAGAAACAGCAAAGGAGCACCCCAAATGGGAGCAGGGGGAGCTGGGCCTAGAAATTCATTTTAACACTGTTCAAAATCATTTCCTCCTTTAGGTAGGCTCCAAAAGTCAGACTTTTTACTATTTTGTTCACTGTTCTATCCCTAGTGCCTACTAACAGCATCTGGCTTACAGCAGACTAGACATTTTATAGAAAAATGAATAAAGGAATGAATGAAAAAAAAAACCAACCGGCAAAAAGCCAGTGAAACTGAAGAGGAATAAGTGAGGGGCAGAGTCTGCCAGTGAATCCACTGAGGCAAAGAGAAGAAAGTTGATTCAGTCCTTACCCAAGGGAAGATAGACTGGGAAGACCCAGGCAAGACAAATGGAGAAGACATTTGGGACAGAACACTGGAAAACAAGCTCCAAGTCTAAATGCATAACTAGTCGGGCCGCACCCCATCCCATGGAAAGATTCCCAGCAGCCAACGGTACACACTCTCCCCAGCTCCCACCCTTATCAGGAAACTAAAGGCATATTCTCTGGAGAAAGAGATTGGGGAAGACTTGGGGCATCAGACATGACGGGAGACAGAGGTGAGATGGGGTGTCAAAGCTAAAACGGATGGCAGCTCTAAAGACCAGTGGGACTCATCAGCTTCTTTCTCAATCTCGGCACAGAAACATTAGCAGCTGGGCTGTATACCCGTAAGACAAGAGAGCAGAAGATCCTTTTAAAGAGAAATGAACCAGTTTTAGCTAAAATATGTTCATTTGGACATATGCAAAATGAAAGAAAGAGAAGGTGACTTTCATCCAATCATAAAAAGTGCACCAGTTAAAACCACCAACCCATATAGCTTAGGCAGTTTGGGCTGCTCTATCAAAAATACCACAGACTGAGCGGCTTAAACAACAAAAATCTTAGGAGGTTAGAAGTCCAAGACCCAAGTGTCTGATGAGAACCTACTTCCTGGTTTGCAGATGACTGTTCTCATTGTTTTCTCACAAGGAGGAGAACAGACTCAGAGGTCCCATGGCTCCTGACTTCCTCCCAGAAGCCACACCTCCAAACCCCATCAGATTGGGGGTTAGGATTTCAACAGAAGAATCTGGAAGGGAAACAGTCAGTGCATGACACCCAGCCCACAGAGTTTACACTGAGTCTTTGGTACCTCACAATTTAACACGTATGGATCATCAAAGATCACCTGAAAAAAAAAATCTTAACATGAACAAAAGACGCCCAAATTAATGGATAATGCAGGGAACGGAACAAATTAAAATGAACAACCAAACATTTTTACATTCAAAGAATTAAGACACTACATCCAAATACAGAACCAGTGTGCTATGATAAATAAGCAAAAAAAAAATGAACGAGCTCTTGGAAATTAAAGTATGAAATCAAAATAACAGAAAATTCAGTAGAAAGATTAGAAGCAAAAGCTGAGAAATTTTTGAGAATGCAGAGCAAAAAACTTGAAGGGAGAAAATGTGAAAGAACAGAGAAGATTGGAAAATCAACAAAAGGGATTTAGTATCCACTGAAAAAGAGGGCTCAAAAGAGAAAACTGAAATGGAAGGTGGGGAATTCTCAAAGAAAGATCCTAAGGAAATTCATCATAACAGAGTCTCCAAATTTAAAAGATCCACAGAGTGAGTAAAAAGCACAGTGAATGAAACACATGAACACACACACACACACACACACGCACACACGCACACACACATACCACAAAGCACATTATCACAAAATGTCATAAATCCAGGGATAAAGTTACCATTCTAGAAGCTTCTAGCAGGAATGGGGTGGGGTAGAAATGGAATCTGATCAAAGAAGAATGAGAATGGCACTGGAGGTCTCAACAGCAATGGTTGGATAGAAGACAATGAAGCAAGGTCATCCCCATTCTTTTTTTTTTTTTTTTATTTGACAGACAGAGATCACAAGTAGGCAGACAGGCAGGCAGAGAGAGAGGAGGAAGCAGGCTCCCCGCTGAGCGGAGAGATGTGGGACTCGATCCCAGGACCCTGAGATCATGACCTGAGCTGAAGGCAGAGGCTTTAACCCGCTGAGCCACCCAGGCGCCCGGTCATCCCCATTCTGAGAGCAAATGATTTTCAACCGAAAATTCTACAAGAGCTGTATATGTTCATGAATGTGAAGGCAGAAAAAAGGAAATGTTCAGATATGTAAGTATTCAAGGAATTTACTTCCCTGCAGTGAATCTTAGGACTTTGAGAATACACTCGAGCAAAAGAAGAAAAGAAAAAAGAGCTGTACGGGAGAATACATATCATCGGCACACAATTTGTGGTTCTAAATTAACAATATGTACCGAATGACTAAATTCAAACAGTGCTATAACTACGTTGGGAAGAATGGAGAAAAAAATAAGTGGATAAACTGCCAAAGGAATGTGTCCTCATGTCATAAGATGTGAACAGGTAATACCTAAAACTGATAAATTAAGAAATAATGGATATGATCTAGTCACATAGTTTAAACCTCCAAATAAACAGTCAGAAGTGTTAAGAGTATCTGCTTTTGGGTATGGAAATGGGGTGAGGTGAGCCATTACCATTCTTCATGACAGATCTTTCAGCACTATTGAATTTTTAACTATGTATCTAAATTATTTATATTAAAAATAATTTATGAAAGGACAAATATTCTAAAATATAATCCAACTTAATTTTGTAAAAGCCCCTGGATATTTATAAAGTCTGCGTAAATCAGCCTATTACTACACCTGTGGTGTCATATAATAAGATAAAATTGCAAAGGTTAATGGTATGTGATACGGTGTTCAACAAGAATCTTTTGCTTTTAGACACAACTTGAGTTTTTTACTCTCAATTTCTCTTTCAAACTGGATTTTTCTATTGTATTTTTCCGCTTCTTACTCTCTATTTATTGATTGATTTAATCTTGGTGACCAATCTGGCTGTGGTAAGCATGTTACTTAAACTACCACTACACTCGGTAAGTCTGTATTCTTTGGCTCTTACTGCAAAGACAAATATTTGCTTGGCAGAACTTTTCTGAGGTGATAGGAATTGATCAAATCATCTGATTCCAGTGCTCCACGGCTTTTTCTTCACTGCTTACATATATGAACAGTACATGCTCATCCTTCTAAAAGACTTGGAGTCATCAGAGAAATCAAAAGATAAATTAAAAAAATAAAACCTCCCAACTCTCTTTATCCATAAATATATATGGTTATAACTCTGGGTGTTTCCTTTCAGATGCTTCCTTTCCAAATATACACTGCATATATATTAAATAGGAACATACTACCTGTGTTCTTCTATAACCTATTTTTCTACTTAGTCTATCATAAATTCCATCAATAATTATTAGAGATCATAGAGCTCTAATCAGTACCTTCAAAGATTATGGGATGTTCAGCTTCATACTTTAAGCAATCCCCTATTGCTGGCCATTGAAGGTTTTTTTGACATTACAAATGATACTGATAAATGTTATTGTATATACACACATACACTCCTTCCCAAATAGCTTACTTAGAATCTCAAGTATAAATTTCTAAACCAAATGATATAAACTTAAACAAAATTTAAAACATATGCTGCTAAGCTACATTCCTTGAACTGTTGACCAGGAAATACTCCCACCAGAAGTATATGACAGTAACATTAATAAGCTTTTAAAATCTTTGCCAAAGAGAGAAATGAAATGAGATGCTACACTGCTGTTTTATTACAAAGTCACTGATCATTAATAATGCTGAACATTTTTTCATGGTTATTAGTTAGCCATGTCACCTTTTATAAACTTTACATTTTTCTCTTGTGTCTCTTTTTTTTATTGATTTGTAAGAACTCTTTATATATGAAGAATATCAAGCCCCTGTCATATTTGTAAATAATTAACTCATTTACTTACATCTTTCCAAAGCTTCTTTTTCACATTGAGTCTCTGGATGGAGACTTCGTGATGAAAATTTAATGCTTTCTGGTCAGTACACAAAGCTATTTTGCAAAGTTTGGAGTTGGATACCATTGACTTGTACCTTTGATGATCAGTTAGTGAAACATATGATTGAGTATGGCTGCTATATTAACTTAGGTCTGCTGACGTGTCTGTACTAAGGGCAGTAGGTCACAAACCTCCTTTGCCATTTGATGCCCATTTTTCCTAGTTGACAAACCTACCTGGCATAAGATTTTCAGGATGAACCATAATTTGGGAACCAGAAAGGAAAAGAGGGGGGAAAAAAGGAAGTGGACTGTACATCTAGCTTCAGGAGTAAAAATTAAAAACAATTATTGGGACTGGCACAAGAAGAATTAAGGTGGTCCTAGCTTACTCCTTAGCCTCTGGGTTAAAAAAACAAACAAGGATGCAGTTGGGGGTAAGGAGAAATGGAGTATGGGGAAGGAAGTGTCAATACATGACGCATGCCAAGTTTACAGTACAGATAAGATAAAGATGAGTTATCATCATGTAAGAGTCCCCTTTAACTTTCAATACAATTGGCAACACACGTTTTTTAAAGATGGTCTTTGGAACATGATACCTTCTCAATATTTATAATAATTCAATGACTCGTTGATAAAACCCAGGTACTCACTTTATTATGTCTTAGCGACTTGAGTATTTACTTCCTGGATTCCATGCATCTCGTAGCAGCTTCAGACACAGACCAGAAAGACTTCTGACACTCAGGAACAATATTTTGATGGTTATGTAAACCAGAAGTCGTATAAGGGCCTTATTTAAAAATTATTTTTTACTCCTTTGGATTCTGGCCCTGCTGCTATTTAAAGAGGTACACGTTGGAAAAAGCTTTTCTAAGATTCCCCTTAAAAATACATAGACATTTTATGATGACATTTGTTACTCAAGGCTTATGAATCCAGCATTATTACAGTCTGTCAAAGGTTTAAAGAAGAAAATAACATATCTTGGGAGAAGGGCGGTAGAGATTTTAGTAGTTGCGAATCTGGCCTGTGGCTGGGCTTACAAAATTGCCAGTTAGTCAGTAAACTCTAACCTGCAGATCTGCGAGTCCTCTCACCAGCTGCCTGTTTTTTCCAGTTCTGTGAGCAGTGAGACTTCTAGAACTTGTTAATACTGGAGGCTTAAGGATTTGTCTTGAAGATGCATTTGCTCTGTAAGCACACCTCTTCCTTGCACTTATTTATTTGTAATGACTCTGGGGCAAGTAAGGATGATGACGGGAAAAGAATGGGCAACGAGCGGTGATGAGAGGAACGTACAAATAGGACATGGGAGAAGAGAAAGGAGAGGGAAGGGCTTTCCTTCCTTAATATTTCATCTTTGATGCCAAATCCATGGGCCACAGAGTACAGGCAGGCGGGTTTCACTGAGAAACTCTGGAGTGATACTGACCTGGGTTCACATACTGGTTAGTTACATCAGTGCTCTGAGCCTGGGAAAGTAATTTGTCTTCACTTCCGTGAGACTCTGTTGTGCCATCTGAGAAGTGGGACTGACACCTCGAGAGAGTAACTGTGAAAATTAAATGTCATGGTATTTTTTTTTTTCAACTGAGGCTCTAATTTATGTTCTTCCCTATTACCCTACATGTTAAGGTGGAATTCTTTTACCTCCAACTTTAAATGACATTCTTCAGATCATCCTACTTTAAATAGCCTCAGCCCTCCATCTACTTTTTCATGACCAAATGGTTTCAACACCGAGTCAAGGGGTTTATGCTCCTATCACTGTGCATAAACAGTACAGAGTTTTTACCGGGCACACTGAGGGACCACACATTGTGCCAAGTAAAAACTCTGTACTTCCACTTTCAAGCTTCTACAAGGTCTATCCCACAAAGCACCTACACATTTTGGTAAATGCTCAATATTACTTAAGACAAGATGCCTTCGCTCTTTGAGGAAACCTGCCTATGGCCAAGTTCATACAGATGTTGCTTTATAAACCATCTTGCGCACTGTGCTGAAATCAAGAATTTTTAAAATGTCTTTTAACATATTTCTGAGAAACGAATTGTTTAATAGAGTTTGAGGGTGCAAAGGAAGCCACTGATTAAGGTAATGGGAGGAAAGTTTTAGCAAGATATCACCGGATTTGGTACCACCTCAGGGAAACGTAATTAAAATGATCAGAAGGGATCGTGACACCGTTAACTGGGCACGCAGAGCGGCATAAACAGTCCACAGTGTAGAAAAATTTCTCAGGAAGGGAGGATAAATGATGAGGAACAGTTTTGCTAACAACCCTTAATTTCTGAGCTAACTTTAACGTGTGTCCATTATCATAATCAACAACAAAAACATTTACATCCTGGAGCTTTAGTAGATAATACAGAAGGAGATAACCTGAGTCAGCACCTTCCTTCCAAGAAGCCTATGGCTCACATACCCTTTGGTCTCACAAACTCTGGACTGAGAATCTCAACTCTTATGACTCTGAGCTGTCCTGGAGAGATGAAGATAAAAACCACTAAGATGAAACAAAACAAAACCCGCACAACCCCCTACTTCGTTTAACAGGAAAAGTATCATATGCATGGATGATTAAACCAGCTTCAAACCATCGCTTCTTCACTCTTTCTGAACCTGAGTGTTTGTTACTCGACTACTGACACATGAAGTATCTTTACAAAGATTCCTTCTCTGGAACAGTTGTATGAGCAGGGCTCTTTGAAATTCCCACCGTATCTATACACATCTATGTTTAAGTGCCTAACTCTGATTGCTTTTTATGAAGACTAAAACTTCACTGACTGCTAATGGCCAATGCACCTGCTAACTGTGTCTAATTGTATCAGATGCATAAAATTGCTGCCTGTATTTTTCAAGTTCGGTTGCCTATAGTCAGTCCTCTAATATTAGAAATGCAATTCCAGAGTCCAGTGCCTGTTTGAATTGATCAGGAAAATTGCTACTTGTACGAACATTCAATTTCATACCTTTAACCACTAAACTGCTATGTGAGACTCCATATTTTTAAGAAACTAGTTTTTTAAAAAGGTGTTAAAAGACATACCTACAGCCAAAGAATTTTCATTTTGTTATTCGGCATCCCAGCAAAAGTAAGTTTCTAGAATGTGGTATGGTCGAAAATATTTCAAAATAGCTATAAATATACTTCTCTTGGTATACTTTAATAGAACATGTAATTGCCTTTTGAAAACCCAGAGTTCAAAACCACTTGTTAATTCCCGAACAGTACTAAGTCCACATTTTTTCTTGATTCTGTTGAATTCTACAATATACCTCTTTAGAAAACCCAGAGAGCATTCAGGATGGGTTTTGATCCAAAATTAGCCATTACTCATTAATGATTTTAGCTACTTGTTTGCACAACAAAGCCCTCTTCTAGTTACTTTATCCCCGGAATTGCGTCAGATCCTAACACACTTAGCCTTGACTTGTCCTATCTTCCAAGTTTTATGATAAATCATAAGGCACACTCAACAGGACCTGCTCTGTGAAAATAAGTAGTCATGCCTACATTTTTAAGTCTCAAGCTACAACTAAGGAAGAACAAGTAAATAAAAGCAAGTAACTATGTATGCACTAAAATTTACAAGGACTGTAACGAGCAGAAATCAATCAAATTTCTCTCCAGAAACAATCTCTGTTTCCTTACAAAGCACACAATCACTTGAGCTAAACAGACAACAAATGGGAAAAGACACACACATCAACTAATTAAAGGCCGATTTTCCACAACAGGAAACAACAGTCCTTGTTCATAGGTGTCTAAAATCATTTTTCCCCCTCTGAGAAAAATATACTCTTTCTGTGGCTTGAATAAATTCCTGTATATCATTTGTATAAAAGGGGGTAAGGGGAAGGCGGGCAAATAGCATTCCTAGTCTCTAAATAAATTAGCTCTGTTTAAAAGGGCAAGACTAATTCACTACTTTATGGTGGCTTCCATTAAGCTGGAAGAGTAATATTAAACCACTTTGGACTACCGGCAGACTATGAATAAAGCAAGAACGCTGTGACCAGCCCCTTTAAAAAAGGGGTCTGGACATACACACAAACTTTAATTCCATCATGCAATAAGAAAACGCTGAATAAATTAACTTTTTCAAAGGGCCATTATACCTTAGTTCCTCATTACAGATCTCATTACAGACTGTCTTTATAATGCTCACCTGACAATATCATGTAAAATGCTTAGCTTCTAAGGTCAGTCTAAATAAGAGAACAATTCTCCTATTTATAGCAAAGGATGAACTTTTCTCATTTAGATGTTTAAGCAGCTAACCCCTGAGTTTAATGTAATTAGGGAAGGGATATTCAATTTACAGTATCCACAAGTAATGATAATTAAATTGATCCAAAAAAGCTGTTGGTAAGCATAAGATACCTTTGTAATTACATCCCGTTTTCAAAATGACTTTAGTGCTGTGAACTTGAAGCATTTCAGCAAATGAAGGCCAATACACATAAAACGAAAACTACAGTAGCTTAAAAGCTAGGCTGTTTGACATAATGAGCAGCACGACCAGAGGGAAATCTCGAAAACATTCTATAACTCACCACGACAGCCTATGCTTTCTCCTTTCCTCTCACAAACATCCATTAAAAATATGCAAGACAGTCTTCATTTTTCATCGAATTCTTCATTAACAGTCTTTTTTTTTTTTTTTTTTTTTGCACTTTTAAAGGAAACCAAAGAGCCCGTTCTCCTTATTTCTCTATTACTAAACTGGCTGGCCGTAAGCTTCGGTTTTGTGTTTATTTGAGAGAACCGACGAGAGCTATGAATATGAAACCATTTTCCCCGTGAGTCCTGAGGATTAGCTCGGTCAGCATTCCACCAGGACCAAGGTGAAAAATAAACAAATAACCATGTTCACAGCAGCTGCAGCGATCAGTCTCCGGAAAATTATTCAGGCATTATGAGAAAGACGATATTAAATGCTGCCACTTGCAGCTTCACGGCTCTCTGAATATTCACATCAGAAAAGGGATGAGCACTTAAGGGGTATCATCAGAGAGCTTGCCCATCTGAGTATCTTCCATTAAGTTTTTGTCTTAAAGGAGGAAGGCGGGAACCTCTGCCTGACAGGCAAAAGGCTTGTCATAATTCATTAATATCACAGCTCTGCTCAGGTTGCCTTCCACGAGCCGGGCAAGACGCCTATGGAAAAGCGCTGAGCATACAACTTCTCCAAAGATGCTCTTTGCAATAAATGTGGGACCACTCGGTTGTATGCGCTGGAGGCTGAGGACCTTGAGCACTACTTCCTGGGAGAACGGTGATCTAATAAACATCATCGCACCTCTGTATAAGCCGGGAGTTTCTGTATCGAGTTCCAAAAGGACAGGTAAGAGGCATATTCGGGATGCCGCCAAAACAGGGAAGTTACGAGTTCCTGGTACAATTCAAGTACACCTTCCGGTAAAGGACAGGGTGTAACGGATTTGTGTCTCAGGAAGAAATGACTGGTCTTTCAAAAATGACAGTAATCACAAAGAACAGAATTCTCTATGTTGCCATATCTTCTGACCAATAAAATTATCTCAAGGGAGTGTAAAGAAATTCCAATTCTACATCATTTCAATTCAACAAACAACTTACTATAAAATGAATTCTGTAACAAAAACCATGTTGTGTTATCCATCTAGGTTTTCGGAATAGAGTATCATATACTGATTTTTTTTTCATTGTCCTCCCCCATTTTCTTGCTTAACACTCCAAAGAACCAAGAATCTGGTATTTACTCTGTTTTGTTTACAGGGTAAAAAGTAGGGAACTGTTACAATGAAAGAGCACAAGACCCGTCTGCAAATCAGCACACAGTGGTGTATCCAGTTACAGAAAT
The DNA here is from genome assembly GCF_963455335.1 of Martes martes. Taxonomy (NCBI): domain Eukaryota; kingdom Metazoa; phylum Chordata; class Mammalia; order Carnivora; family Mustelidae; genus Martes; species Martes martes. The sequence goes on along the minus strand of NC_137889.1, from coordinate 13,313,064 downwards.
GGCAGCAGAAAAAGGGTATAATAAAGACCCATATTCCAGTTTTATAAATTTTACTTTACTAACTTAAAAGTGACTAATGAGTTATTTCTTGGGGCGCCTGGATAGCTAAGTCGTTAAGTGCCTGCCTTCGGCTCAGGTCATGATCCCAGAGTCCTGGGATCAAGTCCCGCATCAGGCTCCCTGCTCGGCGGGGAGCCTGCTTCTCCCTCTCCCACTCCCTCTGCTTGTGTTCCCTCTCTCACTGTGTCTCTCCCTGTCAAATAAATAAATGAAATCCTGAGAAAAAAAAAAAAGTTGTCTCTTTACTATTGAGCAAACAATAACACTAGAGACGTGTAAGTTCTATATTTTTAAGCATCAGTATCACTTTTACAATTTTAATACACATGATCCCGGTTAGTGAACCACTTACAGAATTTCTTTCTCGTAATTGTTACTATTTTAACTTAATTTTAAGCTTGAATGTTAAATACGATAATATCTATTATTTAAAGGGCACACAATCAACACTTAGCATTAATGTATATAACGATCACAAAATGAAGGTACAATCTAACACACTGAACAGAAATCAATAATGGTATTTAATGACTTCATGAGGAAAATAAATGACCCTCGCACCCTTAATGGATTAATGTCAGTTATGAGCAACACAACATCGCGTAATGCTGATACACGCTACTCAGAGTGGTATCACTTTTCATAGGAGTGCCTTAAAGCCTTATCAAAGGAAATTGTGTTTTAATGCTATTTCAGATGCCATTTTTGAGAGGATTTTTACAATCCCATTTCATAAAGCATAAAGCATGCTCTGAATTGTTACAAGGAGCTTTTGTCATTGGCACACGCACCCGGTCACCCTTTGAAAGCTTTCCAACAAAATGAAATCTTAAATATATAAAAAGGATCACAACTTATAATATTACTCAAACAACTAGGATGTTGTAGTTTGTCTTCTTGGGGTACATATTCCCTTACTGTTCCTCCAGAATGTTCTTCCATTCTCCCCCCACCCCCCAGATAAGGAAAACAGTCTATGCTACCTACATGCATTGTGTCTGATTCCAGAAAACAAGATAGAGGTTCTGCACTTATTAAACGGCTTCACGATCAAAGCATAGGCCAAAGAAGGCCTCGCCAATCACCTGATATTCAGCTCTTAATTTGTCAAGTCATCAAATTTTCTAGGAAGTTGATACAAGGATGCAGATCTCCTTTCCTTATGCCATAAAATTATAGGAAAATATAAACTACTCCTATTCATTTCTTTAGGAGATGCTCATAGATACCGAGTATCACTTGCAAGTAGTTTGGCTTTTGTCTTTAAAAAAAGAAAATGCTGACCAGCCTCAGATAAAGATTGAATAAATAGGCAGGATTTGGGATTTTTAATTTCTATTGAGTATGTGAAACCATCACTAATAGGAATAACGATGGACACTCAGATGCTGGAACTCAGATTAATTATTATTATTTTCCCCGGCATGATTTAAAATTTGCTTCTGATTCAGCAGTCCTCGTGAAAACTTCCAGTAACCTCTCTGAAGATTTGGCACCGTTAAGAAGTTCAAAATAGGAGCAAATGTGCAACGACGTACAGAAGCTACTACAGTGATTTCTAAAAATAGTGGGGGTTTCAGGCTTTCAGTGGCTTAGGATTCTCACGAAACGAAACTGAAGAATTCTTAAGATAGAACCAGGAAGCTGTAGCTAAAGATTCCTGACTGACATGAATATTACTTCCTTTATCCCAAAGGATATAATAACTTCTCGAGTAAATGTAGCATTATAATTAGTTATAATTGACTTCGCCTTTTAATTTTTAAGGTAATCTATAAATTATGGATTGTTGTGTCAACTGGAAGACAGTTTTTGACACCTCACCGTATATCTCATTATTGTAATCAAAACCAAGTTCCTTATCAGGATAACTTCACAGTCTGCTAGATTTTCAAATTATTCCAGGAAATGTTAGCTTTATATTACTGAACCACACCGCACGGTTTTAACATATGCTGCCATGATTCCAATGTGCCTCCATATACTACAAGAATTTGTAGTACCATTAGGAATTGCAGGAGGATTATTAGAAATATGGGGGCGCCTGGGTGGCTCAGTCGTTAAGCGTCTGCCTTCGGCTCAGGTCATGATCCTGGGGTCCCGGGATCAAGCCCCACATCGGGCTCCCTGCTCCACGGGAGACCTACTTCCCCCTCTCCTACTCCTTCTGCTGTGTTCCCTCTCTCTCTGTGTCTCTGCCAAATAAATAAATAAAATCTTAAAAAAAAAAAAAAAAGAAATATAAGCTTTTAAGGATATATCCTGCCCGTACTGTCCTTGTTTTGAGAACCACACTCTCTGGGATACCACTTTTTTTTGGCTCCATCCTCTGCCCTGGGTCCATCTTCCTTCAGCTCATCACACCTGCTGAGTAAATGCAGTCCACTGACATTCCTTGCAAATTAATGGAACACCAGCCTCTACCTCTTCTTCTCAGCCACTCAGCAGGGGCACTTTCTCTGGAACATTGGGAATCAGTGAAGCAACTGAAAGGGAAGGATTTATTTCTCTCTTTCCAATTACTGTTCTGCACCCCAGTCCCTTCCTTCTTGCTTTACACCAATGTCCACAGCAGCACCCGCTGACAGCGTAATGCAATCCTCTCGCAACCTTCCCCATGTCAAAAGTGGATTCTGTAGGTGTCCCACATTAAAATCTATGGTACACAATTTAAAGGGGCCAAAAAGCACTCCCCGGAGACTTCTTATCATCAACTGAGTATAATTCAACTCTAAAAGAAAACGACGGGGAAAAAATTACACAATTTTTACTAACATGTTTCGCAAATTTAAGATTTATAAAGTACACCGATGAAAATATAAATAAGAATACATACCAAAAACTAACAAAGCATCATGTTGTAGGAGTTAATTAAAAAAAAATTCAGCATCTGAGATTAGATTAGGGGCATGTACCAGGATATGAAACATTATCAAAATGGTACAGGAAAATATCAGGCCATCGAAATATCTATAGCTAATACGTTTGATTATAAGTTGTAACAACTTTTTCATATATATGGAAGAAATATATATGGGATGTATATTTACATACACAAATTTTACTGAAAAATTTTTTAAGATTTTATTTATTTATTTATTTAATTATTTGAGAGAGAGAGAGCGAGAGAGAGAGCACGAGTGAGAGCATACATGAGCCAGAGTCAGGGAGAGGGAGAAGGACAGAGCGAGAATCTCAAGCAGATTCTGCACTGATTGTGGAGCCTGAATTGGGGCTCAATCTCACAACTCTGAGACCATAACCTGAGCCGAAATCAAGAGCCAGCTACTAAATCAACTGAGCCACCCCTGACATTCTTAATGTAACAAAATTAAGCAGATAGAGTTGTTTCAAAATACTGGGGATATTCATGTAGGGAAATCCATTCCTCATCTGACCAACATCCTTTGTGTCCCAAACTGAACTATGACAAGCAAGTATCAACCAAAGTTTACATAAAAATATTAGGCCTTTAATCATTGTTATAGGTAGCTTTTTGCCTTAAAGTTTATTTTGTTAATTAGAAAACATACTGACCACCCTATTGCATTCAAAGACAAACCTCTTGGAAGATCTTTCTTCAGTTCTTAAAAACCTAGAGCAGGTTTCAACATCACTCAGCATCAGGGAAGTACGAATCAAAACCACAATGAGATACCACCTTACACCAGTCAGAATGGCTAAAATTAACAAGTCAGGAAATGACAGATGCTGGTGAGGATGCGGAGAAAGGGGAACCCTCCCACGTTGTTGGTGGAAATGCAAGCTGGTGCAGCCACTCTGGAAAACAGTATGGAGGTTCCTCAAAAAGTTGAAAATAGAGCTACCCTAGGACCCAGCAATCGCACTACTGGGTATTTACCCTAAAGATACAAATGTAGTGATCCAAACGGGCACGTGCACCCGAATGTTTATAGCAGCAATGTCCACAACAGCCAAACTATGGAAAGAACCTTGATGTCCATCAACAGATAAATGGATAAAGAAGATGTGGTGTATATATACAATGGAATACTATGCAGCCATCAAAAAATGAAATCTTGCCATTTGCAATGACATGGATGGAACTAGAGGGTATCATGGTGAGCGAAACAAGTCAATCAGAGAAAAACAATTATCATATGATCTCCCTGATATGAGAAATTTGAGAGGCAGGGGTTGTAGGGGAGTAGGGAAGGAAAAAATGAAACAAGATGGGATCGTGAGGGAGACAAACCATAAGAGACTCTTAATCTCACGAAACAAACTGAGGGTTGCTGGGGGTGGAAGGGGATGGATAGGGTATCTGGGTGATGGATATTGCGGAGGGTATGTGCTATGGTGAGTGCTGTGAATTGTGTAAGCCTGATGATTCACAGACCTGTACCTCTGGGGCAAATAATACATTGTATGTTAATTTAAAAAAAACAAAAACAAAAACAAAAAAACCCCTAGAGCAGCCTTACTAGCCTCACAACCGAGATCAGCAAAATTTAAAGTTCCTGCTGTATCGTTAGAGTGTTCTGAAATTGTAGATGCGAACGGCCACACACACACACCTTCATGTGTTAAAGCCTTTATCTTTTCTCTCCAAACCGTTCCTGTCACTGTTGTGTGCACTATACTGGCAAGTTAAGAGGACAAATGAGAAAAGCACTAGTAGGCATGAGCTGAAACTACAGCGGGCAGGAAAGGTTCAGGAAACTGTAGGTTTGCGGCTCAGGGTCAATTGAGTGCTGGTGCTCCAAGGCCAAGAGCTCCCACGTTCAAGCTCACGGGGATGGCTGAGATTCAGCTAGAGTTGCTGCGGAGTCCTTTCTTTTTGTACTAAATGTGCCTAGGGACAATCTCAGAAACCCCATCATTCACAAAGTCATTACAAATGTATTTCTTTACGTATAAATGAAATAAATAATGGAGAAATTTAACCTCACACAATACTCCAAACACAATCCATCCCATCTTCCTTTCCACCAAATCAAAAATTATAGCCAGTTTCCCCCCCTATAATCTGATGTCTTTATGTACCAAGTACAATATGAGAATATGACCTACTCAGTTGGTTAAACGTCTGACTCTTGATCTTGGGGTCATGAGATCAAGCCCCACATCAGACTCCACACTTGGTGGGTGTCTGCTTGGGATTCTCTCTCTCCCTCTGCTCCTTCCCCCATTCCTGCTCTCTCTCATATAAATACATAACTGTTTTTAAAAATATATTGAGGTTTTTACCAAACACAGTGTTTAAAAATAACAGAGACCACAGAGAGTTACTGATAAATTACCAATAACTAGAGAGCACGTAGTTTAACGTTATTTTACAGATGATAAAGACAAAACAAAATACACTTGGCCCAAGGCTGCACAGCTAGATGGTGGCAAAGTCGAGTGGAAACCTCCACAGTATATTTCACACACAGATTCCAAGTTAATGTTTGTGAGACACTGCTACAATTCATTTTTTCACTTGGATCCCACTGCTTACAGCAAAGTTCACATTCTTAATCCTGAGTTCAAGGTATTCCACAATCTGGTCCCGAACTTACTTTTTACTAAGTTCTTAGGAAACTGAACTACTCACTAGATCCCAGACCCTTTCTTCTGGGGCCTTCCTCTAATTTTTGGAATACTCTTCCACTTTTTCTCGCTATCTCAATCATTCACACCTTGAAGCACATCTCCGCGGAAGTCTTTCCTGATCTTCTGAGCCAAGCCTTATACTCTCTCAGACTGAATGTGGTCTCCACCTCACACATTTTATCATTTCCTACTTTGTATTATATGACCTACATGTTCAGGGCTTCCCTATTATACTGTAACTTCTATCCAATCTGTACTCATCAGTCAAGAGCGATACACCTTTTAAAAAGATGTACCAGACCACATCAACCCTTGTTTCAACTCAAACCCACTCACTGAAACTTTCAACGCCCCCAACCCTAACCCTTTCTACCTCGCTCACCTCACCCCATACCATTCTCTGGCAGCCTCCGTTCTGATCCTTAACAGGACCGAGTCCTTCCTCATTCCAGGCCTTCATATATGCTGCTGCCTCCTGCTCTGAACACTGGTCTCCCAGATCTTGGCGTGGCGGGTCCGTCCTCATCTCTCAGGTCCAACATTGCAACCTCAGAGAGGCATTTCCTGACCACTCCATCCTCCCGTGGGCTCTCCAGTGGCTCCCTGCTATGTCTCTGCTTCACTTCCTTCACTGCCCCCCCCCCATCACCATGGTGTATTCCTCCCTACATAATTACTTTATTATCTGACTGCGGACCTGGAATATACGCTTCCGTGACGGCAGGAACTTAGCCTGTCTTGGTCAATGATAAATTACCAGTAACTAGCACTGAGCAAACACTCAAGAGACTGTGTTGGATAAACGAAGTAATGACATTTTCTCACTACCTCTCACCCCTCTTGGCATTGTATTCCATGTACCTCGGTGAGGAAAATAAATATTTGTGTCATGAAGGAAGAAGAAAAAAAGAGAAAGAAAGAGGCCAATCATTCCAGTTTTCTACCTTCTCTTCCAGTGCATTTTCTATTATGTATAGTTTCTTTCCCATAACATAGTTAAGGACCAAAAACATTTATCAGATTGTATTTTTAAAGAAAGATACAAAATAATTTTTTAAAAAGATTTTATTTATTTATTTGAGAGTGCAAGATCACAAGCAGGTAAAGAGGCTAGCAGAGAGAGAGAAGGGGAAGCTGGCTCCCTGCTGAGCAGGGATCCCCATGTGGGGCTCGATCCCAGGACCCTGAGATCATGACCTGAGCCAAAGGCAGAGGCTTAACCCACTGAGCCACCCAGGTGCCCCCCAAAAAATTTTTTTAAAAGATTTTATTTATTTGACAGACAGAGATCACAAGTAGGCAGAGAGGCAGGGAGACAGAGAGGGGGAAGCAGGCTCCCCGCTGAGCAGAGAGCCCGATGTGGGGGCTTGATCCCAGGACCCTGGGATCATGACCTGAGCCGAAGGCAGAGGCTTAACCCACTGAGCCTCCCAGGTGCCCCCCAAAATAATTTTTTTAAAAGAATTTTAAAAACCCTCTAAAATCAGAAACAAGGAAAGAAGGAAGGAAGGAAAGAAGGAAGAAAAGGAACAAAAATAAGGAGAGGATGGGGCAATGTTTTGCTCAGAGAGCACATATTGCTATCTTTACTACAAACATTTTCAATAATTTGTAAGTGGTAAGCAAAGGTTTTGTGAAATTATGTTAGTCTGTTACATGTGACGAGCAAACCATCAATCATTCCAACAGCGTGGTGTTCTTACTCACACTTAACTCAATAAAGGTTGGTTTTTCTTTCTATTAAAGTCTAAATATTTTATACATGCCCACTATGTGACTTGGCATATTCTCCCCCACCCTGCAAATTCACAAAAACCCTGGATGTGTAATTTACTACTAAAAATAACCAAAGGTTATTTCACAGTTCACACTTACAGAAAGACACAATACTGGTTTGGAACTTTCTATTCTACACCACTTTTACTCCTAGTAATATCTCTCCGGTAAATATGATTATGAACATGCAGCTCTGGAGATCATGTAAACACAAAAAAATTAGGGAAGGAATGAAATCATTTTGCAAGGATGCATTTTCCCTTGGTTTATTAGAGCACATTATACAATGTAGTACACTTTTCATAAAGTTTTATGCTTTGAAAATAAAATTGTGACTCCTAGAGTCAATTTAGTGTTCACCTACCAATTTTAGAGGCCACCATTACCTTAAAGATGAAACTCTGTCCACTGCACAGAACAGAAACTACCCAGAATTCCAAACACATGATGTTCATATTAGATCCATGAAAGCGTGTACGCTTTCAAGAGTACGTAATCACTTTCCAAAAAGTAATCCAAAATTCACTTAAAAAGAATAAAAAATGATCTTTCAACTGGTTGAAGAACATTTATATAATCAGGGTCATTTAAAAGTGAAGATGAAATGATTTTTTTTTTTTTTTAAGCTGTTAGGGCTCATTCCTTCAATTCCTCATTTCTTGCTACCTCTCCTGACCCCCTGTCCACCCCCTACTTCCCTTGGTGGTCAAAGACTTCCAGAACTTCCACATCAACAATAATTTCTGGTTCCCCATGCATTCCATTATATATTACATGCCTTTATGCAGTCTCCATGCAGAGTAAAAAACGATAGAGGTAAACACACAAAACGACGACAAGAGTAACCAGCATTTACAATGCAAAGGTACTTTACATTCTATCAGGGGGCTTTTAGCACAGAGATACTCTGACATCAGATGAGAGGAACGCACAATTACATTTCCACACTGGTTTGCAGCAGCCCTATCCCTCTTCTCCATCGTATCTCATACCCGTGATTCTTCAAATCCTAGAAACCATGCATGGGACTCAGGAAGCTACAGGAAACATCCTGTACGGATTTCCTTTAGCACTGCAGACGTCTGGAACAAAGTTAGGATAGAGGTTGAGGTGCAGCACTGGACAAATTATAGAGAGGAGGACAGCAAGAAGACAGAGGCCATGTGCCTGATCGTGGAATTTAGTTTTTTGTTTGGCTTTGGTTTTACCTGGAACTGGATCTCTTCCGAGGTGCGCTAACACCATCTGGAAGACCTCAAGGGACCAAATTTGCCATGAAACCATTTGAGGAATTTCAACAGTTTTGAAGGCAGGGCAGTCTGCACAAACGGTAGCCCTTAAAAATGAGACAAGCCTGGAAGCAACAGGCAGTTCCCCAATAAATACTTAATATACTAAAACACTGTTTGTTTGTTACATTGGCTTCCAAAAAACCAAAAAGATGAGTCACATCAAATTACATCTCACTTTATGGCCTCTATGCTCACTCTTCACCTCTGGAGTCAATGATCAAGTACAGAAAATTTTAGGGACATGCTAGGGAAACATTTATTTATAGTTAACTTGAATCACTTTCCTGTTGCCTGGTCAGGACTGAAATTAGGTGAGACTGCATATGTTATTGGACAGAACTGCTGGATTCATATATGATATTTTTTGTTTGTTCGGGGCTATAAAGAAAAGATATAATTTGTCTAGTCATCTGAAATGTTCATTTCCATAAAGTTGCATCAGGCAAAGGGCCCTTTATCACTCTCATTTTAAAAATTAACCAGTTAGTACTGTTTAAGATACAAATGAAGCCCTAAGATATTCCTCTTACAAGTCCAATATCAGCAGTTTTGATAAAACACTTGTAATTAAGAAAATTTGTTACATAGAGTTATTATGTTTCTCCTAAAAATATAAATGTGGTCAATGTGATGAAAGCCATTTCCATAGCCATTACCAAAAAATACTGATTTATATACTACATCCAAACTTTTTCTGAGTCTGAAAAAAATAATTTTAACTGTATTTATACCACATGAAAAATAAAATATGTTCCTGAAAGTATTTGAATTATTGATATAAAAACTATAAAAAACAGGTATTTGAATCATTAATATAAAATACTATGAAAAAACAGTACTTAAAAGTATTATTTACCTTTCTTAGTTAAAATGAAACCTAAAACTTCTAATTTATGGCTTAAAAGAGAGTATCTGTGGTGGTTAGGTAACTTAATTTATCACTACATTTTAAATAATAACAATGCATTATCAACCCTACTGAATAAAAAGTTAATTTTCACTGATAAGTTTTAAAATAAATAATGCAAAGATCATATAAACTGCAGTAGATTTTGAGATTAACAGCAAAGCACACAATTACCCATGCCTCAAATAAGGAGCAATTTGCAAAAATTGTACATTTGAAAATGGCTACATACCCAGAAATAATACATGGCAGATTTTATCATTATTACTTTCGTTAAAAACGTGATATTTCCTAAATCTCACGACCTATTAAATTTTAACAAACATTCTCATCTGTAGGTATACAATCAGATAAAATGAATCCTATTCAAAGAGTACATTCTAGCAGCTAACAACTTTCTTTCATTCTCTCTCTAAGCATGAAAAATCACCACGTAGAAAAAATAAGGTAAAATGTTATCACTATTTTAACAGCTGGGACAAGAGAAGACAAAGCAAGTAAAACAAGCCTTTAAGCTTCTACAGAAAGGGTTCACTCCATCACTATGAGAAGTAGCAGTAACAATTAAGAGCATTAACCCTGGGGCACCTGGGTGGCTCAGTGGATTAAGCCTCTGCCTTCGGCTCAGATCATGATCCCAGGGTCCTGGTATCGAGTCCCACACATCGGGCTCTCTGCTCAGCAGGGAGCCTGCTTCCTCCTCTCTCTGCCTGACTCTCTGCCTACTTGTGATCTCTCTCTCTGTCAAATAAATAAATAAAATCTTAAAAAAAAAAAGAGCATTAACCCTTAAACCACACTGCCTGGGCTCAAGTTCCAGCTCCCCATCTCTGTGACCCTAAACCAGTTACTTAATCTCTTTGTGCCTCAGTTTCCTGTACAGTAGACGAGGAAAGTAGTACCTATTTCATAGGGCCGATGTAAAGACTAAATATATTAATCTACGTAGGGTACTTAGAATAGTACGTGGCACATTCACATTATCGTTTATTTTCTACTCTAAGTCAGGTGTGCTGCTGGAAATAAATTGCCATCAGGACAGACAGGGACCCTGAGCTCATGGAGTTCTTAACAGACATACTGATGGACACACTGACCATCTTTTCACATCGCTATGTGTTTCTACGTATATGTTGTTGAGGTATATGGGATGTTACTGAGTACAGCACATGACACACTGTTCCTTTTGTTATCGGAAGTTCCACCTCTGATTTCCACAAACAATGGTCTGATCCCCTCCATGACAACTGGAGCCTAAGTGGCGGTAATGTCAAAGAAACTAAGCTGGTGATCCCTTAGGCTTATTAAACTGTATTCACCTACAAACTAACCTCAAGCAGCTGGCTCCCAACTGCCGTTCAATATGGCATAAAGCATTGGTATTAAATAAGGGCTCTGAAAATTTTTAACTGTTATACATATACGCACACACTCTACAGTCCAGATGTACTATTTATTCCTATCATCCCCTATTTCTACTGCAAAGACCTATTTCTAATGCTGCATGGAGACCACCACAATGCTATTATCCCACTTGAAAATGTCATCACCAGATAAAGCAAGTAAACAACATTGTGTTTTGGGAATCCATATATAACACACATTAACGAGTCCTGCTTTAAAAGATTGAATATGAAATCATGGTGATGTGCTCATTCATAAAGAAAAAAGTTACCTGAAGAAGAAACAAGCACCTTTTTTTTCCTGTATGTGTTCCTAAAATATAAGAATTTGGATGATATTCTTATTGTCAATGAAAACTTGGAAGCATATGACATGTAAAGCCGAAACAAATTTAAAAATATTGAATTTAGAGATGAATCTAAAATCCTACTGTGAGTCATATCTTGAAGATCTGCATAAGTATCTGCTTCGTTGGATCCTTTTTATTTTAATAAAATGACCTCTTTTAAGTACACGGTAGTATGTTACAAAGAAGGCATCCTATGGGAGAAGACCATAAAAATAGATCATATTCCTGTGTAATACCTACTTGTGGTTTCTGAAAGGAGCTGACAAGAATGTATACTTCTCAAATAATGTGACTCTCTCAGAAGCAACGCTACCCTCCCGCATAAAAGATACTGGCCTATATGTAGATATTTTTTATAGGTTAGCAATGAAAATCATGCTGAAATTACAAAAAATTAAGAAAGACTATCAACCTAATTGACAATGTAGTGAAAATTCTTTTTCTGCAATGTCAAAATTTAATCATATTACTATTTCAACAATAATATTTGCAGGATTAGACTCAGTATTTTTTAAAAATTGCAGTTGGTCGTGGTCTCATCACATTATAGTCTCTCCATGTTATTGGGAAAAAACAAAATCAGTGTGTATTACTATGTTCATAAGAATACATACTAAATTTGCGATGTGGATTTAGGCATATTAATGATTGAGTTCACTTTGTCATTATTTTGAAAGAAGTCATAAAACCAAAAGCATTACTGTAACAAAAAATACGTATATAAAGTAAAACAATAATTATCCTCCCAAACCCAGTTTTCAGTGAGGGCTTCTAGTTCAGGACATCCACAAGAAAACCAATTTATATTATTTTTGATAAGATATAAATATATTTCTGCTAGTTCACATGCCATATTTCATAAAATTCAGTGTAAAATTATAAAATTATTTAAAAAGTGTAAAATTTGATAAAATTTATAATTGGTGGCTTTTGTTTTTTGGTCAAAAGAACAACAGTAATATATAAACTTAATTTACATTGCATTTTAAAAGTATTTCATTAAGATATAGTATCTGCATTTGCTGAAATGTTGTGAATTGTGCAAGACTAATTTGCTTCTTTGCTGTATTGGGTCTTTCACTCATCAAAATAACCATGGAGGGGAGAGAATAAACAACAAAAGCAAATATCACTTCTTTAATTCTGATATAAAGAAAAAAAAATCACTGAGTTATTTTAAAAATAAATTATAGTTTAAAACAGAATGAATTATCATTTAAAAAATACCCAACATAAGTACAAAGTTGAAGATTTACCCAGTATAATGAATCTTCAGCACAAAAATTTGTCTATAGAGACCACAGAAAACTAATCTGAGGAATATCTACTATATAAGAATTTAGGAAAAGTCAAGGTAAAGGAGAAGAGATACTTAAGTGTCTTTTTTACTGTTAAAAAGTAAAAGATGAAGGAAAATTTAAGTTTATATCAGGAATTTTTTGTCTCCTTGTTTATTGTTACATTTAAAACTTTAGAAAATCTTAGCCTCCTCTGAACATATTTTTTTCAGTCTCTATTTTAAACTACATTTAAATCTGGGTTTATAAAATCTTAGCCTCTCTTTGAATTTTTTTTCAGGGTTTGTTTATAAATACTCCATTACTCACTTGACAAAACAAAATTACTCAACTCAAAAGCCCCAGGAAGGGGCGCCTGGGTGGCTCAGTGGGTTAAGGCCTCTGCCTTTGGCTCAGGTCATGCATGGTCTCAGGATCCTGGAATCAAGCCCCATTGGGCTCTCTGCTCGGCAGGGAGCCAGCTTCCTCCTCCCTTTCTCTGCCTGCCTCTCTGCCTACTTGTGATCTCTGTCAAATAAATAAATAAAATCTTAAAAAAAAAAAAAGCCCCAGGAAATAGAGAATTCTTAAAGGCGATTATATTAAAACAAACAAAACTGCTCTTCAAAAAGACTAATATTTAAAGAAAGAAAAGAAAATTATGTTTCTTTCAAAATCAATAAAATGACAGTATATACCTCAAAGTCACTCCTTGAACACCCAATTTTCCACTCTCCGAAATAATTACCTGAAAAGATGTCAGCTGACATCTAACATATTAAAAAAGCCATACTTGAGTCATTGTGCAAGAATTCATTTTGCATCTGGAAATCCACCACACAAATCCAGAGTTTAAAAAAAAAAACAAAAAAAAACCAAAACCCTACAAAAATTGCTCCAAGTATTTAAGTCTGGTTTTTCCAAAATGTATAAGAAAAAGAAAAATGACACAACTAATTGTTATGGTTGATTTGTGTGTTTTCAAAGATACAAATTTCTGAACACAATTAGAACCCAAGTTGTTAACTTTTCACCTGTACTAACACAGCTTTTTAGATTATAAATATATAAGAATATATATATATATAATCTAATATATATATGTACATATGCATTAAAACAACTTCGTTACTTATGGGCTTCAAATAAACTCAAAACCTGTATTTCAAGATGCTTTCTTCCCACTTTAGCAGAAAGGAAATGATGATTTTGAAAAATACCATTAGGACGCTGGCCTACTTGTATTTCCAGGAAATTCTGGCAAACAATTAACTACACCGACAGCTTCTTCTAGCTTCCACTGAGAACAGCTTTACTCGGAGACTGAAATCTGTGATGTGCTGTCACATTAGTGAATACTCTGCATTCTGCCTAAGATTTTATTTTTGAATTATTACTGGTTTTTGTTTTATTTCTAGTACCAATTTCACAAAGAAGCTTAGCATGATGAAAATAAGTGAATCTTCTACACAGCTTAGAGGGAATAAAAATGTGATGGTTTGAAAACCAGCTTAAAAATTCTGCAGTAATAGAGAGAATATTTCTTAAAATGGAATAACTGCTGATAAGATTTTTGAAAATATATGGAAATACTTCCCGGTGCTATCAATCATATCTAAAAAAGAATGTGATGTAGACTCTGTTTAAAAAAATCCAAAAAAATCACTATACCTTGCCTTTATCTTCTCTCTTTATATTTATTTTCTAAATGTACAGGCAAATATCAGGGGAAAGCTTTTTTATAATTCTGCCCATTTACTTATCCTCAAAGAATTAATATCAACAACACCATAAGACAGTTTCTTATGTACTGGAAATCCTAAATCAATATGTTGGTATTTCCATCGGAAGAAAATGATACCCTATTTAGAGATCAAAAATGTTTACTTCTAATTTTGGAGTTAGGTAGAATTCTCCACGGAATGGAAAATGACAAAAAGCAATTTATCAGTAGACACATAAAGTAAACCTATTTCTTTCAAGCATGGACTCCTGAGTTTATTTATAAAAAATGAGAGTACAGTAAAAATAATATTTTCAACACTACAAATGAAGATTATTACCTCAATTTCTGAAGAAATGCCTCCCTCAATGCTTTCTTCAAACATTCAAATCCCAGCTTAATAAAAACAAATGGCATTCCTCATTTCTCAAAATTGCACATTTGATATCATAAGCTTTCCTTTTTTTAACAAGACACTAACACTTTCAAATTTAGTAATTAAGTATTCATAAGCCTGAGTTTAGGTGGTAGTGTTCTGGGGATGATGGGCTGACTATGATAAATATATTTATAATTTCAAACTAATGAATTTAAAGACATAAAAATAAAACAAATAAGAAGGTAAGCTAAAATAATATAAAATCCCTGAAAGTGGTCTTTGTTACTTCATCACAAGATTAAATAAATGATAATTGCATGTAGTACCAAT
Source organism: Martes martes (assembly GCF_963455335.1). NCBI lineage: Eukaryota > Metazoa > Chordata > Mammalia > Carnivora > Mustelidae > Martes > Martes martes. Next base: position 13,298,008 of record NC_137889.1, on the reverse strand, counting down.
GGAAAATTTTAGTATTTCTATCACTCAGTAATTCAATCCACTTCTGAGTTAGAAAACAGTAACAGTCAAAATTATAAAGAGTTTTACATTTTCCAGCTAAAAATGTACATTTTCATGTCTAACAAATTAAACTGGACACTTACTATATGAAGTTATTAAAGAATATGGTAAGTGCTGAACCTTTTACTTTCTAACTCCACTTTCCAATAAAATTGGAAGATATTTTAGAAGACAAATATTCCTTCAAGTAAAATATGCTAGTAAATAAAATGTGGCAAATTAGAATCTAACCAATAGAATTTAGTCAACAACCATCAACCACGAAGGTTTCCTATTCCTTCAATAAGCCCAAACATTAATAAAACAAAGAATATTTTAAATCATAACTTTCTAGAAATTCTACATGATTAAATAACATTTGGTCTAGAATCATAACAAATTTAATATCACTAACAAAAAAGGAGAGATTTTAAATTACAATCTATGAAGTATATAGGTAAGCTTTACTCAGGTTTGTGTATTTTCTTTCCGATTAGACATCTAGATAAAATTTTCAGGATTGAGAGTCTTGAACAACGGTAGAAAAAATATTTTTTTAAATTTCTACAATGACGTTTATGAACATCAATTTTTTTACTGCCCTCTAGTGGCGAAGAGTCAAGTCACTGTATGGTCAAAGCTACGATTACGAAGACCCATGACAGGGGCTACAGAAAGATCTTGACAAAACAGAACAGTAAAATTTTACACCATATGTCATACTTTCTTCCCAGAGATTAATTATTAAATAAAATAAAACTCTATGTATGAAAGTCAAATTCTATTTGCTAAAAAAATTATAAGAATTTCATGAGCAGCAGCATGAATAAAGTCATTGTACATCAACAGTGAGCTGGTCAAAAAATGAAAAAAAAAATCAGTCAATTTTTTCTACATGACATTAGAGAACACTTGCCCAATTCTTTAATTTTACTGGACTGGCTATCTTCAGACCTTAGAGGCAACCCTACAAAAGTTACTCTTAATGTTCTCTAAAATGTTAAATTCTAAACAAATTAAAAGTGTGAAGACAATTCCACAAAACCAAGTCAACTACATTAATATCCAGCTCTGTCCATGAAAGACATTTTACAAAGTAGATTTTAGGCAACAGTTATACCATGTATAAAATTTACAACTGGAAGGATATAAAAGTATACATAATTTTAAACTAAATTAACTTTTGTTTTTTACCAAATTGGCCCTCTTCAGGTATTTTCCAGAGCATCTGCATAATTTTATTACTCTGCTTTATTTTTCAATATTCATTTTCCATAATCAGAAATAATGGTATTTTTAGGATATAAATAAAACAATTATGATTATTAAAATAGTTACTGAAAAATAAAGTATTAGATGAACTGTGATCTTCTGTATCTCAGATATAAAATCTGCCAAATAGCTTTCCTGTATCAAAAAAAAAGCATAATCTTGGAAATGTATGTAATTTATTCACATGACTTGTCTTAGAGGAAAATTGTAGAATTCAAGAGATTTTTTTTTCAACCCAAAAAAAAGAACAAAAACCTCTAAACCTTGACAGAAAAGCTACGGTAGGACAGATAGCAGAGGCAGGAAGGACAGGCCCTGTGCTTCTCCCTTCTTCTCAGTATCTCACCTTCAGAAGCCCTATCTATGATCATGGGAAATAAACTGTGTCGTGTGCTTGATGATTTTTGTGTATTTGTTTTTACACAATGTAAACAGTGCCTGCAAACCATGGCTTCCAGGCCCTTCTTTCTAGAAATTTCAATAAATGTTTAAGGCTGGCTATGTCAAAATGTAGAAGAAAAGTGTCTTCACACTTTCTTCTGGGCCCAAACATGAAAACCATCAGGAGGTCCGCGAGGCTTTTTCTACATGGGAGGTGGCACAATCTTTAACAGCTCTCTAGTCTTTTCAAAGGTTCAAGTGTAAAGTGCTTAAAGATTTTCATCAAATGGAAAATTTTGTATGAAAAAGAACATTTTAAAAGCACTGCCTTAAGCAATTCTAGCAATAAATACAGCAGACAAGGACACAAATTTAAAAAAAAAAGAATATTAACCATGGCACAATCCTTAAAATTAATATTTAAAGTAAAAAAATATCCTACAGAAATATCTGTCTCATTCCCATTCCATTATAGATAGCAGCTGTCCTCTGGTGTGGAGAACCTTCTGGACAGTCTGACACAGACACATTCTAATTGAGTTCCAATACATGTTCAGAATGGAGCAAGACTGCTTTCAAAAACCAGTTTCTTCTTCAGATGCAAGTTTTCTAAGACGTCTCCCAGAATTAAGAAACTAGGAAAATATATCTCTCTAGCTATAATTTAATTACAATTAATCTTTGAAAAGAAAGAGTAGATAGAAATCAGTAGCCAGTCGAATCTGGACAGCAGAGAGGGACTAGTGACAAGAAACGAGCAACGAGTAGCTGAAAGGACAGAGACGCATCAAGGACAATTTTGCTCTCTCTTTACAGAAATTTTGGAAAAATAATTTAATTTCAACCCTACGTTCACCTTCTAAGACTCGGTATATATCAAATTTTAAAAAGCTTTAAGAGTAATGAAGAAGGGGCGCCTGGGTGGCTCAGTGGGGTAAGCCTCTGCCTTCGGCTCAGGTCATGATCCCGGGGTCCTGGGATGGAGCCCTGCATCGGGCTCTCTGCTCAGCAGGGATCCTGCTTCCCTCTCACTCTCTGCCTGTCTTACTGCCTACTTGTGATCTCTGCCTGTCAAATAAACAAATAAAATCTTAAAAAAAAAAAAAAGAGTAATGAAGAAAAATGAGTGGTCACACTATCATGTAAATAGGTTCACTGAGCTAACACTCACTGTTATCTTATAATCAGAAACATAAAAAAGTATATAAACATAATAAGTGTTACTAACATCTTTGCCACCAAATCTTATGCTAATTAAACATGTAAGCTGCTAAATGTGATATTTGCAGAAATGTGGCTTTAGAAATGGTATCCATCTGAAACAGCTTAAACTTTTAGAAGGAGACATTGTAACCTTTCTGAAGATTTGAGCAGGTGTCGAAGCCACTGTCAGTAATGACTTAGGGGGAGCCAACTGGAAAGCTGGTACTTTCCAGCTTCTCCTATCAGCTGTATGCTCTGGTAACATTTAAAACATCTGATGTTCCAGACTACACACTCTGTCCTGGGAAGTGTGGTTCAGCTTCACTGTCAGACCCAAAAGTTCACTTCTACAGTTGACACGGGGTTACTTAAGGAAAGGAGCACATTCCAAGTATTAAATCAGCACAATAAAAACTTAAGAAATTAAATACACTCGTGCAAGGGTGCATGTAGTTTCAAAGATTTAGAAGACTACAATGGGCAGCTGAAATTTCATGCTTTTAATACCACCCTTTGCCTTAAGAATTAACATTTTCTATATCTCAAAAAAATTTTTTGTATTAAAAACAAACACTCTTCCGACATCACGGAAGTCCATAAGTCAGTCTTAAAAACTTTATTACTCCATCAGCTTTTTCTCCTTGCCAAGCAAACAGTTCAACTTAAAACCATACACGTGAACCACTGTCATGTCATCTGTTTTTATTAACATGGGACTGAAAAAGGAAAACCTGTTTTTAAATTTGAAGAAGGGGGGGCGGGGATAAAGGTTTGATAAAAACTAAAGTGGCTTTACATAAATGTATTCATTTTAAACTAAAAATCCACTAAAAATCTCTGTGGAGTTTCAGCCATTACATGAGACTTCACTTAATCAAGTGCAGGTCACTTTGGAATGAGTCAAGTAATACCACCAAGGACCCAGATGGGAATGGTAAATGCCATTTTTAGAAAGCAAAGAGGCTCCACCTAGGGCTTCCCCCCAAATTCCAGTCTAAGTAATTTACATGAAATGGTACCATCCCATATATTCCACTGAAGCTGGAGTGTATTCAAATGTGCAGGAACACGGAGCGCAAATTGTGATTAGGACAGTACCTACAAAACTTGAATTCTCTTTTGGAATCCAATTATCATAGTCACTTGAGGGATACTCAATTATTATTTATCTAATAAAGATGGAGATGGACATATCTGAGTGATTGTTCAACAGAGACAGATATTAAAGCCATCTGTGACTACAGAAAGGTAAAAACGTCTGACGAATTAGTCAGTGAAGATAAAATCCCTGAGTGTGGGCTTGCTACTACTTGTCATTTACATAAGTTAAATTTATGAAGAGAATAAAGAAGCATGCATATGTATGTACAAAGAGATGTTAGGGTTTCTAATGATATAAGCCACTGAAGTATCAATCTTGGGAGAACTGCCGAATACTTTGCGCTTTCCTCTGGTGCTATGGCATTTCAGTCTAATGTTGAATATATAAAAACATATCCTCTATCATAAATGTGATTTGTTCTCTGAGGCTTCTGCCTCATAATTTTACAGAATATTTAAACTTGCATAAAACTAGAGCAAAAAAAAAAAAAAAAGGGACCAGTTTTAAATACGTAATATACATAAGTGATAGACATACCCATTTTCTGTCCCTTTGTCCAGGATGCTGAATTTACTTACATTGAAAAATCTCAGATAGATTTTTAAGACAATAGAATTTTCCAATATCTAACTTTCAAATAAGATGGTAACTGAAGGGACTCCTGGGTGGCTCAGTCCATTAAGTGTTTGCCTTCGGCTCAGGTCATGATCCCAAAGGCGTGGGATCCTGTCCCATATTTGGTTCTCTGATTTTCCCTCTCCTAATAACAACTGAAATGGCTAACAGATATAAAGCCAGGAGATAATCTAGCACTGAAGGAGCCCATCGCATTAAGAAACAAAAAACGAAACAAAACAAAAAAACGTAGGTGCATGTCAGCTAGTTCCGTGGTAGCTGTGACCACTTAGAAGGAAGATTCTTCCAATGAATTTGCACTGCCCATCCTGAGAAACCTCTGCAGAGCCAGAGGACTCGGACAGGGGAAATCCTGATGAATCTGGCTCACATCCCCTCCAGTGAAGAGCTGAGGTGTGTAGTTGGGGGTAAGGCTAGGAGATATGGAACATGACTTGCAACTCATTTTATTCATGAGGGCCAACAGTACAAAGCAGCAGCTACAATGGGAAGGTTAGTAAAGCTGGAGGCACACATCAACCAGGAAAGTTCAATTAAAAAGAAAGCAGGGGATACAGTATTAATATCAGATAAGGTAATAATCTCTGATATAAAAAAGCATTAATTTGGATTAAAAGGGTCTATTAAGGCTGCAATCTACAATGAAGATAGAGTAGGCACGACGAACTCTGTAGCAAATAAAGCAGAAAGTAAGAAACTCATTAAAAAAATGAACAGAAACAAAACTATAGTGAAAGACTTTAAAAATTTAACGGGTCTTTTAAATAGATAAAAAAGTCAACAGACTTCAGAAGGATATTGGAGATTTCAATCAGTGATTTTCAACCAGGGAAGTCTCACTTGCCTGAGAAGGGTAGGGAAGGTGGTGTGGGGAGGGGGCGGTTAACTGGGTCACCACCACAAAATCTGTTTGGTGTCTACAGACAAGACTTAAGAACACTAGGTATCTTCAAACTCAAAGGATGGTTCCTCAAAAAAAAAAAAAAAAAAAAAAAAAAAAAGACTTGCCTCATCCACAATGCTAAACAGAACCCCACTGGAATTCTAATCAGTCATCTAAATAATAAATCTGAATTTGCTTTGGTAGATACAGAGCAAATGTCAATACCCACAAATAAAGAATACACTTTTTAAGGAATAAAATCACTCAGGGGATGCCTAGGTGGCTCAGTCAGTTAAACATCCGACTCTTGATTTTGGCTCAGGTCCTGACTTCAGGATCGGGAGACCGAGCTCTCCGTCAGGCTCCACGCTGGGTGTGGAGCCTGCTTAAGATTCTCTCTCTCCCTCTTCCTTGGCCCCTCCCCCTCTCTCCTTCTACCCCCCCCAAATCATTCATAAAAACATACCATATGTTTTATAAAAGGTCTTCAAATTGTGGCATCTGTAATTCTGGGAGTAAGAAAAGTCAGTCTAAGAGATATGCACACCTGAATACCTTCAAAGGAGCCCATTTCAGGCCTTGATACTGATTTGCCTGAAAAAGTAGCTGCAGGAAAAATTTTCCTTTCCTACCTACACTCAAAATAAGAAAGACACCTATCCAAAACCTCACCATGGGGGAATACCCCAATATATACTACAGCGCAGCAAACTGAAGAGCAATGAACAAGTAAAGCGTACCCTGATAAACGAAGCATTACAAACACTTCACACCCCATTTCAACAGGAGATACATTTCCAAAAGGATTTTATTTTTATGGTCAATCATTTTCTTTTATCAGATATGCATATTTGTTTTTAGATCGTGTGTACTGATTATATTAAAAGCTGAAAGCAGAAATTTTATTCCTAGCTCTTAGAATCTTATGGCCATAGAAAACCATTTTAATTCAAATTTTTATTTACGTATGACCACAAATAAAGAACTTTCAAGGATAACATTATTTATGAAGTACAAGTAAATTGCATTAAAATAAAATATTCTTGGGAAAGTGGAATGAAAATAAGTCTCAAAGCGAACATTAAAGAGTTTAATTAACCAATTGCCAGTTTCTTAATTTATTTGTAAATAAATGATGGTGAGCACAAAACTGTTAGGACATTTGTTGTTTATTATTAGTAATGCACACTTAAAATTGTGATGTAAATAGTTTTATTCAAAATATCAATATTTGTCATACATACTGTTCTTACTTGTGATGAAAAACATTAGATTTTAACTAAAAAATGTGTGAGGGGTATTTAGTTTTTCAAAATTTTTTTAGTGAGAATGTACTCCAAAAGTCTGAAGACTACTCTAAAAAATGCAAAGAAAATCTCAATTAATTTTTTAAAAGCTAATATTCTTCAAGTCACATTATCTGATTTCAATGGCTTAGAAAAAATATCTAGAAAAATAAAATCTGCAGTCACAAAATTACAAAGAATAATGATTTATATTTTTAATTTTTTTATTTTTTAAGATTTTATTTATTTGACAGAGAGAGATACAGTGGGAGAGGGAACACAAGCAGGGGGAGTGGGAGAGGGAGAAGCAGGCTTCCTGCTGAGCAGGGAGCCTGAGGCAGGGCTGGATCCCAGGACCCTAGGATCATGACCTGAGCTGAAGGCAGACACTTAATGACTGAGCCACCCAGGCACCCCAAGAACAATGATTTAAAAAAGAACACCTACACCTGGAATAGGGACAAAGCTGTACTTGTCAGCATATTAATAGCCATAATTATGTCCAAGGAAAAGAAGCAAAGGGAATCAATTACATTGAGCAGAGGTTACTAATTAGAAAAGAGGGAAAAGAAAAACAATTATAAATCATGGGACGTGAAATTTGAAAAAAATATGTTACAGAGACCTATTGCTAGTGTAATGAGGAAAAAAAACCTGAAAACAGAAATACAGAAACCTTAGGATAAGAAAAGGGGAGTTGCAATTATATTTAGGCAGAATAATATAAAAAATTCAAGGCTCTAGAAAGAATGGAGGTCTCAGCCTCTATAATTTATGCACAAAGCAAAAAAATCCCTTGAAATTTCTAAAATTAAAGAATTAACTCAAGAAAACCAGCCCCCCACCCCCAACCTGGGTTTCTTTAGTAATTAAAATAAATTACTTTTAGGGACAGTTTAATTGGAAAAAATGATGGAGAGGAAGAGTCCAGACAACTGTGTCCCACTAAAATGAAATTTGACTATCTTAATCATGTCTGGTTGTTAATAACAATTTAATGAAGTTTCAAAATAAGGGTGGACTTCCGAATATAATTTTTAAGAAACTGGGGGAATAAGGGGCACCCAGGTGGCTCAGTGAGTTAAGTGTCTGCCTTTAGCTCAGGTCAAGATCCTGGGGTCCTGGGATGGAGACTGATTGGGCCTCCCTGCTCAGCGGGGAGGCTGATTCTCCCTGTCTCTCTCTGCTCCTCCCCACCACTCATGCTCTCTTGCTCATTTGCTCTCGAATAAATAAATAAACAAAATCTTTTAAAACATAAAGGAAATAGGAGAATAAGACATGATGTACTGTGATATCATAAGGAATATTGCTTAAATCATCTATTCAACTATGATTATCTCAATTTCATTTTTATTTCTTAAATACTTATTTTTAGAAATAATCTACTCAATTTATAATAGACATATAAAAGCAACAATATATTTATTTTTATATATATGAGAAAGCTCATCCAATAGAGACAATATACAGTGGCATATTTGCTCTCCTAAGAGTAGAAGGCCGCTTTAAGATGTTTTTAGATAGTCTGAATGCTCTTGCGTTATCCCCATTATGGTCAAGTTTTTATTATACTGAGGATAATTAAGCATGTTTTAGATCATCTTTATTTTCCTCCCTGTGGCTGTCCAGCTTTTGGTCATTTCACTGCTCATTAAAATTTGCACAAAAAAATGGTCAGTGAAACAAACCCAAATAAAATTCAAGGCAAGTATAATTCTATTCTTATTGACAGATATGGCAAATTCTGTTACTGAAGGATTTCTACACCAGTAGAACAATATCAATCTCATGTACATGACTTAAAATATTGCTCCAAATTTAATTTACTTAAGACGCTGTAATTGTCTTATTCAGATGGAAAAAAGTTTCAGGGCTTTGCAACCAAATGTGCTGTTTACCTGGGGTGGGTTATGGGGAGTTTTGCTTTGAGGGTAGCTCTCTAAGGACCTGCAAAGCTTCAAAAAATTTCGGAACTGACCCACTCCCCTGGTGAAGAGTTTGGAGAGCCCCCCGCATAACGGGTACACACCAGAGCAAATCTCCAAGGGCAAATCCTCACCTGGTGTTTGCAGAAGCTCCAAAGCGTTGGTAGTGTTACCAATGGATTTTATTTTCACTTTCCGCAAAGATTAACAAAGGATCCTTTCAATTTCCTAGGACCCTTTCTCCTCTTTGCAGTCATTAAGGTTTGCTGTTCCTTTTCCTTTCCTCACGTTGAAATTATCTCTATACATCTTCTTCTATTGTGTCCTATAGGAAGTTGAAGTCCAAATATTTAATCACAGGAGCCATGTTCCTGGCATTCGGGACAGAGAATGAATATTATAGAATTGGGGTTTTTTTCTTCCTTTCTTTTTCTTTTTCTTTCTTTCTTTCTTTTTTTTTTATAATTGTTCTTCTTCTGTTATACTCTGGGTTAAACAAGATTTTATAGGTTATCCTGTGAACCTTAAGGTATTGTGAGGAAATAGTTTTCGAGTTCCAAGCACAGTTTTAAAATAGAGATTTAAATAAAATAAGGGTTGTCCTCATTTGTTTTAAATAGTGTTTGATTATCAAATTTATAACACAGCACTTATAGATTATTCTTACTGGTTAATAAATAAATCACTTAGGACAATATAACCAGATAAATGACTTCAGGGGCCCAGCATGAAACTAGTTCCAATAGTATATAAAAAACTTCCAGACTTTTTAATGATGACCTTACCCGAGGGATAAGTTAGTATTCACAGCCACCTGAGATTCTTTCCAACTCTACGATTCTATTACTCATTTCTAAAAATGGCCCAGTCCCAGCTGGATATTTTGTAATTAAAAAATTCAAATTTATAGGAACTATTCCAAATGTCCGGGGATATCTGACACAACAGAAGGAAAAAAACATTATTAAAATCACTCCTTTATATTTAATATAAAGCGGGATTTTACATATATATTACACAGATAGAAAGATAGCTATTTTATTTTCTCTAAGACTGATGCAATTATTTTAACAAAACAATGGTCCAAGGGAGAGAATACTAGATAAGAATCCAGAACTGGCTTCTGGTTCTCTTTCCACCAATACCTACAGATGTCCACAGTCAAATTTCTTAAATTCTCTGGGTCTTGATTTTCTCATGATCTCCATAAGTCCTTCACTATCTACAGTTACAGTTACATAATTCTTTTGAACTGTAACACATGAAATATGAATTAGGTGAATTGAAAATGGGGCAATTAAGGCTTTAATTTTATTTTACTACTGTAAAATTATGAAATTGGGGCATATGGTAGCAGAACTTAACACAACAAAACAGAGATAAAAATCTCAGCTTGTTTCTTTATTCTAGTTTTAAGAATTCATTTATGCAGAAACTCAGATGCTTACCCATATTCAAGAATAAAAAATTATTAGAAACAATGCTTCCACTGGAGATTTTGTACAAATAAACACAAACTTAAAAAAAAATTACGTGCTGACTCTTCTGGCCGACTGTGTGAAAGAAATCCTAAAATCATCTCATCATCACTGATTTACAGGTCTTTGCATTAAATCATTTATTTTAAATATCCACGTTGAGATTAGTTTTTTCTCCCCAAGTAATTGGCCAGTAACTTAAAACATGGATAAATTAGTGACTATTATTACTGGAAACGAAGAAGAGATAATGTTAATATGCTAATTATAACACAAACACACACACAAGATTTTGTTTGTTTTCAATTCACTTAAAGACTCCTGGGAAATAATTAAAGAACTTGTGTCTATGAAACCTAATAAAGAGTACTGAAGGAGGATCTAATAAAATTAATACATCAAATTCAATTATTTATTTCTAAACAAACCAACAAAACTGGAAAAGCAGATTGTAAAAAAAAAAAATGCATTATTTTCATTATCAGGAAAATTTCCATGTAGGTATAGGGAAAGAACACAGTTCTGGTTCATGATAATGTATACTTGGAAAATAGGGGTGTTATGTGTTACTTTAAATTAAAGTACAGTAAAAGAATTTCAGAGCTGAAAGAATCTCTGAGTTCTTCTATTCCAAACTAACACTTTTTAAAAGACTTTTGAGTCATAATTTAGGATTTTTTTATCCAACCCAAATTATGCAGTGGGCAGCAGGGCGTAGACTAGAACCCACATCCCTCACACCTGGTCTGGTACACCTTGTCCTAAACTCCATGGCCCATGTGAAGAGAGATCTTCAGTTGTCAAATATCCTGGGGATCTTAATACAATAAGAAAAGCAAGTTAACAAAGTAATTTGGTTTTGAACAAAGTGTGAGAAACAAGGTACTTAATGAAATAAATGACAGCGTTAACATTTTTTGCCTTTTATTTATTGCGTCTGAGCTCTGAAGTATTTTTTTTTTTAAGATTTTTATTTATTTATTTGACAGATAGAGATCACAAGTAGGCAGAGAGAGAGAGAGGAGGAAGCAGGCTCCCCGCCAAGCAGAGAGCCCGATGCGGGGCTCGATCCCAGGACCCTGAGATCATGACCTGAGCTGAAGGCAGAGGCTTTAACCCACTGAGCCACCCAGGCGCCCCTGAGCTCTGAAGTATTTTGAACTGGCATTTTTTAAATAAATGTAATGACTATTTGATATTATTAGGAATTTAAGTTTAGTAAGTCAGACCATCACTCCTTCCTCCTTCTCCTGTAAGACTGGAGGAACTTATGAGGCATGACTTGGGTCTCCCTGACTTCCTTAGACAGCAGTGTACTTCAAGTTCATTTCAAGGAAGATCGTGTCAATTCCCACAACGGAGTAGGTAAACTGAGCAACAGCGTGAGGAACGAGTATCCAACCCAAATCTTCCCAGACCAGTCATTTTTGGAATATCCTCCAAGGAAAAATATTCTGCAATAAGATTCAGATATCCTTTCATATGGCAAAATATACTTGTTAGAAAAATCTGTCGGGGCACCTGGGTGGCTCAGTGGGTTAAGCCTCTGCCTTCTGCTCAGGTCATGGTCTCAGGGTCCTGGGATCGAGCCCTGCATCGGGCTCCCTGCTCAGCGGGGAGCCTGTTTCCCCCCTCTCTCTGCCTGCCTCTCTGCCTACTTGTGATCTCTCTCTCTCTCTCTCTGTCAAATAAATAAATAAAATATTTTTAAAAAAAAGAAAAAAGAAAATATCTGTCAATTATCTGTTTAAAATTTATATGATTTTATAAAATCAATTGCAATTGTAAATGGCATGTAGACAAGAACGACAGGGAAAGGTGTATGATTTAAAACCTATGGTTCTCCCCCAACCAGCTTCTGGGCTGACATTAAGTCGTAGGCAAGTCACACCTGGGGGAAACATGTTTGTAGTTCAGAAATGTGGAAATGTAGTAAAAATATCCCGCCAGTTGGAGAGAAAGCTGAGTGACTGTCCAACAACATAACTAGATATTCTTTCATGTCTAAATGAGAAATCTCAGTAGGTAAACCCCATTGATAAACACTGAAAAACACCTCACCAGTAGAGAAGTTCCTGATTCAGAACTTCCTATTCTCCACCCCTCCCTACTCTCCACCCCTCACCTCCCCAAAAAGGCAGGGACCACTCTAACATTGGGTATTTACAGGGAGAGTATTCACATAGAAGGGTTTAAGCCATACCCCACGGTGTTCTATTTTATATATATACTCTCCTGTTGGCGGGGTTGACCTGCACCAGAATTACAAGCCAGGTATGGCGTGAGCACCGAGGCTCTAACCTCGTCTGCAGCCTCCTAGTCCACTACCCTGGAAGGGTCTTTCCTATCTAATTAACCAACAGCCGCTCCCAGGAAAGGATCCCATCCATCACTCCGTGGGGACATAACACTTTAGACTTCACTGTATCATTTATTGTCTTGAAAGATGATGATAAACCTCTTGAAATTCCTGACCTAGATATCTATTCATTCTCCCAGAGAACCATTTCAAGCGTTTATTAAAATATGGTTGATATTTTAAAACAATTTCCTGGTATGTATGGATATTTCAATTTTGCAACATAAATGGAAAGCCACGGGTGATTTTTTTTTAAAAGATTTATTTATTTATTTGACAGAGAGAGACACAGGGAGAGAGGGAAAACAAGCAGGGGGAGTGGGAGAGGGAGAAACAGGCTTCCCGCTGAGCAGGGAGCCCGATGCGGGGCTCGATCCCAGGACCCTGGGATCATGACCTGAGCTGAAGGCAGACGCCTAACAACTGAGTCACCCAAGTGCCCCCCAAGGGTGATTTTTAAAATAAATTACAAATAAGTTTTGTTGACAATCATAAAGTTCATTTATTATACCACTTATTTTTTCATTAAAAAACAGTTTATAAGTTTAAAACGTAGAGGGAAATTGGGAGGCACAAGACCATATCCACAAGTTTATTATAACTAATAACCACAGCATATACCATAAAGCTAAATTTACACCTAGAAAGTTTATAATTCTATTTTTTGAGCGCTATATTTGTAATACGACAGTCTAAATAGCGTTTTGTTTCTTAGATTTTCAACCTCTGAAAATAAACAAGAAGCATGGAAACTGAATTTTCATTTCCCCTACAACTGAACAGTAAACACTCAGTATTCTATGGTTCTCTTATTATAGTTTCCCATAATGCGAGACTCAGGAGAAAAGAGGCATGGGTTAGTTTTGGCAGATAAAAAATAATTTTTTTAAAAGATTTTACTTATTTATTTATTTTGAGAGGGGATGACAGGCAGAGGAGAGAGAGAATCTCAAGCAGACTCCATACTGAGCACGATCCTGATGCAGGACTTGATCTCACCACCCTGAGATCATGAGCTGAGCTGAAGTCAAGAGTTGGACGTTTAACCCACTGAGCCACCCAGGCAAGCCAGCAGATAAAATATCTTTAAAAGAATTAGAGTATAAAGGTATGACGGCTCAATTGTAATTTACCTAAACCCATTAGGAAATGAGAAAGCAAAAACCTGAGGCTAGCAAAGAAAACCATTTTTTACCTATTTCTTCTATGCTACTTTCTATCCATCTGTAATAGGTTGAATAGTGTCTCTCCAAAATGCATGTCCACCCAGAACCTCAGAATGCGGCCTTATTTGGCAATTAGGCCTCTCTATATATAGTATATATCTATATATATAGTATATATACAGATATAGTTAGTTAAGATGAAGTCTTTTTTTTTTTTAAGGTTTTATTTATTTATTTGACAGAGAGAGAGCAAGAGAATGAACACAAGCAGGGGGAGTGGGAGAGAGAGAAGCAGGCTTCTTGCTGAGCAGAGAGCCTGATGCAGGGCTCGATCCCACGACCCTGGGATCATGACCTGAGCTGAAGGCAGATGCTTAACCAACTGAGCCACCCAGGCGCCCCATAGGTAAGATGAAGTCTTACTGCATTGGGGTAGGCCCTAAATCCACCAAGAACTGGTGTCATTGTAAGATGAATAAATAACAAGGTGAGGAGGGAACAGAAGGGGACAGAAGGAAGACAGCCATGTGACACACTGTGATTCGGTCACTAGCCGACAATGCCTGGACCCCTGGAAGCTGGAAGAGGCAAGGAAGGCTCTTTCCCGGAGTCTTCAGGCCAAGCATTGCCTGCCGGCACTGTGACCTTGGACTTCTAGCCTCCCAAATTATAAGAGAATACATTTTTGTTGTTTTAGGCCGCCAGGTTTATAATAAATACAGCTCGAGGGAACAACACATCCTCAAACACCTAAGAAACCAGCCAATGAATGAAGCATCACATCTTTCTTGGGCCAGTGCAGTGCCTTGTTTTTTGTTCTCATCTATTCTTTGGTGATTTACACTAAAATACGAACTCAGCCATCGGCCTAACAGTCTAGTACAATCACTCAAAATGGTATTATATTTTGGTTTCAACTTCCAGGAATGATTTAGCTTGGTCTATGTTTAATAAAGTTTAATACAGAAATGAGGTCTGGATCTACCTCTATTTCCGTAAGAAACAGAACAGAACATTCTCAGTAAAAGTTTAAAAACAAAAACCATTTTATTTTTATAAGAAACTGGTCAATACATACTAACGTGTTATAAGCATTAGAGGGTTATAAGAACTACTGTTTTATTTACTTTCCTAGTGAATTTCTTCTATCTTATATTAATTAAGGACTGATGCCAAGCACATAATAGGTACTCAATAAGTATTTCTTAAAGATTTTCATTTATTTATTTGACAGAGATCACAAGTGGCAGAGAGACAGACAGAGAGAGAGGAGGAAGCAGACTCCCTGCTGAGCAGAGCCCAACGTGGGGCTCGATCCCAGGATCCTGTCAATAAGTATGTCTTAAATTAGAGTGAATACTCAAGCAGTAGACTACTGTTAATGAATACCTAGGGACAGCGATTTCCAATTCCCTAACACTTTCCTAAGATATTTATTTGCCCCCCAAAACATTTTAGCATTTTATTTTACTAGTTTGTATAAAACCACTGCAAGCACTTGTTTTACTATGAACCTCTTTGCTTAAGAAAGACTGAAGTATTAGAAAATAACTTTAATGGGTTATGTAGATATTTTACTCAACTATCCTAAGAGTTTTTATCAATATGCTCTCCCCCTTGCCCCACCCTCTAAAAAATTTCAATAGCATTATGAAGAAATTCTGTCTCTCAAATATGCCAAGGGACACTCAGAGTCTAAAAACCGAGTAAATTCAGGGAGTAAGTATCAAAACATCACACAAGCTTAGGCAGATAACACTGAGCACTGGGGGGGAGGAGGAGTACATTAAAAAAGCTTTGAATCAACAAACAAAAAATACAAATATATTAATCTTACCTATATACACGATGACATTAAATGATCATAAAGTAGTAAGATTATTAAGTAAAAACAGAATTATGGTTCTGTCACAGAATTCACCTGAAACGTATTATTACTTGGAAATTATCTTTCTATGGCACAAAGAGCCTAAAGGCTTTTATTCTATAATTTTTATAACTTTTAAATTTCTAAATCAGTATCATGGGGAACTACACGTTACTGCCACATTCAGTGTAAGCCTGGTCCATATTTTAGTCCTTTTAACTCATTTGGAGATTAAATTCTCTGTAAAATATTCTTTAAAAAGTTTTAAACTGGCAAGTGTAGTAATATCACAACTCCTCTGAATCACAGATGAACATTTTATATTATACGAAACTCATTATTTCACGAGTACAGTATTTCTAGCTTTTATCCTTTCAACGGTGAGGAAAACATTTCTAAATCTAAAGATTAATGATTTGCTGACAATTATAAATGTTTATAAAAGAGTGGCAATTTCTTGGTCTATTTAAGAACATTTATTCCTTAATATTTTATTAATCACAGTAAGAGCCTCTGTTACATTTAATGAATAGCACTTTTTTCAGGAAAAGACTTACACAAATAAGATACTTGGGCTAACGTACTCCATCAAACGCACTATTCGACTAAAGTACAGCAATATGCTAGCAACAGCTGCAATGACTAATATTCTGAGAAAAATTCAGATAATAGTGGGTCACCTTGCCATTTTCGCAAAGGCTTCATACAATAATATTCTTTATGCAACATCGTATTTCAAGGTGGTCTCACAGAATCCGACAAATAACACTGTGAATTTCTTTCCTTTTGCTTTTAAGTGACAAAATGATAACCCCCCCTTTTTTTTTAATTCATAGGACAATTGCTTTCATATAAACTAGAAACCCTTAAACATTTCATTTCACTGTTCTTTTCCAACTGCTACAAAAATATCAAGCAAATGTAAGTGGTCCTTTTCCAGCCTGACAAAACTAATTTCAACTGTGTGTTTGGAACTTCTCAAGAACGTGGACTAAAAGACAGACGTGAAGGTTAGGCAGTCAATCAACAAGCTTTTTGCTCAGACAAAAGTGTTCTAGGAGGGGAGGGCTGCTGTAAAGTGAAACAGCAAACTAACCAAACCCCAAACAGAAGACATAGTCTCTAACCTTGAGTTTGCCATCCATAGAAAGCAACAGAATAAATAACTTAACCCAATTATATCAGGACGTGAAGACAACTGATGAAGAGCCCAGGGAAGGATGTAATGAGTACATAAGACATGAGATAGTTTGCAATCATTTGTTGGGAAAAATGATTGAGAACTTAAGGGCTGACAAGGAAGAAAGGAGAAGCTACGTGGGAGGAAATGACCCATATGACAGCTTAGCATGTCACACTCAAAAGAACACCGAACTCGGTGTCCGCTGCAATTTTTAGTCCCGGATCTCACTATCAGCCATGTAAACTCAGTAAAATTACTTAATTTTTTTGCATCGTGAGGTCCTCATTCATTCAGTTCAAGAAGTAGTCACTCAGCACCAAGTGCCCACAAGGGCCAGGCAGAGTTCTAGACCCTGAAGATATCAAATTTCACAGTAGTTCCTGCCTTTGGGCAGCTTATATTGATAAACTGTAAAATTAAAGACATTTAAGAAGACATTGAAGAGAAAGTCATGGGGGTGCCTGGGTGGCTCAGTGGGTTAAAGCCTCTGCCTTCGGCTCAGATCATGATCTCAGGGTCCTCGGATCAAGCCCCACATCTGGCTCTCTGTTAAGCAGGGAGCCTGCGTCCCCCTGTGTCTACCTGCCTCTCTGCCTACTTGTGATTTCTCTCTCTGTATCAAATAAATAAGTAAAAAATCTTAAAAAAAAAAAAAGAGAGAGAAAGCCATGAATTGAAAATGCTGCTAGGAAAAATCATCGTTGGTTTCTCTCTCTGTTATCTTCCTTTTGCCATTCAATGACACGAGAGATCTTCCCCCAAACACGCTCTGTTCTATCACTGTGTTCTATGCCAGATCCCCAGTGGACCCCAGAGGGACACCTGAATCCTTTTATCTGAGATTCAAGGTCTTCCATGTCCTGGCTTCCACCAACTTTTTTAGCCTTATCTTCCAAAATTCTCTTTCATGGGGGCGCCTGGGTGGCTCAGTGGGTTAAAGCCTCTGCCTTCGGCTCAGGTCATGATCTCAGGGTCCTGGGATCGAGCCCCACATCGGGCTCTCTGCTCAGCAGGGAGCCTGCTTCCTACTCTCTCTCTCTGCCTGCCTCTCTGCCTACTTGTGATTTCTCTCTGTCGAATAAATAAATAAAATCTTTAAAAAAAAAAAAATTCTCTTTCATGAACTTCATACTCCAAGTAGATTATTTGATATTTTTTCAAATATACTTCTCATATTTCAACTTCTGCAACTTTGCTCATGTGCTTCCCTCTGCCTAGAATGCCTCCTCTCTGTTACTTGTCCATAATCCTACCCCTTCTTCCATTGGAGTTGATATTTCCTTGATACGGCTCTATGAGTATGGCACTATTTTCTGAGTAGGAGAGGGAGAAGTGAGAGAGGATCCCTGAGAAAGATAATTTGTCTTTTTGGATTGAAGAGAAAGTTAAAGGCATGGAGAGATATTATAAAACATGACTGTGATTGCATTATAATAGGTAAGTCCAAGAAACCTTCTGGTTTGTAGAATCACTACTTTATGACTGATTGAATATATATAAATAAATATGTATATAATACAAATATATATAAATATGTATATAAATAAAAAGAAACTAATCTGAATGGACTCAAAATTACATAATTATGAATAGGATGATAAAGAGAATGCCAGGGGGCACATAGTAGGCTTTCAATAAATGCTGACAAAATTCACTTAAAATTTACGAACTGATTTTCCTTAATAAACCTGTAAATTCCTAAAACATGAGTGAGTTAAATATTTCATATTGACTTCTGATTTTACAGACAGGAAGAAAACTGCTATGTAGCAATCATGACTAAGTACAGTGACTTACACTCCGTGATTACTGGGTTAAAAAGCTCTTTTATAGCGAAATTGGGCTCAACACTAACAATTTCACTAACAATTTCCCTGCATTTAAGGGAAGGAGGAGTTGTGCAATAAAGTATAATAAATGGCACACACAGAACCATGTCATAAAAGGTTGTTAACTTCATATCTTTTGCTTTATTTGAAAGAAATCAAATGTTACAGACAGTGAGACACCGCTGCTCCCATCTCTCTCGCCCTTCCCTTAGTCCACAGACCGCTGCTCTGTGTGACTGCCCTTTATCCCACGGCCTCAGTATCTTCCTGTGAGCTTCCCTCGCCACCTCAAACATGTTAGCCTATAGTAAAAGCAGGCTTATTTTCATGGCTGACATCTATTTTGGCAATGTGAATCAGGGGCTCAGACATTGACCTTGGATTGGATTATGACTGACTAAATCATTAAAAAAAAAAAATGTAACTGAGGAATTCTCCTAAACAGAGCAGGTATATATATATACACACATATATAATTTTATTCTTGGTGAACTTAAGAAAGAGAGAAATAACAAGTGGTCTCCTATCAATGAGCTACCATATTCGAGTTTGAAATGTACTCTAGGAACTTAGAGGCGGGTGTCTTGGTATTGGTAATTGACATATTCCCGGAAATGGTGGGTCAGAAAAGAATTTTACAAAATACATACAACGAGATCTTCTTTTAAATAAAAGATACTATCTGCTGTCTTTCTCCACAAATATACTTTAAAAATCTTTAATATTGAATTCTATCCATGTTCTGCCTCCATGCAAGTGGGAAGATACTATACCTTTACAATTCTAATGACTACTTCTTGAGAAACTGAGGCACTACTGAAATAAATATTATTAATAAGCATTTTAATATACCAGGTGTTTATACTGATATCCGAGCATGAAAGCAAATAAATTTTTTTCAATTTATGAAAGACCTGGCACCTGAATCTCTTATTCCTAACTGGAAGCATAAAAAGAAAGATTGAGCTTAGCTTTCTGTAGGAAATGTAATATGCATGAAATTTAAATATACTTTAAAGAAATCAAACATATTATCAGACACTCACAGACCTTAGTAGTTTAAAAAAAAATCTCAGAACCATTTAAAGTACACAACTGTACATTAAAATCAACTATAAAGCTTTAGTTTCTAAATTTTGATATTTAGTTGTCCTGCCCACTGAGGACACCATTTGTGGGCTCAGTAAAGGGGCTCCAATGTAATGCCACTCAACTCTTAAAAAAGTACCAGAATTCATCCAGATGAGTAGTATTGCCTCAAAGGGCCATCTCGGGGGTTATCTCCTTTTTTTCTCTTTTGAGAAGGGCTCACGGAATATATTTAACTGTGGTAATACTTTCTCTCTGAATAGAGATCTTATTTTATGAAATAGCCAAACGTTGATTGGTTGAGCCTGGGAAGGAAGTAAACAACCAAACTAGCCAAATTGGTATTTGATCAAAATGAGCCATGCTTATATGACAAGTGCTGTTCTTATCTGGGTCTTGCAAATAAACTCAATTTCGAAAGAGTAGTTTCAGAGAAGTTTGGTTAAGGTACCATGATGGGAACATGGGAAGAGTAACAATCTATTTACAATGAGGACAACCTACCTTCACTTTCAGGATCTGAAACTACAGACCAAATTAGCAAGCATCCATGGCCCATAGCAATTAGCCACCTCCCTGGATGCTGGTGAGTAGGGTACCCTTCCCCCACAGTTCCTCTGCAGGGGATGCTTTCCCTTCTTATTCCTTAGGCAAGCTGAATTAACCAAAGAAGCCAGGGCAGAGCCCCCAAATCCCTAACCAATGACACCTTCACAAAAATGCAAATACACGCACAGAAGAAGCAGGACACATACACAAAAATAAGCTAACCCTGTAGAACAATACGTTAAAACTTACTATATATTTTATCGTGTATAATGTTTTCTAACCATTTTAAGTTTTTTTTCCCCAATAATTTTGAATCCACTGAAGAAATTTTACAGAACCTCTACTGGAATCCATAGTTTGAAGCCATTGATCTGGTTTATCTCCTTTTACAAGAACGATTCCAACTCAAGCAACTTTTCCAAGGTCACACAACCAGATAATAGTTTAAATGCTAATTTGTTTGACTCCTAAGCAGAAGTTCTTAGCAGACCAAAACTATGAAAAAAACAAGGCCACCGACAGATAAGCCTTGGGCACAAAGGAGTAAACACAAATATAATTTATCATTTTGCCAGGTTCAATAAATACCATTTTGATGTGTTAATAGCCTTTAACAGTGAAGGCATTAGCCATCAATTAAATAAACAAACCATTAAATAGGGAATAGAAGTGTCAATAAAGGCATAATCTACTAATTTTCTAATCAATGATGCTAATCATTGCTGGATATTAATCAGGGAGTGGACATTAGCCATAGCAGAGATAATCACTTATGATTATGGTTCACTAAAAAATCTAAATAATATCAAAAACAGAGTACAATACTAAACACATCTCCCCTCAGTAAGCTCAGTAAGTACTTGTTGGTAAATTAAATGCTTTGCCTTGAACAAATGGAAATATTTGCAACATTCATTGATTACATCATTTACAGAAGGTTAGAAACAGGCATATTTCTCTGCCACAACAGTAAAGAGAACTCACATGTGAAGCAAAGTTAGGACTAAAGTCAAAACAAAACCCAATCTGACTTAAACTGCAGGCAGAATTCAGTCATGAAGGATAAAACTTTGAAATTAGGACCAACCTGCCCTTGTACTTAAGTAAATGAATAACCTTACACCAATTACTTAATTTTTTTAAGCCTCAATTTTCTCATCTATAAAATAGGGAGTAAGAATGTTTAGTTCATAAACTGCCTGCTATATCTTGGGTTTTACTTCCCATGCCATAACAATAGTTTCTAATGTAAAACGCAGACTGGAAGTCAGGGGCTCTGGGGCCCAGGTACTTCTTAAGGGAGGGATGTAGTGTCCTTCCGTCATTCCCAACGGAGGCAGGAACTTGCCTTACATGTGTGCTTTGCCTCTAATCAGCAACTTACCCACCTGTTTTATGCCTCAGTTTCCCCATCTTTAAAATGGAGATTCTATGAGTATTGAACTCAATGAGTTGTTCTGAAGATGAGATAAAATACCTGTATAAAGGGTTCAGCATGGAGACTAGCACTTAGTAAACACTTAATAAATGTTGGCCATTATTAGGCTTTGCTTCTCCAGTTTCTAAAATGCGTAGGGTGGATTAGGGGATCTCGAGCTTCGCTTCGGTTCTGAAAATGCCTAATCACACTCACTTTCACAGAAACTAGTAAAACTGGTATTTAAAAATTTGTGGGTATTTTTCCTCCTATGTCAAGGAAGATGAGGCAAGGGAGCAGAATTGTGGAGTTTCCTTTCCACCACTCCCCATCTATTAACCCTCTGATGACAAAAACCCTGAAGCTATACTAGTTCTTCCTTCAATCGATCATATTAAAAAATGTCTTCCCTACATTAGTCACTTAGAAGAGTCTTATTAGATATGACATTTGCCAATTTAAAAAAAGATTAGAATCACAGCACATCTTTATCGATATGTTTAACTTTCAAATGTATTTATGCACACAGTGCATAAATAAATAAATGTTTGTTTCTTATTTAAATTTAATGTTATGGTTCAATGAACTATTGGCTCCTTTTAAAACTCCTTGATTGTGGAAATTAACATTTTGCTTCACCTAAACACCTGACGCCTATTGGAACCTGTTACCCCCAAATCTCACCTGACCATAAATGCAAAGAAATGAAAGTATTAAGCCAAAAAAACTTTTCCGAGAGGCCAAAACTAATAACGCTAATAAAAGTAGCTCTGAGAATAGTCTTTGCTCACAAGCTTCCTCTTCCTATTTTATGCAAAAATTACAGTAACAACAAAATAACCTTGGCTGTTTAATGATGGGGTAATGAGAAGTGAAAGTAGGCAGCGTGACAAGAGAGAAAAATGGAAAACCTATCTTAAAAATTACACCTGTCTTGGAGGTGCACGTGGAATTTACAATTCTTACAAGAAGGAAGGTGATATCTGGACTAGGTCTGGAATCACACAGTACCCCATTTGGATCACTGTTTTGCCATTTAAGACCTGTGTAACCTTGAATTAACGTAAACTCTCTTAAGTAACAATTTTCCCGTCAGTAAGAGGGAGAAACCCTTCTAAAAGGGAGGTTGTGAGAATAAAATGAACTGATACGGCTAAAACGTTGTGCATAGTAAGGGCTCCAGGATGATACATAAAGCTAATATTAAGCATCGTTATCTGGTGTCTTAGACTGGGAATACTTAGCCCTCACCAGCTCCCGGGTAAATTACTGTACTGGGACATGGAACAATAGAACTGATGTTCATGATGATGAGCTTACGTTACCGAGAAGTTAAATTATAATGAATATATTTTGTACTACACGTAGTCAGCCAACCCTTGTTGGATGACTCCTGTCTTCTCAGCATTGCGGTTAGTGCTGGCATGCAAAGATGAACAAGACACGGCTGTGACCTGAAAGAACTTGTCCCCCTAGTCGGGGAGAGAGAACCCTAAACAAATGATGACAGTGCAGTGTGTGAAGTGGGGTACAGAAATGTGCACCGGGGGCCATGGAAGTTTTAGAAGCCAGCTCTGCTGGACACAGTCGGTCAAGGCTTCAGACACAAGATGCTACAGAAGTTGGCTCTTGAAAGATCTGTGACAGGGTAAGAAAGGGGCTAACTAGCAAGGGCTAAGGGAACATGTTGAAGCATGGGTGGAGAGGTGTGAACCCACAGGAAAAACGGAGGGAGAGGTGGTTGTGAAAACTCTGATGAAACAGACTAAAGAATTTGGACTTGACCCGAAAAATATAATGAAGACGTGACACAGGGCAGTGCGATGGTCAGAGCTGTGACTCAGGATGACAGCTACAATGACAGTTTGGAAGCTGGATAAAAGCAGCGACAGAGGTGGGCAGACCAGGTTTAGGGCTAGCAAAAGAATGTAAGGACCTGAGGAAAAGAGCCTGAACTTCCGCCCCAACAGTGGGAAGAGTCAGGGGCGAGGGGGGAGTTTGTAGTTCCTTTCAAACATAGTTCAATTCAGTATGTTTGTTTTTAAAGTCCTTAAAGCACTAAATCCCTGGCGATCTACAAAACCTGACTCTCCTGTCATAACTCTTTTTGGCGATTTTGAGTTCCTTAGATTTTACTGTTACATAATTCATAGCAAGATGATAAGGCGATATCTCTGATAAGGTTTGAAATAGTATTTTAGGTATTTTGACAATGAGCCAATTTTTTTTTCTTTCTTACGATAAGATCTATACTTCGTTCTGATTAAATATAAGAAAAGAGAAGTCAGTAAAAAGTAAAGCCCAAGCTAAACTCCAGTCAGTAAAGTTTGACAGCCTCGCCTAGGAAAACAAAAATCGTATATGTAGCACTTAACTGCCCTAACTGGGGTTTCCTAAAAGGTTAGATCTTGTACTGTGTTTAATAAAACTCTTCCTACTATTGGACAATACTTGTTCAGATATTGAAGCAAGAATTTCATTTTAATGGCGTTGAAATAAAATACCTCACAAGGGACATATTGACCATGAAGTTCAGAAATATAAACTATAAATCTTTTGGTTTTAACTTTTTAAGCAAAGTGATGACTCTAGACAGCAAGCAACAAAACTATTAAAAGTTGAATAACCTTCAAGTAAACATACTTAGGCACTTGTTAAAACAAACATTATTCCCAATGCTAAAATTGAGGCTGGCAATTCTCCCCTCTTAATAGCTTAAAAACAGTTTCAAAAGTAGCAGGATAGCAGCTTCTTTGCAAAGAGACTAATCATCAGGATTAAAAGATCCTTAAAAGCAAATACAGAATGGTCAGTCAGCCTGATCACCTTAATTTTTAATAAAGGAATATCTTTAGATATACGCATGTATGAAACAAACTTCAGAAGGAAAATCTCCTGTCATGAAAAAGAAACTAATTTTAATGTTCACCTTCACGCTGATGATTCAGAATTGCAGGCAATAATATTTGAAAACAGAAAAAAAAAAAAGGAAATATGATAACGCAGTATCAAACAATCTGTCAGTGATAAAACAAGCGGGGTGGTTGTCATAAAGTAGCCAAATGGCTTTTTCCACCTCCATCAAGGTCACTTTACTGATGATGGGCTCAATAAGATGATAATGCATTTAACCACTTTCCTTGCATCTGACTTCGACCTCACAAATCCAAATGGCCCTGTTTAACTACCCTGGCCTTTCAGCATTTCCCTGAACAAAGATAATTAAGGAGATGTACTGCCCCCTACTATCACAGGAATTGAAAGACAAATAAACTTTTAAGAGCACAGCCAGGTGTCTCTTCCACTAATGCACAACTTTTAAGCAGGAGGTAAAATGAAATAATGGTTAAATAATTATAAAAGGTTAACAATGTTAAATTTGTTATATACGGTAATTGTTTTCCTTAAAAGAAAATGCATGAAAAGAGTTCCAGGCTACATTTTACAGGTCTCTAGACAGCAGTTCGCCCCGCCTCTCTCTTTCTGCCGGAAAGAGTTGGAAGACTATGGAGAAAAGGTACCGTGAAGAAACTAACATGAAAAAAATGCATGAAAACTCCCATACGTCATTTTAATTTAAAAAATTGGGGGCATATATACATACATATATGTATATATGTATGTATGCATATATATATGTATGTATGCATATATATGTATGTATGTATGTATGCATATATATATATAAAAATTTAAAAACCTGAATTGTTTTTCCATATTAGTTCTATATTAGTCATTTTGGTAGGCTCTCTAATCCATTCTGCCTTGGAAATGTACAAAACAAGATGTTTATGGGAAACAGTATTTAATGTTAAGAGAGGGAAATAACTCTTAAGAGAGAAACTCTTTCTCTTTTAAATACTGTAGTACGTGGTTTCCCAATTCTTGTTATTATTTAGATGTGATGTACGCTCAAATATCAGTGTGTATTTTTCAATTTTTATTCTTCCCTTGTGAAATGAATTTATTGTCAGAATACGCACACCATCAATTATTCCTGGGATACCAAAGAGGTAGTTATTCTCACCCTACTGTAATAAAAATTAAGAGTAGATATTTCAAAACTTAAACACACAGGATTTGTAATGGAACAGGTAGGTTTGTAACTATGATCAACATACACATTTCAAGACAACTGGTTCTTAGTTATTAAAATATATTGCTAAATAAATCTGCTAAAATAAATCTGCCAAAAACATATATAATCAAATAACTGGTACACATCAAATTATTACTCTCTACGGGGAAAATTTTTTTTGACGTGTCGAAAAACAATACATTCCCAATACCTAAACTCACACAGGTTAAAAGGCCTTAGACATAATTGAGTATTACAATAACTTTTTATTTAAGACAAACTATTATCAGAGGCATATCATTTTCATTTATTCTGTATTATTTATTACTAGAGAACTCTGCAATGCCAAATAATCTGATAGAAGGTCTAATGGAAAACACCTTATTTAAAGAAAGAATTAAGTGTTATTTTGGCTTCAAAATATTCACTACTTGAGGATATAGAATCGCTTCAATATGATTATAGCCAAAACAGCACTTAGGATTGATAACTTAACATCTATATTTATATGCTGAGACTCCTTCAAATCAATGTGATACTGCAAAATCGTGCTAAGTAACCCTCACCTAAAACTATGGGAACCTTAACCCCCTTGTTCTTCGGTCCTCTTCCTCTAGCCTCCCATCCTTCCCTTCCCTTTCTCTCTGCCTAAGTTCCACCACGTTTATTTGTGACTGCTCTTGGAAGAGCTAAAAATCAGGCCACTGCAAGGTCTAACTCTTTAAACACTCACAGCTGTGACTTAGGTTTTTAGCCAAAACCATGCAGAAGTTCTGATATAACCCAGAAGGGTACAGCTTACAAGATGGTCAACAAACTACCGGCTGTAATTACTTCCTTTTTGACTTGGACATATCACTGGATCTCCTTCATGGAACCAAATTCACAACATCCAAACAGCCTTAAGGAAGAATATCCTACTTCTCAAGAGGTTGGCACGAAAGCACTCACATCCAGGAGAAGATACAGTGACTTCAGCCACACTTGAAACTACCCATGTGCTAGGCCTGCACGTATACATACATATATTTGCACAGAGAATAAGAAATCCATAGTAAAGCAATAATTGATTAGTGTAAAATGTAAACTTTTTTAATACAAGGAAAAGTTAATAAAAATTACTCATTTAGAAAAAGATTTCAAACAAATATAATGTCCTGCATTTAGCTTTTACATCTGGATCGTTAGAAAGGTGGTTAAAAAACTCTATTCACAATTGTTTAAAGTCCAAAAAACAAAATAAATTAAAAACATAAAGAGACTGATGTTCCAAAGCCCAATCTCTTAATTGCTGATCAGAGCTGAAAACAGATCTTTTTTCCTCCACTAATTGAATGAGTCTTGTTAAACCTTTTGAAATGCACTTTAGAAAATGCAAGAATACAGCTTAGAACAGGTTCTTTAATTTGGGTCATTTTCTGTTACTTGCAGTAGTGACGGGTGCTTAGCAACGCTGTTCTGGTGGCCCTTTTAAGGAAATGAATACCTGGAATACAGCATTTTAATCTATTTTATGGCATTAATTATCAAGATCACTGTATTTGAGACAGTGCCTCCTTTGCCACTTTCCTACGTTATGAAAGAAAGGAGCCCCGTGATTAATTGAATGTATCATTTCAGATGACAGAAGATCCTGTGGCACCCCCTTTTCCAAGTAAGAAAAAAATAAGGACAGAAAAACTAATAGTAAATAGAAGTCACAGAGAGGGTTAGTTTAAGTATTTAGACAAGGATCTTCCACTGAAAATCAGGAGTTCCATATTAAGTCACTTTCATTTTTCTAAGTCTTTAAGAGGAATTCAATTCTATGATGCCACACGTTAGGCCACTGATATCCAGGAAACGTGATGCGACACAGCCAACATGTAATCAGATTTTATTTGGTACTTAAAGATTCGCAGAAGGTTTTAAATATTGATTTTATGGAAGAGGACTTGTACATGAGAATCGTTAACAAGAATATCATTTAAATTATGACTGAGTTACTCACTTTATGTTTATTTTAACAAGCCCAAATGATCAACTGCCAGGAAGACAAGGAAGCAAGGTAAAATAGAAAGCTACCAAGTAGTTTTTAAGAAATAGAACTGCCATGTTACACTCTGTAAATACGTCCATTCACCTATTATTGATAATCAGCACAACAGGTTCAAGAAACTAGTAATTAAAAACATTTGGAACATTCCCTTCCCTTTTTCTCTGATCTCAGTTATCATTGTTAGAAGTACAACTCTCCCAACTTTTACCTCCTGATCACACAATTCATTTTAGATTTCCTGTGCTGGAGAAGGAAGGTGAAACTCTCCCCTATCACCATTCCTGTCTGTGTTCACAGCTAATAAGACATCAAGTGACTCCCTCTTTGTCTAGACTGTACCCTAATTTCAATCTTTAATGGCCAATTTTTTAAAGCTTTTAACACTCAGCCTCCAAAGATGAGAAAGAAACCAGGTTAACAACCTGAAATCTTATTTTTAAAGTTTCAGAGTATTGGTTACTATATAATCAGCATCTCTTTAAATTAAACATATTTCATACTTGACATTAAATTTATCACCAAATTGTGTAAATCACAGCCTAAAATGAGTAACACCAAAATTTCACAAGTTTTTTCACCGCTTAAGACAAATGGACATTGCCTGGGGCTTGGGGGTTTTGAAGAGTATGGTTGCATTTTAATGCCAGGGAATCCGCTGGGGGCGGGGGGGACCCTAAATGTGTGGTACAGACAGTATATGCTGCACTAAGCTGTTCTCCTCCCGAGAGGGAGGCTTACTAAGTTAGCTGTATTTCTAAAATGCCTTCTCTGGATCTTTTCTGTCCTTTCTTAAAGACTACTTTAACAATTAGCACACAGAGGTCTCTGCATAAAGCTCTGAAACATTTAAAACCAGAGAACAAAAGGTTTATTTTAAAAATGAAAACCTTGGCTTGTACAACTCCAGACGTGAATCTGCTTTCAATTACTGAAAGTATTTCCACTTCAGTGGAAAGGGATCAAATCTTCAACTACACCATCTTAAGGCACTGAATTTGATTATATTAGGCTTTCAGAAGACAGAATGACTTTGTGACACAGGCGCACATATATTCTGTACATATCACTTCTGAGATACTCCAGAGAGATAGAGACGCCAGCACGGAAAAGGGAGGAAATGTGACTTCTCCTTCTGAGAGCTGCCACAGAGCTTTGTTTTATTTTATGGAAAGACACACATAAATGGTTTAAAAAAAAAAAAAAGGTTTTTACTTTCATAGACAGTGCACACGTTTCCCCCAATCGTCCCCCCCCAACCCCCAACTCTTTTTCCTGGAGTATAACCTGCGTGGAAGGACCACGGCAAAGTTGGGTTTCTTTTAGAGACTCTGCTGGATACAACCCTCTCCTGGCAAAAATCACACGCTAAGTATTTCGCAAGAGGAAAACCGCTCTTTTAATTAGCGCGATTATTTTGTGCCTCTTTCCCCATTAAGCAATCGGGATGATGGATTTTAGTTAATGGAACCAGAGGGCTGGTTAATTTAAGCTCAACGCAGACCTTAAAACATAGCCAAGACATACGTGATCAAAAATCGCGTCTGCTCACATTTGCTCCCAACGAATTCGGCAAGATACGTCTCAAAAGTCCCGGAAGGCAGGGCAAAACCAGCTTTCCCTCCCGGATCAGGACCGTCCACGACCCCCCCAAAAATCCGCCTCATTAAAAATACCGGGAACAAAAGACTCCATTCTCCCCGCCGCTACCTGCACCGCTCCGAGGGACGACGAGTCCTCGAGAAAGTTCAGCCTTCGCCTCCCCTCAACCCTTCCCTTTGGTCCCTCAGGGGTTAAAAAGCCACCTCATTTCTGATGCTAATGCTGCCTCTGCGGCGATTCGAACCCGCGCGGAGCCTCCTCCCATTCCGACACCGCCGGGGAGAAAGCGGGGCCGCCGTCGCCGCCGCCGTCGCCGTCCCCGGGTGCGGGCAAGCGAGCGAGCGAGCGAGCCACCCCGCCGCGTGAGAAGCCGCGCCGGGAGCCGCGCCGGGAGCCGCGTGAGGAACCGCGTGAGGAACCGCGCGGGGAGCCGCGCTCCGCCCGTCCGCCCAGGCCCCAGCCGCCGCCGCCACCGCCGCCGCCGCCGCTCACCCACCTTGCCGCGGCGCGCCCTCGCTGTGGCCGTGCGGAGCGGAGCCCGGCGCTGCCAAGTTGCCTCGGTCTGGAGCGTATCATGTTACAGCGCCGGGCTCGGGGCTCCGGCTGCGAGCGGCAGCCAGACATGATAGGCTGAGGCTCCTCTGTTTACACCCGGCCGCGGAGGGGGCGGCGGCGGCGCTTAACCCCTTCGCGCCGGGCCGGGCCGCGCCGCCGCCGCCGCCGCCGCCGCCGCCGCCGCCGCCCCGCCGCCGCGACTCGAGGCGGCCCGGAGCGGCCGCCGCCTTCTCACCCCTGCTTCCACACAGACACGCGCGGACACGCACGCACGGACACACACACACACACACACACACACGGGCCGGGGCATTTTAGCAGCCGTGCCCCAAACGAAGAGTGTGAAAACTGCAGCAAAAACTGGTCACGGGCGTGCTTTAAAGACCCTGCTAGGAGGCATTCCACACACACACACGCAGGCCATAAAACATCGGTGTTCTCTAAAGTGGCTTTTCGGGTTGCTGTAGATTTTTCAGAATAGGTTTTCTCCTGAAGCACTACTTTGCAGTGCTCACAAAAGAGCCTCTTCCCCGGCGCGTGAATGAATCCCGACCCCCGAGCCGCCACCATTCATGCACCAGCCCCCGCCGAGCCGCGGGCTGAGCGCGCAGGGGAGTGCGGGCCACGCGGCCCCCGCCTCGGGGCGACTCGGGGCTCGAGCTCGCAGGACGCGCCGCGCGGCAGAGGTGGGTGCCTCGGCGGCGGGAGGGCTCGGGGAGCCGGGCCTGAAGGCGGGCGCCGGCGGGGCGCGCGCTGCTCGCGTGGGTGCCGCGGCCGGACGCGGCGGGGACCCGCTCGGCCCCGCTCGGCCCCCGGGGCTCGCCCGCCGCAGTAGGCCGGGGGCCGCGCCGCGCGCCCCTCCTGCGGCCGCAGCCGCGAACCCCCGCGGACGCCGTGGAGAGAGCCAGGCCGGCGCTCCGGGGAGGGAAGGAGGTCCCCGGGGCTGCAGGCGTGTGCTCCGGGGGCCGGAGCCAACTCTAGGGGATGTGCCAGGGCTGGGCAAGCCGGACCTGGAACAGCTCATGGGGTGCTCTGACTCGCTTTACTTTGACATGGAAGATACTTCAGGATTGCAGCACTTCCACACGTTTTTATTTAAAAATGGTCTTTCCCCCTCCCGCTCCAGATCCACTTTTATCAGTATTTTTGCATTGCCTCCAGTCCCACGTCCCTCCTTCTTTTAATTTCTTTTTTTTTTTTTTTCTAGAACATTCCATCCCCCTCAGCTTCTTCCTCCATTAAACTGAGACTTGAATGACTGTGTGTTCCTGAGTTTGGGGATTCGGCGTGCTTTCTTCCAATTCCTCCTGGCCCCTCGAAGTATTTTTACAAATAAAGAAACAAAGAAAACAAGCAGCACTTTACATTACAATATTCATACCAATCAGCACACCTTTCTATTATTAGCTGTCATTCCACATGGAACAAACTGTCTTCTAAATAGGGACTTAAACTGAAAAATTAATACTGTAAGAAATCATTAGCGTTCTCCATTTATCAATAAGTTCCAGTAATGAATGTATTCTTACCTCAATCCGTGATTGAAAAACCGTAATTTCTTTTTCCTCTTTAGCATTCTCCTCCTACCTTGACTTTTGTCACTCTTCACATCTAACGCTACATACGGTAATGTGAATACAGCTCATCTGCCTCTTAGATACTTTTCCTTCTCTGTTTTCATTACCATCAAACACATCCATCATCATACATGGAAAGGTCTGGTGTTACTCAACGTTGCAGTAAAGTCTCTACCCTGTAGTGTTCTCTCCTTTCGGTAATAATGGCTTCTCTAAAATCCTGACTCACAAGCATTCTGTTACAACATGATTATGACAACCATCATGTGTGTTCTTCCCTGAATGGTCAATATGTTCACCCTTTAATTAGGACATTAGTAAGATCTCCCGGAAATTCTTTAAACATTTCTTTGACACAGTCTTAATTTCCAAGTTATTTCAGGGTTTCGGAACTCTCTTTAGTAAAATTGGGTCAAAAAATAGAACAATAGATATTTTGTGGGGCACCAAAAAGACTTCTAAGCTCTTAAGCAAATATCTCCTTAAGTCTTAATATTTTGAACGTGATCGTCTCACAGATCACTATGATGTGTGTGACTCTTCCGGTGGGGGGGGGGGTTGCCTTAAATAATTGCAAATAAACGCTATAACTATTTAAGCTGGAATATGAACAGGGTGTTGTTCAGTTGGACTCTTAGAAGAATGAAATAGGTAAAACCTCGCACAGTTGGAATTTTTTAGTATCTGGAGGTCTTGTCCATGTTTCAGAAACGTACCCCTGGATTTTCTATGACACACATTAGCAGATGTGGATTTGAATTAGAACGTTAGAGGACAGAAAGGGGAACACTCTAATGGGAAGAAAGAAAGGTTTTAAAATCTTAAATCACTGTTTGGGTCAAGATGAATCTCAAGAAGACTGATACTTGGCATACTCATTTCCCCAGATAAATGCTATGTAAATTGGTCACTGATTGATAGCATTTATTAAAATTCCAATTTAAAATGCTAATTAAGCAAGGCCCATTTATACATATCAGATACAGGTTAGGTAAATTTTTATATTGGACTACATTGGAATATTCTACATACACATCTACTTCTACCTTTTCTGAATACAAAGACTAATTATTTCCAAATTGCACAAAGACAGTATCCCTTGAGGATAATCAAGGGCTTACTTTGAACGCAGCTGAGCAGCAGTAGGAGCCCACAGAGAAGAAGAGGAAGAGATATGGTTTTAAACAGTTTTTACTGCTGAAAAGTGAAGGATGATTTCCACATATATCTTCCCAAGAAAAGACACAAAGTTTTGTGGTCACCCCCATCCATAGAGTAAATCACTGCCCTCTTGTAAATAAAGGAGTCTACTAAAGAGTTCTATAGAGACATATAATAAGGCACACATTAAATTTCTACTTTCATCTACTACAGTTTGCCATATTGATGATATCAGGAATAATGAGCATTATGGATACTGCCTTTTATAGCTTAAGCATTTCTTGTCTAAGATCTGCAGAATTCCCCACAGTTTCATGAGCAGACACTATTAAATATGTTGAATTATGTGGCTATTTTATGTTGTGAATAAATAACCACATGAAATCATACTTGCACTATTAAATGAATTTTACTTATAACTGAATTCACTTCTTTAGGCATAAAAGCCTAATGACTGCACACCACAAGGAGGATTTTTAAAAATGCATGAACCAAACCAAATCAAAGCAAATTGTATTAAAAAAAAAAAAAAAGTCCATGAATGAGCTGTTATCAGACTGGCACCAACTTAGCTTTAATATTAAGAATTCTTCTGACCTCTCTCTACTTAAGCCAAAAACCTTGGGGAACAAAAAATCAGTTTAACCAAAACTAGGATCATTACCTTTCCTGCTGATGATTAAGTACCGAATCCATACTGTTAGAGATGCTAGTACAAAATCAAAGTCTAACACTTTTCGCTCTACTGAACATATGACTATGATAACCACTAACACCGAGCACTTTATACGAGTGTCACTATATTGAGCATTTAACACATTTTTATTTCTCTAAGCAAGCCCGTATGCAAAAGTAATATTGTTATCCCATTTTACAGATGAGGAAACTGGACCTAAGTTTAATAATGGTCCAATAGTTAGAGGATACCATAGCTTAAATTCAGCCCCGGGTGTCCTGAGCTTAAGTCATTTGACTAAATACCTAATATTTAGTAGTTAAAAGTGGTATTAGGCGTGTAGTTCACTTTCGAAATCAAACGTGTCAGGATAAGCCACACCAAGGATTTGAAAACATGATATTCAATTCTAAAACCGATTATTTGTGGATTTGGGAGGAGGAAAAAGGATGAGACATGGTTTTC
Organism: Martes martes; assembly: GCF_963455335.1. Taxonomy (NCBI): domain Eukaryota; kingdom Metazoa; phylum Chordata; class Mammalia; order Carnivora; family Mustelidae; genus Martes; species Martes martes. Next base: position 13,264,192 of record NC_137889.1, on the reverse strand, counting down.
CCTGTGTTTTGAAGTTAACCTTAATAGTTAAGGTTACTAGTAGTACACAGACCAGTATTCTTTCCAAGTTGGAAGCTTATACAGGAATAAAACAGTTAATAACCATTCCTGATTGAGGAATTGGCATAGGTCAATATGTATCTGTCACTCTAGAATTTAGTTTGTCTAAATGGACCTTGTTAAAAATTACACATTTATTTGTAAACAGTTTTTTTCTTTTTTAAATACACAAGTATGTCAAAGACACTGTTTATGTCATCAAAATTACAGCGCACTGACATCAACTGGTACATAATAATTGTATAATTACTTTGATACATGCTGTGAATAAAATTTTAGATTTCATCTTCTGTTTCCCAAAGTGTTATTTTGTCAGGAGGAAGAGAGTCTCTAACAGCTACGTGGACTCTGTTAGAAGATGACATAAAACTGTATTTAAAATCACATGTCTGGGTCCTTTTCCCAATAAAGTTCAATTATCATTTACACTGGAAACAAAATAAAGGCTTGAGGAAAAGGCTCATCATAAAGTCCAATTCATAATTTTCATAGACGTTTACAGTAAATCTAAAAGGATAGTATAATATTAGGTGATTCTTTGATTTAACCTACAGAAAAATCGACCCACAATATAGCTTTCGAGTTCACAACTATCTGCAATGACCCACATCCCAAATCTTTCCATCAGGTAAGTTTTCTGCTTTATTTGTAAAGATGTTATCTCACCCAAAACACAAGTGCCTTCTGAAATCTGATACTACGTGAAGACCTGAGACTCTTTCTTTAGCTCTCCAATCATGTTTGCTGTGTGACAAAAGAACTGGTTCTTATTTTTGTCCTAATTCAGGTGACCTTGGGCAGGAGCATGCTGGGTCCTCCACAGTCTGGGCAGGCAGGGAGGAGGAGGAAGCAAGATCTGGGAGTGTGTGATGAGGTCTGGACTCCTTGCGGGGGGCAATCAAGCAATGCACTGTATCCAAAAGGCTTAGTGAGCTTCAGCTCTGTGCTGGCAAGGATCCAAGTGGGAGGGAAGGGGGTGAGGAAGGGAGATCATTCCTCTCTAGTGGTGAGAGCGAGACAGGGGGCAAGAGGGCAGGGCTTCAAGAGAAACCCAGATGGTCAGCAAGAGTTAGCGGGGGGTACATATGCCAAGGACTGGGCATACAGCAAGAGCCAAGGACCCAAGTCAAACCACCAAATGTCCAAAGGCAATGTTGGGAGGGAGTCTGTATGGAGTAGTGCGTAGAACCCTAGTTCCGTGTATAAACCGCCATGACTGCGAAGCCCAGGAGAGGCCAAGATAGAGTGCTACTCATCCTTGGCTGGTTGGATACCAGGGCTGCAAGAAGCAAGACTAATTCCCAGGCCCACCCAGGGATGGCAGTATTTGTCCATGCTTGGCAACTTACTGGGTTCAACTTATTTTTATGTTTTGAAAATGAGAATACATGTGGGGTAGAGGGCTCTTTGAATGTATTCTTCGATAGACCATGTGTTAAGAAACGGAAAGGTGATAAAGAAAAATGATAGAATTATTTTAATTGCAGTCATTTTGTCAACCTGATCTCTGTTTCCAACCATCATGCCATTTACCCAACCCCAAAGCATATTGTAGTGTTAGTTCTCAAAAACACATTCTCCGTTGAACGTTAAAAAGCTAGGCAATATATCTTTGAAATTAAATATCTTACTATAAATACTTTGTCTTCTTTGTTCAGACACCAAGAATTAGGTATTCGTTGATGTTTTTAGGTGTGTAGTTGTCTATAGAAGTGAGTAGCTAATCACCAGTCAAATCCTTTACACAGTGGACAGAGCATAGAATCAAACAAACTTCTATAGTCATTCTTGAAAATTTATCACGTAAACCCATAAGTATTAAGATCATTTTTGCAGATAGCTTATTTAACACGTCCTTATTGACATACGAATCTAGATAATAATGTATTATTTTCAGAGGGTTCAGGACATAGTCACATGCAACACATCTTTCATGATTTTTTTTTAATTTTGTGAACATAAATCATGTCTAAGCACATATTTTTATATGTCATTTTGGATGTAGGTATATGCCTGATCCCTTTGTTTTCACCTGGCCAATGTCTGCTTGTTCATGACTTGGTTTGGAAGGCAGTTCTTCCAGTTAGTCTTTTCCTGATCCACTAAGAATTTAAGAGTCCCCCCTTTGAGTTCCCATTGAACTCTGTAAATATCCTTTTCATCATACTATATTCTGCTGCCTGTCCACTTGTCTGTAACTCCCTCCAGACCATAAACACAGGAGGGCAGGAACCACTTCTCTGCTGATTCCCCAGCACTTAGCATAGTGTCTTGTACTAGAGACATTAAAGAAATACTGGTTGAGGAACAGATAGATGGAGAGATCATGAGAAACAAACAATCCCGATGGAAGAAACTGCTTGCTAAAGAAAACCAGTCTATCATCTGTATTTATCACACTGTTCTGTAATTATTTGGTTCTCGTCTCTGCCTCTGTCTCTGTCTCTGTCTCTCTCACACACACACCCTTAACCTAAGGCAACCTAACCTAACCCACATTTTGAAGCTCCTAGCACCACTGATAGTTTGAGATCACTATTTTTTTAAAACTATAAATGTACACTTTTTCATTATAAGATCATGGAATTATAAAACTGGACACAAACTTAGTATGTGATCTAACTTGGTTGTACCCTTCTGGATCCCCGGACACAGAAGAACTCATTTGTTGTTGTTGTTGTTTTTAACCCCTACCCTGCCAGGTCCATTTCAAGTGATACATTAAAACATTTCACATTTTTTACCACGAGCGAATTCTATTTTGAGAGTCTCTAAATCTCTAAAGCCACTGTTTATGCCCAAATGCTCTTGCTCGGTCTTCAGTAGGAACAAGGAACAGCTGGTCACCATTTTCTTTTTCTTTCTTTCTTTTTTTTTTTTTTTTAAGATTTTATTTATTTATGTGTCAGAGAGAGAGAGAGAGAGAGAGAGCATGAGAAGTGGGAGGGTCAGAGGGAGAAGCAGACTCCCCGCTGAGCAGGGAGCCCGATGCGGGACTCGATCCCAGGACTCTAGGATCATGACCTGAGTAGAAGGCAGTGGCTTAACCAACTGAGCCACCCAGGCGTCCCTGATCACCATTTTCTCCATAAGTGCCCTTCATATTCTTGAAGTTGACTGTTCTCAAGTCTCCCCTTAATATATACATTGTCAGGCTAAACAATCTTGATTATTTTTATTTGACTTTATTTTACCAGTTCCTCATGGGTCCAATGTTCATCTCTTCCAGCATCTTACAGGCTGTTCTCTGAACCTCCTTCACAGGACGTGGGGGGTGGGGAGCTGCTGAGAACCATGTTGACTGGGTTATCAGGCTCTAGATTTGCAGATCAAGGCCAAGGATCCAGAAAGCAGGAAAAGAGAGTGAAGCAAGCATTTCACTGGATATCCCTCTTTAAATATGCCAGCAAGGGGTTCAGAGGTTGGAGAGAAGGGAATTAGTTCTGCAATGTGCATTTACTAACCCATTCCATCACCCTGATATTTCTGGAAATAGATGAGATGAGAGGTGCTGAGCGAATGCAATCATGGGTGTCGTCTCCATCCAGGGGGCACCGAGGGAGACAGAAGGCAAGGTCTAGGAAATCGGATAGAGTCAAGAGTGTAGCACAACAAAGAAACCCCAGAAGAGAGGTTTCGAGACTCCAGGCAGAGAACGAGGAGGGCGATGGTTAACAAAGCCCCATGTCACAGATTAATACTTACGCCTGAATTTGGCAGGAAGCAGCAATTTGTGGCCTAAAGGGGAAAGACTGTCTAGTAGAGTAATGGGGTGAAAGTCAGATTTAAAAGCAAGATGGTGGGGAAACGGAGACAGCTTGTCTGCAAACGAGTGTTTTTCTTCAAAATTCTTAGATTTGAACTGGACTTACATTTATTGAATGCCTATTATGTGCCTGGAACACCTTAGGTGTTTGCACAGGAGATGCCTTCTTTAATCCTCCCCGGGGCAAGAGGAGTTTAAACCTAGTGTAGAAAACTGTATTTCCATTACTTAAAATACTCTGTAGGGAAAAATATACTGGTTCTTTTAGGCACATTTCTACCTGAGGTCTCTCTTGGTCTGTAAAAAGCCAACGTGCTTCTCCCGTCTTGTTGGGGGGAGGTAGGGCTTCGGCAGCATAAGGGAAATCATGCAAAGACACCCATGGGGCAGAACTGAGTTTTCTAAAAAAAGTGGGAGGGGAGTACGAAGTAAAAAACAGGCTGAATCAGAGTGTTCCTCCTCTTGGGGCCGTCAGCTTCTGAGTGATAGCAAGCTTCAGGGACTGTCTCTTTCTTTAGAAAACTGGTGCAAAAGGAATGAGGTCTTTCCAGAGGTGTAGAGTAGTTGAAAAGTAAAATAAGGACATCTCTTTAGCCGATGCTGAGCAAGGTAAATGCACAAGTCAAGAGATCCTGATCACTAAGGCAAGTGTCCAGGTGAAGATACCAGCAAGAGACTATACAGGCGTTTGAATGCTCACCCTCCTCGGGGGCAATTTGATTTTGACACAGAAACTACTGTGAAAATACAAAGAGCTCTATGTTATTTCTGGCCACAGGCCTTTGCAAGACTTTCAACAAAAGGTCTGTACAATGTGATCATTCAAATGAATTCTAAAGATTAAGGCAGAACAAGTTAGAGTATTTTAGAATTAATTTCATAATATTACTCATTAGATCAATATATCACTGTGTCACTTCAAGCTAGAGTTTCAGCTCTAGTGTAGAGGACAGAAGCAGCCGGTATAAGCAGAAAGGCCCTCCTAGTTAGGTACAAGTCTCTGTTGATTAACTGTATCTTTTTTGTTTGTATTCTAGTATGGATGTGGGGTGAAATTTACCATCAAGGAATTTCTGGCAGGGTTTCAGAAAGATGGTTAGAATGAGGAATTTTCTGACTGGCAAAGAACAGTTACATTACGTTGTGATTAACAAGAATTTATGATTAGGGAGAGAGGTCCTAAATTATACTGCGGCATTTATTCCATAAAAAGCTTATTCTATTGCTTGGTGATTATTTCTAGCAATTTTAATAAAAACATGTAGTGTCATAATCAGGGTCAGGGAAATTCACAGCTGTAATTCAGATAAGCAGGTATCTTCAGATTACTTGAATAGGCACCACGGAAACTGGTAATAAAATGGGCTCACTGCAGAGAGAGAACCCAAACGGCACAAAGAGGCTTCAACAGTTGGTACATTGAATCCGGGGAGGAGACATCACAGCCCGCCCTTCAAGGATTCTCTACAAATTCTCTAGGAATCAGGAAATCTGACGTCCAAACAGGACTGTTCCAATAGGCTGTGTGACCTTACTAAGCCATCACTGATCTGCGCCTCAATTTTTCCCTCTCAAAAAGGAAATCGCTCAGGTCTTTTGAATCCTTTAAGGGGACAAGCCATTTCTTCGAGTTTCTTTGATGTCTTAGGATCCTAGTTTTCGGTTATTGGATATCTGGATTCTTGCATTTTCTTTTTTTTTTTTTTTAAAGGTTTTATTTATTTATTTGACAGACAGAGATCACAAGTAGGCAGAGAGGCAGACAGAGCGAGAGAGGAGGAAGCAGGCTCCCTGCTGAGCAGAGAGCCCGATGTGGGGCTCAATCCCAGGACCCTGGGATCATGACCTGAGCCGAAGGCAGAGGCTTTAACCCACTGAGCCACCCAGGTGCCCTGGATTCTTGCATTTTCTTAACGTTTCTTCTGTTTCCACTCTGCCTTTCCACTCTCCTGATTGTTTCCTTGCCTGTCCATCCAATATCAATTTACAGATCAAACTTTTGTTTATTTCTTTGGAAGATTAAGTTCAAGGGCCCACTGGGTCATTTCCAAATGCTGACTTCTTAAGGCAGATGTGATTTAGAAAGCAGGAGTTTTCATCTTTATTCGACTCCACATATGAACATCCCTTGTGTTGTGATCCTGGCCGCATTCCAATGCATGGAAGAGGTGGAGGGTTCTTTCTTTCCTAAGAACATGGAGGATTCTCTTTTTTCAGAAGCCAAGAGAGGTGACGAGGTGTATGTGAGTTATATTAGTATATGTTTGTTTTCGTATTGTTGGTGGCAATCATGCGTGTTTATTCTTTCTAGCTAAGATTTCTGTATCTTGTAAGATCTCCTTCTTCTAATGCCTCTGTGTTCTATCGACAACTTCAAGGTCATCGTCCTACAAGTAGGAGGATCTTTGTACGTGTAGTTAGTATCACCACCAGTTTCCGGTCTCGAAGAGATCATGCAACATCACCAAATGTTAGGACCCGGGAGAAACTTGGAGCTTACTGCTCAAACCTCTCACCTTCTCACAAGGCAACTAGCTTATATAACCCTGAAAAAACAGACATCTTTCCTATTTACCACTGATCCTAATAACTGTTAGCATGACCCTGCACCCACCTCATACTTCCTGAAGCAAAGAAGTGTTATCATTTGCCTGAAGGCATCTGTTCGATAGAAAATGAAGAATCTCCGTGACCTTCAGTCAAACATGAAACTGCCCAGCCCCCTCCGGTTAATGTGAAATTTAATTAATGTCATAACTAGCTGGAGAAAAAAAAAAAAATCTTTTCCTGAGCCTAGAATTAGAACATTTATAATTTTCTACTTCTTTTTTTTTACTTCTAAAGGATCAAGAAGACTTTCCAAAGAGTAAAATACAAATCAATATTCAATTTTCCTCCAATTATGAAGAAATAAACCAACTTCAGGTCTTTCTTATATCTGTACTGCCTGTGAATTTGCTGCTTTTATACCCTCGTGAGAGACGAACTAAGGATCACTATCCTCTGCAGAGACAGCAACTACAAATGCCTAAAAGGGGAATATTTGAAAATTCTTAAATTCATTCTTCTGCCTTTTTCCCTATCCTATTTCAAATCAATTTCCTATTTTCTCACATTCCTCCCGGCTGGCAGCTGCTCCTTCTGGGCCTTTATCTGGCCCGAGGAAGAACGGCAGGCAAGCCGTGGATGCCAGCCCTGTTCCCAGTCTGGAGACAGAATGTCTAATCTCCATATTACAAGCAGCTTCCAACGGCCCCGTCTTAAAAAGCATCGTCACACTCAGGTCCACAGGCTGGGGTCCCCTGTCTTTCTTTTCAATGGGAATTAAAAATGTTTACTTTTTTTTCCCCTTGGAATAAGGACTCTTATGAGAAAGGAAAACAATAACAATATTCAGCTTGCAAATCAAGTCACTAAAGAACAAAAATGCACCAACAGTAACAATATTCAACTTGCAAATCAAGTCACTAAAGAACAAAAATGCACCTGCGTTGTAAATACTGAAGAAAGGAAGAAGTCATGTAATAAACACTATTTGTAGACTGTCCGAAGCCGTACAGTTGAAGTAAAACAGCTTTCTCCGGCACCTGGGTGGCTCAGTGGGTTTAGGTGTCTGCTTTTGGCTCAGGTCATGATCTCAGAGTCCCGGGATCAGGCCCCTTCGTTGGGCTTCCTGCTCACTGGGAGCCTGTTTCTCCCTCTCCATCTGCCTGCTGATCCCCTTGCTTGTACTCTCTCTCTCTCTCTATCAAATAAATAAATAAATAACCTTTAGAAAGATAAGAGCTTTCTCTGGTGGCCTGACAGGGAGAATGGACTCTCCCGAACAAATCCGTAACTTCCATAAAACCGTGAAACTGGCAAAGACCACCCTCAAGGACCACGAAAAGATTTCCCGACCCACGGCCACCCTCGAAGAGCCGGCTACATCAGTGGAAATGGCACCTAGCCTTCTTGATGTGTCTGACTCGGTCATCAGACTCTTCTCGGTATATATCCAGAATTATATTTTTGTAGACTTCAAAGATACCCGCTCAACAGAACAACTCGCCACCACCTCCCTACGCCCGGCAATCCCCACGGAAATGCCACACATCTCTGTCTCCAGCGTCTGACAGATCTCTGCCAAAGTGGGTGCCCAGACCTTCAGTGCCCTGGCTGTGGCTGCTTACACCTTCCCCAGTGGTCCAGCCCCACAGGGATGACTGCCTGGCATTCTTGGTAAGGACTGCCCAGTCCTCTCATTTCACTTTCTTTCCACATGGATTTCTAAGCATCTCCCCCCCCCCTTTTTTTTTCCTTTTGTAGTGTATGGCAAAAGAAAAAACAATCATCTGGTCTAATCTCTGGGATATAGTTTTATAAAGTCAAGGAAAACAGGGCAGAAAAGCAACTTACAAATGAAATATACTGATCTATTATTCTTCTGGTTGAATGCAATAAAGCATAATCATAAAGTTCTCACTGCAGTACGGGCCACTTATTTCCTGAAACCAGACTCCTGATTTTCCCGTTTCCTCCGAAAGCTCTGGACGCCAAGGTCATGTCCTTTCCCTGTTCACCGTGTTCAGGCGGAAGTTGCTCTAACGCTCCTGTTTTCACAGGTGCCTCCTCTTCTCTCACACCCTTGTGGTTTTTGTTTTTTTTTTCTCTCCACTGAGATTTTCTTTATTCCAAGTCTCATTTCATGACCTCTGTCCTAGGATGTGTCAATAACTCTGATACAGCCTCTGTGTCCCCACTCCAAACCATATTCCAGGCGAGCCTTCCTAATGACTTACTTGCAAACGCTCCCCGCACGCTCAGACCCTCACTGGCTGCCTACTTACTACAGAATCAGTCCAATCCTAGGTCTGTTACCTAAGAGGACTTATCTAAGAGCCTTGGCAACCTGATTTTTCTCAAACATAACCTTACCCTTTCTGCCACTTACGAGTCACATTGCTCCCCCTGCCTGGACTCCCTCCCCTCCACCTCCCTGCATCTCTCCTCTCTCTCCCTCCCCACGCCCCCACCCCCCCCTTTTCTTCATCTCTGACTTGCACAATCATTGCCATCTCTCAAGACCTAATTCACAAATGATGTTATTCCATGATTTCAATTTCCTGCCAGGCTCATAGCCAATCACTTAATGTCTTCAATAGGATGTCCTACGGGCATCTTAAATAGAACATGTTCAAAGCTAAAATAATCATCTTCCAGAGACTTCTATGGCTTCTGCATTCCCTGTGTCAGTGAGCAAAACCTCTGCGTCCCCTCCCCTCTGCCCCGAATGTCCAAGAATGAAACTTGGATGCCGCTGTTTTCTCGTCTGTCATCCCAGTCCCCCACATCACATGGCTCCAGCGGCCTTCTGTCATCTTTGCGGCTTCCTTCGATATCGTCTCTGCCTTCCTTAATGAAATCCGCAATTTCCACCTGGATACGGGATCATACCTGCCTCCGTTCTTGGCGTCTCCCAACACATTCTTTCCCCAACAGTCCGATCCCTCAAAATGAGAAATAGAACCATATTGATTTCCTGATTGAAAAATTTTAAATGGCTCCCCACTGCCATGAAGATAATTTCCAAATTCCTTGGTAGGGTTTATAAGATCCTTTGGGAACGAGTCTCTCCTGGTAGTTTTTACTATCATTATGGTTTCTGGCACTTCACAAAGGCCATTCCTTCTCCTTGGAAAGGCATCCTTCCTGGGCTCACTCCTCTTTGTTCTTCATGTCCCAGCTCAGAGGCCTCCTCCTTCTGTCCTGAACGTCTCCTGTCCCCTCATGGCTAGATGCCACTGGATTATTGCAAATTCACTATACTGAGAAAATATAACAATGACAGCACTTACTACATTGTACCTATTGTTCTAATATACTTCGTGTTGTTCAATATGATTAGCTTAATGTTGGTTAAATGAAAGAACGGATAAATAAAGTATTTCACTTGACTACTGCCCAACATAAAGACTTTACATGGTAGAGAAAATTATAATAAAAATATATCACGTTGTGCACACATCCAGGTGGATACCAATAAAATAGTAAACATGAAACATATTTTGAATCCCAACCTACCTCAAATGTCCTTTTACTCAATTTTTGCATGCAGAAATTTTATCTGTCCTTTGGCATTTAATGTCATTTTCTTCTCAAAGCCCTCCTTGACCAATTAGTTGACGTTAATCTCTTCCTCTCTGTATTCCCCTGGCTCTTCCTGATTGTATTACCGCGTAATTCCCTGTACTTGCTGTGGCTGTCTCATAGGCAATTCTAATGCAACATATCCAAAGTCAAACGTATTACATGTCACACTCACGCCCAAAGCCATTCCTCCCTCTTGCTTGTCCTTCGTATTTCAATTTGTGTATTTCCCCCCGTAGTTGACCAAGGTAAAGTTTCGCCTTTTCCTCAACTCCAACAGAGAGTCCATCACCATATCCTCTTGCTTCTACTGCTTACATAGGTCTTGAATCTCAGCCCTTTTTTTTGTTCACGCAACTGCTGTCCAGATTTAGATCCTAATCATCTTATGCCTGGGTTTTTACAATAGCATCCTAAATATTCTCTCCCTCCTCATCCCTTCACCTTATCGGCACCCTCTTTCCACTTCTGCCAGAGTTACCTTTTAATAACACAAATCTGCTTGTGTCTCTACTTTGTTTCCTACAAAGCCAAATTTAACCTCCTTAGCAGGACACCTTAGGCCTTTTATAACAGGTCCTGGGCCTTCACAATTTTCATTTGCTCTTTTTCTTCAACCCACCCCAGAATCTTCCTTCATAAAATATGTTACCTACTGCTCCTCAAATATACTTTGCCTTTTTGCAGAATAAGGGGCCTATACACATTCTTCTATACATTAACTAGCAAATTCAAATAAATCAAACGTTTCCTCTACCTGCCACCTTTTGTTACTTGCCAGACCAAAACTACAGCTGTGCCATCTCCCTCTATGATAGCACTGCATGGAGGCCTAATGTAAACTAGAAACCATGGGCCTAGGAGTCAGACAGCTCTGAGTTCAAATTCTGCCTCTGCCTTACTTTCACTTATTAGATGCCTGATCTTAGGGAAATTACCTGACATTTCTGAGTCGAAGCAATGTATATAAAAATAAAAATAATGTAATTTCTAAGTTGTTGGCTGGCTGTGAAATTAAATGAGATAATTACTGAAACATACCTGTCATAGAACTGAAATACAGTAGACCCTCAAGGCAGGGTTCACATCTCATTCATTGTTCAAGCCCCCACAGTACTTAGGATGTGTACACACCGAATACAGTTGATTTATCTGAACTGAATTTGTGGCAAATTTTCAATTACCATGACTAATACAACTGTAGCTGTTAGAAGATCACTTGGTTCTACAGTAATAAAGATTTAGAAATTTTCCAAACGTCAAAACTGATCATTTGAATCTGATTTAAATTGTTAAAACAGAGTAGTTTTACTCTTTGGCACTACTGGAAATATTAATTCAATCAGTCACTTTAGGCAATAAATTACTCAAAAATGAATGTTGCATCTAAAGAGTTTAAAATATAGGTGCGATATGAGTAAAATCAAGTATTTAATTATTTCTATTTTTATCATACTCATCTAGAGCAATATCGAAGAAATTGCTCATACAGTTTATTATGTGCATGCAAATAGATTTCATATTCAAAGGTAGTACAATTAAGCACTGCTTTAAAAGTTATAAAAATTAATTAATTTTGATGGACACAAATAAAAATTAAAGTTAGTTCTTAATATCCAAGAATGTCAAATAATGCTCAATAGTCCTATGATATTACGGAATTGGAAATGGATTTTGAGACAGAGGTAGCATCATTATTTCTGACACAAATTAGCTATGTGTGAGTTGGCAAATATTGAGTCTGGAAGAGGTGAAGATTATTTTCCTGTTCTTAGAATAGCGACAGTCATAAAATCCCCACATACATTTCCCCAAAGAAAATAATGGAGTTGGTTAGAGTCTTTGGAAAGAAGTAGCCTCAGGATCTGTTGGGTCAAAAGACAGAATATATTTCCTAGCTCTGAAATACTGGACCTTGCTCTCAGTATGTCACACGTATCTGCACACAGATTAAACAGTATTCATCTGTTGGGCTTACTGGACCAGAGAAGCACTTCCGCCAGCATAATCTTCACGGGAAGAATTAGTGACCATCAGAGAGATAAGAAAAATAACAATATGAATTACTTCCTCATGATCTTGTTTGCTAGTATTTACTTCCTCTTGGAGAAATTAAAACATCGGGTGAGAAAAATTGAGCAAAATAAAATATTGTTAAAATTCATCATATATTTTTAGAAATATCTCTTTTTATTCTAATGTACGGATTTATCATAACACACATGGGCTGCCAAAGTCACACAACGCCTTCCAAAAGCCCCCTTTTTTTGGATTCCCTGCTTGGCTTCATGGCATCACGCGTGCGATTCCAGTTTCAATTAACTGACTGAATCAATAGATGACCCAAAGAAAGCCAGCAAGCCCAGTGTCCGTACAATGGTCTGCCATGATAGTTCTACCCAATATGGCTGCGCTGTCTACGGGATGGAGACTATTCTCCAGCGAGTAGATCCTGTCTTTGGGAAGCTGGATCTGGAGATAAAACAGGAAAACATCTATCAGCAACAGAGGCAGAAGCAGAAGGAAAAACCATGTGACCTGACCAAGTAATCGTAAATAGGGGGATATGGATATGGATATCTCTTAACACTCACTCCACTTCCCTAAAGCCCAACTGAACTCATGCTGATGTGTCGTGATTAACATTGGTTTCTTCCAGGCATATTGAAATGGGTCTCTGTTTTTCTCTTTCTTTGCCAAGTCTCTATAATAATTCTTTATCACCTAGGTAACCCGAGTAACTCTAAATCCTTACATTCCACAAGCCCCTCATGTAGTCTCCATCAACACTCCGACTCCGGGTTGGTTTCCTCCATATCTTGGGTCCGTTAATATTTACTCACAAAAACTGAACTCACAAGAAATGTCTCTTTAAAAACGTGCTGTATTTATAGCAAATACATTAGCATGCATTTTTTTTTATTGCCAAAATGTTTTGAATAATCACCTGTCAATCACATTTCCCTTTTGTGGAAACAGAAAGGTCAGCAAGTTGGCAAAAAAAAAAAAAAAAAGTGACAGCTCTGGCTAGGGTTTTGGTAGGTGGGATAAAAAGTCACTTCTCATGTACACAGCTGCGTGTAATGAATGCAACATGTTTGAGGCCTATTCTTGGATCAGTTCCCCTACATTTTAAACTCAACTTTTCTTGGCAAGATTTCTGGGGCCATACTGTGTATGTGTCTGAATTCCTTCAGCCAAAACCTCTTAATATGAAAATTCAGCACTATTGCATTTTGTGTAGATGTCATGACTCAAAATCCAGTCTGTTTTATGTACCATATGAATCAGGACTGACCTCTGTATTACTATTGACTTATTTTTAGCACAAAGTGATATTTATCTATGTCATTTTCTATGGCCGTGGATAAAAACGGGCACATATATTATCCTGGAGACTTAACAGTTTATAAGGAATATGTACAGGGGGAAAGCATTTTTAAGTGAATTAACAGAAAATACATAAAACCAAAACCACAGCCTAACATTTGCCTTAATGAGTAGCAATTTTGTTGCAGAAAAAAAGAGCCAGAAAGTTCCGTCCTGGGGAATCCAGCTTCCTCTCTCTCCCAAAGGAGAAGTTCCTCTCAAAATACGACTACCCCTCCATAAAACACACAAAAAGCTCCCTCTTGCTTGTTTAAAGCTTTTCCTCTGTGTTCTGGAACCAAAGCTATATTTTAAAAAATAAATTTTCAGAAAGACTGCAAATGTTATCTCAATTATTAATGTATTTGGAAGTCTAAGTGTTAAAACAAAACTTAAGACACAGACTTTGTTTAATTGGTATAAGGAAAAAGATGAATATTTTCCCAAGCACAAAAAAACCCTATGATGTTTTAAGTTAAAATTTATGAAGCTGAAAAGTCTTATTGAGCAGATCTCTAGAACTCACCCAGCGTATAAAGAATTTGAATATCAAATCTAAACATTAACACAAAAAGATTTTGAAAATAAGCTAGAAATCATGAACAGATGCCTCAGCGTGGAAGAAAATTAGAAATACAAATATGCAAAACCGAAAGGCAAATATTTTGGAAACATGTTTGGAAATTCAATGTTCTTCAACAGATAATGAACATTGAGGTATCGTATTTTCTGTCTGAAAGACTGGCCATTATTCTATAAATCCGATAAACACTCTTACTATTTTGAAATAAACTTATCAAAGTATTAACTTTAGATTCAGAATCATGTAAAGTTTAAAAATACTTGTCAGGGGACTCCTGCGTGGCTCAGTCAGTTAAGTGTCTGCTTCGGCTCTGGTCATGACTCCGGTGTCCTGGGATCGAGCCCTGCGTTGGGCTCCCTGCTCAGTGGAGACCCTGCTTCTTCCTCTCCCTCTGCCTGCCTCTCTGCCTACTTGTGCTCTCTCTGTCACTATCACTCTCTGTCAAATAAATAAATAAAGTCTATAAAAAATTTAAAAAAATAAAATAAAATACATCTGGTGAGATAATGGGATAATCACATGTTTTTATATAATATTAGTTAAGGAGAATGAGAGAATGATCTGGGCCCTAAAGAAATTAGGGCATTGAAGTAAGAGCTAACATTATGAAATTCAATCAGTTTACTGAGATATACATTAATAACTAAATTAATGCCTATTCGGTTTTAACTTGTGGTAAAAACTATTCTAAGTTGATAACACAATCAAGATGATTAAAAAAAAGTCATTCACTCCTTTTTTATTCATATTTCTGCAAAGTGTTCATAATGGAATGATAGTCCTCAGTTGCTGTCTTTGGTCGTCTTACTAGTTTTCGGGTTGTTTCTTTGATTTTATAATTTTTCTAGGGTAAGGTATCTGTTCTTCATTAGGGTTTCAAAGTCAAAGATTCAAAGCTACACAGCATACTGGGAAATGGAGCAGAGCAGCCACCCCAAACTGTGCCACTTTGGCGTGTGGATTATTTTGATCAGAAGTCAATCAGGACACAGCAGACTCAGGACAAACTTTCCTTCTCCCTTACCCACCTAAAGGAATTTAGATAGGGGGTCTGACGGAGGGAAAGAGTTATTCCCAGAGATAACTTTTCATCTAAAAGACCAATCTGTATGACAGGGCAAACATCTGATTACCCAACATCTGCTTTCTTATCTTCCTGTGAATCCCCTTCAAAGCCCCAGGCCTCTCTCCCATCCTTAGCTCAGGATGGCATATAGGTCTCAATGGTCTGACTCGTCTTTCCGTCTCGTGTCTTTGGGACTCCTGTAGATACAAAATTAAATTTGTTTTTCTCCCATTGATTTGTCTTATGTCAATTTAATTATTAGACCGGCCAAAGAACCTAGAAGGGTGGGAGGAGAATTTTCCAACCCAGACAAATGCATTCTCAGTGGTTCTCTGAGGTGTGAGTGTAGGAGATGCCCATACCACTAGTTACTTTCTCAAGTAAAACCATTATTTGTCACGGGGGGATATTGTAAGATATTCAGGAGAACAGGACTATGGTCCCTGTGTAAATACTGGCACTGCTTTGAATCAAAAGAGACATTTACTCCCAAACCAAATTATATTTGGACAATTTTGGAAAGGAATGTATAGTAAACCATTGCAGGAATTCTAGTATGTTCAATTTGCACTTTGTTTTTGATTCAACTTTTGGTCACAAATTCCGTGGAGTTCATTCAGCAAAACGGGGCCCCCTATTTTGATAGGAAGGATGGAAGCACAGGGTTGCAGAGATGAACCAGAGATCCATCAGATTAGGACGAGCCATCCTTGTGGGCACTCTGAAACATCTGGGTTTCATCAGACTCCAGAAAACGCAGTTCATACCACAATGAAAAAATTTCCTCCAACCTCTCTCCCTTTTCAATGGAATGTTTTACCAAGCTTTGTTTTATGTGTTTGACAGAAAATAAATTACTAAGATATAAGAAATCATCTAAAGATTTGCAATCCTTACAGGAAAGGTTAATATGAGTTAGACAGGATCAACATTTCGGATATGTAAAAAATACAAATGCTTCCAGTAGTGGTCTCAAGCAAGCAGAATAATTTGGGTAGTTCAACTCTTTTTTTGGTTGTTTGTTTTAAGAAATAAAAACAACAAACATCTTCCTCGATTGCTCCAGAGACTATAATTGTATTCAACATAATCCCCCAAATTATACAAAATGTTGTTGATTTTCTGAAGTCAGTATTTAAACAGCACAACAGTGAGTATGGAGTGAAAAACAAAGAGTCAACGAAAAGTAAAAAGTCATATGGTTATCTCCTTGGATGACTTTCTTCATTAAAAAAAGTCAACTGGTATAAGAAATGGATATTCTCGAAAAAATCTGAAGACTCAAATGTGCAAACACTAAATTTTGATGAGCCATCCCAGAAATCTTTCGTATCTATATTATGCCATATCATCAAAGAGAATAGTCAGTTCTTATATAATATTTCTATATTCATTTGGGGCATACCTAGTGAGGTTCGGTATAATTTTAAGAGATAATGTCAGCAAAAATTTAATTAGCTCACAAAAATTGCCCTTGTCTCTACATTACTCTTTCCCCCTTTAAATTCTTCTTTAATTTTTATTGTTTAAAAAAAACAACAGATCTAGGGATTGTGGTGAGGAGGAGGGTGATACTCTATCTTGCCCCAGCAAACACACTCACTTTTCTATGGAATTAACTTTAAAAAGAAGTCAATTTCGTATAACTTAGGCTGATTGCTTCATTTTCGTCCAAGGGTTATTTCTTTTAAGGGTGGTGAGATGGCAAGATTTGTGCAAAATCCTCAGATAAAACACGGGCTTTGAACATTCTTACGTTAAATTTTTTTGGCCATGTATATTTTTTAAAAATCAGGCCTAAACCAGAGATGACAGCATTTAAATAGTCAAAATTTTAAAAGGTAGAAAAAAATGAAAAAAAAAAAAAACCCAAAACAGCCCAAAATCAACAGGGAAAATAATTTCCTTCAATATTTGCTTTCTAGGGGGTAAACACTGGAAAGAAAGTGACTTTAACTGAAAGCCTGAAATCTGAGAAAGATGAAAATGCAAACTGCCATTAAAAATTTATTAAAATAGTTTCCACACAGTAATTTCTAAGAAACATTCTGTTTATATTTTTGCTTTTGCATGTTTTTTTTTAAAAAAAGCTCCTAGTTGAATTGTCACATGCGCTTTTAAAAATTTTAGTTAGCTCTTCCTATTTGATTGTAGGCAATCATATTATAGCCAAAGAAAATACAGGGAACTTTGCTCTGGTCAATCCTGTGGAACAGAATAGAGTGACTCCTTGTGGCTTGTTCACCTGTAGGATTTCTCTCCCTCCCAAGTGTTTTATTTATTTATTTATGTATTCATTCATTCATTCATTCATTCCTATTATTTTTAATATATATATTTAAGATTTTATTTATTTATTTGTCAGAGAGAGCAAGATCAAGCAGGGGGAGCAGGAGGCAGAGAGAGAAGCAGGTCCTGCAGGGAGACCAGTGTGGGACTCGATCTTAGGACTCTGGGATCATGACCTAAGCTGAAGGCAGATGCTTAACTGACTGAGACACCCAGCATCCCTCCAAGTGTTTTATTTAAACATTAAAATGCTCATATGAGTGAAACCACTTCTTCAAAAGTATATTATATTTGTGGGGCACTGATAGCCCTACCTTAATTATTTCTTTGAGTAATAGAAAATGTAAGATAAAGGGATGGAACTTTATTATATATATTTTTAAAGATTTTACTTATTTATTTGAAAGAGAGAATAAGACCGAGAGAGACAGAGAGAGAGAGAGAGAGAGAGAGAACAAGCTGGGGGAGAGGCAGAGGGAAAGAGGCTCCCCGTTGAGCAGGGAGCCCAATTCGGGGTTCGATCCCAGGACCCTGGGAAGGCAGACACCTAACTGACAGAGCCCCCTAGGTGCCCTGGGATGGAACTTTACATTTCTTTTTTCCTTAATTAGAATCTGGTAAAATAAGGACTAAAGTCAAAGCAAGGTATACATTTAATACTCACAGAACTTAAGTAAAGCTATAATGCATCCAAATGTCTTTCTTTGTGCCTCATAAGTAGCCCATTAGAATATATTAAAACTATTCTAAATCCTAAAATACAGCTTATTAGCAACTGCCAAAAACATTCTCTCAAAATTAAACATATTATTGTTATGGTTGATAATAAACAGGTGTTTCTTGTTTCTTGTTTTAAAAATAAACTGGCCGTCTTGGAGTCTGGGATATTAACATACGAAGCTCTGTGTCTATTTCGGAAAACACGAGTATTTTGCAGTAACATTGTTCCCTTAGGTAGTGCTGATTTCGAACTTTGGATTTACCATTTCACTGGGCTTTGTTGACTCCATTTCTAAAGCACAATTTTTCCGAACAGAATATCCTTAATGCAGCTCATTGCCAAATAGTCTGAAAGACTAATACGGCCATACCGACGACAGCTGTGAAAACTTTCTACTATGGATTTCATATACCAGGAGCTATTTGGGACTAAACTTTACCTTCGGCAAACATCAGGTGATCTGGAAGAGAGAGTTTTCAGGATGGGGACGTGTCACGAATATTTTCTTTTCTGTCCACCTCTCTTCCCAGAGCCTGACAGAGAAAATATAATTTATAACACCTGAGCAGAACGCTGACGATAAAGTGATAGGAAAGAACTTTCCTAAAAATTCACACACACACGTGTGTGTGTTCGCACAGAGGGAACAGGAAATGTGATGCCAGCAGACACGAGATGTGGACAGATTCTGGAAGGTGGAAAACAAATGAACAGTTGAAACCTGGCAAGGCCAGGTGACGGAGTTAAGGCAAGCAGTTTCAGCAGAAAGGAAAACCAACCAGGGCAAGCGGATTCCTGTTCTAGAACCTCCGAGATGCGTGGCAAAGAGACTCCTCGTGCTCCCGAGTTCAGTTAATTATGGAAAATTAATTTTTAAAGTATCTTCCTGATCACACTTGAAAGGCTATCTACCATTTGTTTTGCAAATATGAAAGGGAGTCCCCAAACTGAGTCAAATAACTAAGGCAGTACCACGTCAACAACAAGGACCTTGGAGTGAGACCAGTTGTCATCTGCTAGCTTTGTACCTTCACAACTTCCACGTTCTGTGCCTCAGTTGCCTCATCTGTAAAATGGGGGTGACAATAATAGTACCTACTTCCTAGAGTCACTGTCAGTATTAAGTGAGCTACTATATATGTAGCATTCTTAGAATGGCCCATGGCAATTATTCATAATTATTTTTTTCATAAAGCTGTGAGAGTCACTGTAAAAGCAGTAAAATTAAAAAAAAAATTTTTTTTTTGGTTCGCATACATTTACCACATTCTTTCCAAGAAGGTTGATCCCAATATGCGGTGAAATTGAATGGCAAGTCGACTCTAATTTCAAGTTCTTTCTCCAGAAGGGACGATTTCCAGGTCTCCAGTAAATCCGGAGAGAATTCTTAAATTGGTTTCTTGGGACCTTTCTTGCTCAGTGATGCCCTAATTTACACTTCATAATTTGCAGTCTGCACGTGAGGCATTCTTGAACAGTCTGAACTGAAAAGAAATTCTGATCATAATTAATTTTTAAGGCAGCAGGGAGTTGGTTATGAGGTTACCGGAAGCCAACAACAGAAGCCGCAATGTCAGTGTGACAACAGGTCAAAACAAGTCAGTTCTGCCTTCCGTGTCACCACGGAAGGAACGTGTTTGGTTTCAAAAAGATGCAACTTCATTTCATGAGGCCGTTTTCTAAGCACTACAGATCACTACTTGCTTGGCTCTGGTAGCTTCTAACATTACAATTTACAGTCTTCTAAAGGGAATCTTTTTTTTTTTTTTTTAAAGCCTAGCTATCCATTGATAAATAAGCACCTTTATGGCATTATAAAAATTTGCATGGCTTCAGAAGTGTTTTAGGACAGAGGAGGGCATTTGCATCACAAATAGTTTTTACACAGACAAAAAGGAAGACTGAGCTTGGAGATGAGGGGTGTCTTACCACAAGCATTTAAGAAGATATCTTAAAACACTTTCTTCCTAACCACAGTGGGATTCATTTCCCAGGGCAATTACCAACAACAGAGCAGCAGCGTTGCAAAGCTGGCATTTAAATGTGACCTTCAGCTGATGGTAATCCAGAAGGACGAGCTCCAGCAGGAGCCTGGGAATTCCAGGAGGGCCACTGTGGCCCCCGAGGTCACGGTTGAGAAGATTTGGGCTAGCTGGTTTGGAGCGAGTTAAGTTGCAAATCAAGAATTCAATATTCCCTGCTGATTAGAAAGAGCTTTGATTGTTTCTTCTGCCTTTTTTTTTTTTTTTTTTTGCATAGCTCATTTCATTGTATTTTCTTTTGTTTTAAAAGAATCCTAATAAGCATTAAAAATAGACCTGATCCATATGAATGTGAGAGCAGAAATCTGAATTTTCTTTGATTCTTTCTTTGTCACATTTTGCCTTCCTGCTTGCCCTCCTTGCCCTGAAGAGGAAGATAGTTATGGCCTGAGGCTAAACATTCACTAACAGGAGTTCTTTGGGAAGCGTTGTTCAGAGGATGTACTTCACAGCTCTTCCTTAGTTCCTGTTTCAAAGCTATACAGAAAGCATATAAGAAGGGGGTACACCGTGATCTAGAAGGGCGATTCTGTTGTGCCAGGGCTCAGGTCTCTTCCTGGCTTGACCACCAGCTGCAGTGAGTGACCCTGTAGAATCCTTCACCCCTCTCTGCTGTCACTTGCTTTGGGAATAGTACGTTCTCGAATGACTTTTTCTCAGGGTGGCCCCAAGTCTCGAACAACTTTTTTTCTCTTGGCCGCGAGGAGACCATGAAATCATAAAGGATGACGGTAATGAAGATGACGAGAAGAAGAAGAAGATGAGAATCCAGTGACTCACAGAAATTGGGAACTGACCTAGTCTCACAGAGAACCTTTTCCTTTGGGAGTATCACTTCTCTGCATGCATTTCAGAATTACCTTCTGAAAGCTGTTCTACAAGCTGTTCGGTGATGAGACCTTTTCAATCTCTGGAAAAACTAGATTCACTTCAATGGCGTTATACTTTTTTTTTTTTTTTTTTTGTCTTGCACTTATGTCAATTTCTGGCCGTGAGGACAACGTAGAGGCTGAGCAAGGGGCTTCCGGAATGGACTGATGGGGAGGATATAAGAAAACTCCTCACCTATTCACACTGACGTGTGTCTTCTCAGTGGGTCAAATAAAAAACAATTTCAAACTGTCCATTTATCATTGGTTTGCTAGTACGGCTCTGACCCAGCACGTCTTTATAACCGTCACTGCCTGAGACATAACTATGGTTTGGTATCTATCCATTTATCAATCCTCACACGAACGTTGGCGCGATATAATCCTATCCACAAGATACTGTCCCCAAAGCCGCCACAGTGACACTAAATTTTCATTTAATTGCTCTGAGCCTAATCCCTTGCAACTGATTTATCTTAGTAAGTCTTACTGTGGAATAATTTTACGTATGCTCCCCTTTTTAATTTTGTAATGGCTCTAGCAATTTCCAGGCAAAACTCATCATTTCACAGAAAAGTCCCGAAGGTCATGCCTCCCAAATTAGGGGCCATATGTGGCAATAATAAATCTTCCCCCATATAGTGTATGTGCGTGTT
This sequence comes from Martes martes, assembly GCF_963455335.1. Classification (NCBI taxonomy): domain Eukaryota; kingdom Metazoa; phylum Chordata; class Mammalia; order Carnivora; family Mustelidae; genus Martes; species Martes martes. The sequence goes on along the minus strand of NC_137889.1, from coordinate 13,242,642 downwards.
GAGAGAGAGAAAGAGATCTGTATGAATGGATTATTCTGCATGGGTGACTGGGTTCAAGCACATAGTATACAGGTCCCAGTGCCCGGACCAAGTCAACTGCAGTCCATTTCCTAGACACAAAAAAAATTGAGGTAATGCAAAATTTCAGCCATCTTAGAACTGGAAAACAGAACACCAAATTTGTATTTGTGAGAGTTAGAAATCCATCCAAAAGAGAAGAGTGCATAGCAAACTGGGCAATATCACAGCAATCAGACTTGCCCAAATCTCATTTCTACCATTTAGTGGATGGCTACAAATGGACACATTTCTTAACCTCTTCATACATCCGTTTTCTTATCTGAAAATGTGGGTAATAGCTAGCACAGCAGACTCGGGCAGTACTAATCTGCTCTGATGGTTACTACGAAGGGTAAGAACCTTAAATACATAAACACATGCATACATAGAAGGTCCTCACCATTCCGAATTTTCAGCACTGAAGACAGCTTTTCTCAAACCATTTTTAAGAAATCGTCTTCTGTACATAATCTCCTTGTAACTTCCATGTCTACCCCCTGAGGACAGATGTGCTACAGATGTGAGGACTGAGAGAGATGGGGCATTGCCCTTGGCCAGACCAATCATATCACCCTTAGGACTTGCCCCAGATTGCCATCCTTTGAACTCCTAACATCCTCAGTTCCTGTCTCCCCCTGGGTCCCCCACTACTGGAACTAGGTTACAGACCCCTATCTCTGGCCCCAACAACCATTCAGGCTGGGTTACTTCTGTGTTTGTGCAAGCCTAACAACTTCCAGTAGCCTGCTTTCCAGATAAGCGCAGACCATTATGAATTCTAGGCTTCAACAGATAAAGCTTGCTGGAGAACCAGCTCTGTCGCATTGCCTTCTATCTCCTGTCCGCGTTATCCTCGCTTGTTACTTGAAAAGAAGGGTAAGAGGGCTCCTAAAAGGACTGCCCAGCTTTCAGGACCAGATGCCTCATCTACCGCCATCCCAGCATCCTACACATTTGGATTGGAATGTTTTCCTACTTTTTTGATTTGCTTTTGTTCGCCACTGTTTTCAGAAAACATCTGCTCCCAAGGCAGAGCATAGAGCAAATTTTTGTTTTTATGCTAGCACCTGCACGAAGAAATGTTTTGGAAATAATAGTATCGTAATTCATTTTTATTACAATGTAGAGCCAAATTATGTTTTTTCCCCCAAATTAGGAATATTAATACACATCTCCAGGCATAAATTCAACTTTTTAAATGTAACTCTTTATTTTGGGGAGATGCACAGGTATCAAACATGGGGTTAAAACATGAAAAATGTCTTCGATCATCTACATTACCTAAGAGCTGTGTTAAAAACATAAACAGAACATTAAAATGATTGACTCTGTCTGGATTTTCCTTCGGCTCTGTCCTAGAGCATGGATTTTAATTCTTTACTAAACTGAAAATATGTAACTATCATTTAGGGAAAAAATAATCTCTCTTTTCCATCCTGCTATCTATTTTTATCTTTGCTTCTTCATCCTCCAGGATGCCAATGTGATAATTTTTCCCCTCAAAGTGGTTTTTAGGCTTCTATGAGATAAGTCCTTTTCTGGCATTGATTATTATTAGCTACAGGATAATCTATTTTATAAATGTGTTTTCTATCACGGGCCTACACACCGATATTAGCAATCTACAAAAAACGAATGCAAGCAAAATACCAACGAAAATATGCAATGTAGAAATATACCATTCACAACAGTAGAAGGGCAGGGTAAGGTTTCGCATTGGTGATAAGAGCTTTTATGTTTATCGGGACATTAATGTTAGAAATTATGGATTGATGAGAAAACTGAAGATTTATTCGCTATTATTTTTTTCCATTCTGCATATTATTTTGGACATGGAGCTTCAGTACCTCAGTATTAAGTATTTTGTCATTCACATTAACAATATGCCAAGTGACAAAATTTTGATCAAAACATAATATTGATGTAGACAGTACAGCAGACAATGTATCACTGTGAGATTAAAAAAAATTGGATCACGGGTTTAGGTATTTCTTGATTAATACAATCATTTCCATGTTATTAGTAGGGAAGAACACTTATTACAACATGCTTTGCATCACTGTATAGAAATATTCATTATTTTACAGCAAATTCTACCTAGAAACAATTTTGTTACAGTTACTCAGGGAAATCAGTTGTGACCTTAGAAACAGTAGTGACTTGGTCACATGCATATCTTCAGTAATCTGATTTAAATCATGAGTTATTAACCTCAACTGAACTCAGAAGTAAAATCTCATATATACCTTGAAAAATCGTAGTGAATCAGAAGAAATGTTAAACTGTAATAAAAACAATCATGAGACAGCCAGATCATGAAAAATTGCTTGATTCGAAGAACTTTTAAAGGTTAGAGCTCTATTAGAGGTTTTAAAAAAAGAAAGAAGTATGGGAGGAAAAATACAAGGAAGAAAAGAGATTAATAGGCTCACTGCCTCCTTCTTGTTTTATTATGCTCCTTTTTTTTTTTTTCCCTGAGAGGTTACCGCTTTTGCAGCTGGTCAGAAATATCACATTCCTTGATGTCTCAGAAGGTTTTCTGTGACTAAGCTTGACCAGGCTTTAACTTGAATAACATAACATGCAGCTGTTGAAAATAAAAACACATTGTGGATACGAGAACAGAGACACCCAGTAAGAGACAGGGAACATCTCTGGGGGTGGGAGTGGAGACTGCCCATTTCCTAGAATCCTCAATTTTCGCAAATATTCCGGTAACTAACTGTAGGGATTCTGAAACATAGGCTCCAGGTGCATTTTAGTCGAGATGACTTCTTGGTACTTTTGCAAGGACAGTTACAAGTTTTATTTTTAATTAATTTAACATATGGTACGTTGGGGAGGTAGGGGGATTGGATTTATTATAAGGTGTCTCGGGGAGATGTGCGTGCCACACAGCTCCTTTTAAACGACTACAGGTAGCTAGTATAGCTAGCTATACTACACAACGTGGTGGAAAAAGTATATAAGATAGGATTTAAAAACCTGTATCTAAATTATATGTCAATTTTTACCTTGAAATAATTCTTTTTCTAAGATTTTATTTTGAAGTCATCTCTATACCCAAGGCGGGGGTGCGGGGGAGGGCATTTGAACCTACAACCATGAAATCAAGAGTCACGTGCTCTACCCACTGAGCCAGCCAGGGCGCCCCATCTTGAAATAATTTTTAAAAATTTCAGTAACCAACAATTTATTTTATCTTGATGTATTTTAAGATTTTTCTGTTTTTTTATATATTGGCAACTTGATATGCTAAAAAATGCTTGTACGTGATTGTTTATTCACTGTCATATGTGAAAATAGGTAAATGATACTTCTAGGCTAATGAAACTTACTTCACATTAGTTTAAAAATTTTATGTGCAATTTTTTTTTGTTTCCGTCTTTGTCTGTTTTTCTTTTCATGCCAAATGAATACATGAATATATGAAAGTTGATTTCTAGTAAAAAAATGTTCAAACCTGGCTGCCAGTCAAAGTGTTCATGTATATAAATCATAGATGTATATTAGTCCTTTCCAATTTCAGAGCAAAATAATTTCTGAGTACTAATTTTGGTCATAACATTATATGTTTCTTAAAGATACGAAAGTCAAACTGACTTCCTTCCTCCTGCCAAAAAATCTATAGCACATTTCCGACATTTGAAATGCTACATTCTCTTTTGGAATCAAAGACAACGGTGCCAGAATGATGAGACAACCAAGCATTCAAATGTGCCATGAGGCTTGAAATTCGCTGTGGTCAGAAAGCACCGTTAAAGAAACAAGGAAAAGCTGACCTTTCTTCTCCCTCCTGTTAAAGATCCATCTGAAATTCCATAGGCTTCATAGACGTAATGCGCATAAAAATATTTTAAAATATTATGCTGATTAATACCGTGTCACCAATTAGTGTTCAAGGCAGGAAATTTACCCACTCGTTTCAACAACAACAAAGGTTGAAAACTAGCAGAGTGGCACAAATGAAGTCACTGAAAATTGTCTTCATCTTTCAGTCCCAGTAATAAAAGTTTTTTTTTTTTATTATTAAATCTAAAGCTGAGATTTATATTACATACATTTTTTTCTCTACGTGAGTTTGGGTCCTACATTTATCTTCAGGTATATGCCTGGGTGTGTGTGCGTGTGTGTCGTGAACAATCATTTCATATATTATGTACACAGCAAAGCTTTTAAATAACTTCACAAGAGATTTCTGAGAAATTTTAGGAGAATTTATCTCACGCAGTTCTTCAGGCTAGTTCAGTATTATACATGTTCTAAATTGCATTTCTATGCAAGTGCAGAATCAGAATTCCTATTTTGAAGAATCACTTCAAACCATTGCCTCAAACAGAAACTGCTATGGTAGTTTCTGGAAAACGTAGTTACATCCTTTTAAAAATTAATGCTCATTTTTCTTTTCTCCTGCACAGACATTATAAAATTACTAGATTACAAAGAACAAATTTTTCCGTAAACCAAAGGATTTATTCCATTCTTGTGATAAAAATGTTAGGTTTCATTGAACTCTCCTTCTAAAGAAATTAAGCTCAGTATCTACCTCCAAATAGGTCCAAAATAATTTGAAAAATTAAACGACATATACAATCAGGGATACATTTGGACAGAAATACACATAGGGAAGAGCATGTACTGTTAGCAAAATAAATCCTGATTTGTTCTGGTCTGATATCCAGAAAGCCCAATCCCTACAATTAAGCACAAAATTTGACTAGGAGTTTCCTAGCAATTATAGCAAAAATTAAAAGTTACATGGTATCAACTTTAGGGAAGAAAAAATCAAATTTATTTGCAAAGGTAAATTTTTCTAGGAACTAAACTCAGGAAGGACTATATTGAGTTCTGTGTGTATAAAATAATGAGCAAATTCTTCAAGTATAATCTTATAGCTTCCATGATTATCTCAACACACTATATACCAACCTCAGTGTGTTTTTGTGCTAATGGAGCAAATTACATTCTTACTGACATTATTACCTACTTGATTTAAGAGATTATTATAAGCAGTGGTGCTTGGGTGGCTCAGTTGGTTGGTGACTGACTCTTGATTTCAGTTCAGGTCATCTCAGGATCGTGAGATTAAGCCCACCATCAAGCCCTGGGTCAGGTTCCACACTCAGCATGGAGTCTGCTTGAGATTTTTTCTCTCTCTCTCTATCTGCCCCTCCTCCATTCAAGCTCTCGCTTGCTTTCTCTAAAATAAATAAATAAATAAATATCTTAAAAACAAAAGAGTGATGTTTACAGGAATGAATCCCCAACTTGGTTGAAATATCCTTTAGGACAGGAATGTTTTGGATCTACACTCTAGGCAGTATTTATTAAATGGGAAATTACTTATTCCTTTCCATTAGGAGCTTGAATTAAATACCTTGAATTGTAGTTTAGCTGGGAATAGAAATCACTTATTTTTTTTTTTTCTGTATCTCAAAGTGTTTTGGAAAAAGCTTTTGCTTTTTATTAATGCTCATGGGAAGACTTCTATTTGAGAATTATCCCTTTGGAGATCATCTTTTTTCATAAGTTACTTTAATATTTTTCACTCTATCCTCAACATTCCATATTTTCTTACCAAAAGTGTCTTTTTTTCCCCCTCCTACTCTGCACAGGGTGTGTTTAATCAGTCCTAAATATTCATGTCATTCTTCAGTTCTGGAAAATCCTTAGCCACTATCTCCTTTATTGCTGCTTCTCTTCTGTTTCATTCATTCTTTTTCTGATATTCCTTTAACTTGTATTTTGTAGCCTATCATTTCATCTTCCATGTTTCTTAATTTGCTCTCCCATATTTTTTAAATCTTTTTATTTCTGGTTGAATTTCTTCATACTATCTTCCAGTTCCCTAATGTAGTTTCCAACTACATTGAAACTAGAATTTATCTTATCTAATTTTTTAATTAAAAATTTTTTAAATTTTATTTTAAATAAGTTCCATGCTCAATGTGGAGCTTGACATGACCTTGAGAGCAAGAGTTGTATGCTCTACTGTTGAGCCAGCCAGGCACCCTGAAATTTATCTTATCTATTAACGTTTTTAATTTTAAGGACCATAACTTTCAGAATTTTTGGTGGTACTTTTTCACGTATTCTACTCTTGTTTCATTTCTATTTTGTTTTCATAGTTTCTTATTCTTTATGCATATTATTCCTTCTCTTATCACTTTCAATATAATAAACATATTTAGTTCAAATTATTTTCATTTCATATGCAGTAAACTCATCCCCCAAACATTAATTTCATTGCTTTCTTGGCATTAATTTTGCTTCTACATTTTGGAATTTCGATTTGCATACTCATTTGGAAGAGTATTTTATATATCCTCTGACTCTGTCTCTTTTCATTCATCTCTTTCTGTTTCGTGGTATTTTGGTTGCCTTTACTTAGCTATTTGCACCCCTGGTCCAGAACCAGATCAGGAACTTGGAGCCTCTGATCTGTCATACAGCTGGAGATATTGCACGTACAGTGTCCAAGTCAGGGAGTACCTTGGCTCAGGTCTTCACTAGCAGGCTGCAAATGCTCTATCCAGCTACCCTCAGATACTCTGCTTTCTAGGGAGCAATTTATAGACCTTGTTTTCCAGCTTCCTTTCACTACTTTTCAGCTCCAGCTCAGTCCCTGGTTTCAAGCACAGAGGCTGGCCTGGGTCCAGGCCTTTGATGGGGCACTTTTAGCCCCACTCATTCTGTAGGAGACAGACTCCCGCCTGCTTCTGACGGCTTTCCTACCCAAACTCCAGTAGACTCTCACCTTGGCTTCACTTACTGATGCATTTCTATTATTTTTCCCACCCACAGAGATGTATCTCTTGTTTTTGGTTACAGATATGGCTTCAATTTTTTCCCTTTTTATATTTTATCAGTTTTGATGTTTAGAATCCAGGAGGCAATAAGGAATGTGTGAGTGGGGGGAGAGGAGCGGAGGTCAACAGATGAACACGTGCCGTCTTCGCAGGAAATCCTCACTGTCTTCTGAACTCCAATGTCAACATATTAATATAACACATTCCGAGGGCCATGTCTCCTCTTGGAGTCTGAATTTTGGAGAAGGAACAGCACATCGCCACCCCACTCCTTCATTAGCTAAACCAAGAATCCCAGAGCATTTGCACTGAAATCACCTGAAACACCCATTTAAAAATGCAACTTCTTGGGCCCCTCTCCACATTTACCATATGGGAATGTCTGGGGGTGGAGTTTGTCTGCATTTTTAACTGCACGTTAGCTGTTTCCTCTGAAAACTGAAGTTCTGAGTATCAGTGCGCACCCAGGAACCCACTCATCGTACAATTCTGTTTCTGAGTCTCTTCCAGCGACAGTCTCCTCTGATCCCAAGACAGACAGTAAAGGTGCGTGACACAGCAATCCACTACCTTCTGGACTATAGAGGAAAGTAACCACTTAGGCAAAAACCTTCCACAAAGTGTCTTAAAAGCAAGAAAGTATGCTAGAATGGTTATCTTGTTAGTTACTATCAAGAAGTTACTTGCTGTGTAATGGCCATGATGCCTACCTGGTAATCGGGAGGTATCGGGAGGCTGGAGAGTGAAGAAAGCCATGAGAGACAGGCTTTGCAGAACGGCTCTTAACCATTGGAGCAGGGCTTACGGATAAGTCCATGTATCAAGCCGCTACAGCAGACGGCAGCTCACGGCAGGTTAATGCCTGGTTTTAACTCCCTCCTTTACACCTGCCTTTGAGCACATCGAGGCAATGACAGGGGAAGAAACACGAAGCAAATTTTAAAAAATGATGTCAGACACCAGTCCCATGCACATTAATGTGCAAGTAGAATGCATTTTTGAGAAGAAAGGAGGAAATATTCCAAATATACTTGAGTTCAAATAGAGCGATTGAGAAACGATGCTTTCCTCTCTCCCACTGATGATGCGATATATCGTACCCCAAATGAAGGCTGAAGCTTATACCCACATATTTCCCTAAGCTGGAAAAACTTCTCCGGTTCATCTTCATTCACGTGCTTTGCATCTGCGGTCCTCACTTTTTAAAGACAGATTCTCCTTTTGTCCTTTCCCCGCTGTGAGCCCCTCCCTCCTCACTGTGTCTTAATTTTCACGTGGTGTCGACACTTACAGAGCTTCCAAGAAGGAAGTGAGTCCCATTAATGACAGCAGTGCGTCGTAACTGGAAAGTCACAAAGTTATTTTACATGAGAAAAAAAAAATCCTTTACAAAACATCTGTGTGGCAACGTGCCAGCCGAGAGCTAATCATTAGCCAGGCCCAGCGAAGAGAAACTGTGTGTTTCTCTAAAGACGGGGAAAGCTGACTCCTGTCTTTCAAGGTTCTGGTACCCTCCTTCACAGATGTCATGGGTCCGGACACGAGGGCGGTCAGGACTATGTACCCAGCTAGTCCCAGCTAGTCAGAAGCCTCTCCGAGGATGTCGCACCATTTTCAAAACAAGAAAACCCAGTGATGCCCGACTGTTACCCACTTGGACCACGTCGTCATTATTGTCATCTTCATTCATCGTCCCAGAGCCCATGGCTTTTTGTGCTCTGCATGAGATACGTGGGGATTTTAAATAGAAGGACATGATCCTTGCGAGCTTAAAATTACAAAACACAATATGGCAATCAGAGAGATGTTTTTGAGGACATGTCAACAACCAGAGAAAGTGTCCCCAATTTTTTTTTCCGCATCTTGTAATATTCTCATGACGGTATTGTCCTCAGGGGGGACTTAGATGTATACGACGGCGAAGCCCCCTCTCTCGTCAGTATAACTACCCACGTGAGCCGGTGGCTGAGACAGAGTCTTCCTCATCCGATGCTGAAGGGAGAGATGTGACTAACGGGATCCTACAACCAGCGCTCGCACGGAAAGGGGTGAGTTATTCATGCTCTGGAATATCCAGCCCTCGTCCTGGATTTGCTCCCAACAGGGAAAAAGACTGCCGCCAAAGCTCCTGGGGCTATTTCAGTTAACATGAGACCAGGAGGCCCCTGTTTTGGCTGCTGGGATGAAAGAAAATATGCTCCCTGTAACTCAGACTGGACGAGAAACGGTATTTTCTCCTAGAAATTGTGTTATGACAGGCGGATTGCATTTCTCACTTTTCTAGGATACCGTGTAATCCTGAGAGATGATCTCCCGGAGATGCCGGGTGCCCCCATCGGATAAAAGCCAGCCTGGGGCTGGGAGACGAGACCAAAAATGTCCAGATGGGGCATCACGGCCGGTGGGGCCTAGCTCTCGCCTGCACAGACAAGGTCACCAGCAAAGCCGGTCCAATGTTAAAAGCAGACGTTGCTAAGGGCCACGTCTATTTGTCTGGACGCCTTACTTCTCCTGCCTCTCGGTTTGGTGTGTTTACCTCGCTTGTCAGACTGCCACAGCTCCGATGAATCAAGTTTTAGTTACCGGAAACCTCCGCCAGCTGGCCGTGTGCATCTGATTCCTTGAATGGCTTTGGTTATTGGGAACCTACCTTTTTGTGGCTTCAAGGACTTAATCCAACCAAGATTGAGGCTTCACTTCCATAAACAGTGCCCCTACTACTAACTTCGTAAGAGGGAGGCTACTAAGGGGCATCCAGGTCACGTCCTGTGATAGGCTTTTTTTTTTTTTTTTTAAGGATTTCATTGTGAATAACACCAGCCAGGAGACGGCTGTGGTTTCCTTGGGAAGAATGCCTCTTCCATGAATGGATGAATTCTATTTCATCCACACTGAGCCCGCTGAATTTTCATAAGAAAAGAGTGGAATATAAAAGATTACTCTTTATTTTAAACTTCTCAACTGGGGAGGTTCAATTTGGTTTTTAGAAAAAGAGCCTAAGTGTTCCGCAATGCTGACCAACCAGCGCCGAGAGCCTTCTCTTCAATCGCCGGGACCCCACCTCCCCCAGGTTCTCCGGTCAAGAGTCCTTTTGTTTTCTCCTCTTTGAGAAGTACGCAGAAGACAGGTATTTGCAATTGGTCCTAATGTCTTCTCTAGGACAACGCAATCTCTCAAGTCAATGCTCTTTCATACCTTTACCCTGAACTCATGGGAATATGACATATATTTCTGCCTGTATTTTATTTACAGCCTGTGGTCACCGAAGGGAGTGTCTACTAAGGAACTTGGATCAAGGGCCTCCGGGAGAAATGGCTGATAAATTGGTATCTTCTTTGAGAAGAAAAAGTTTAAATAGAACCAAGTTAATATTTATCTCCATTCTTACAATGATTGACTAACAACAGGACCTGAAAAGGACAGCTCCCCGGTCACTATCACATCTCCCACTACACACTGGGAAGTTAGGTTATAGCCCTGTTTGCCTTTTCCCGTGGTGAGTTGATGATTATACTTCTAGATGGTTCTTACTAAGTCAGTGAGTCAGGATTACAGATAAGTTCATCTCTGAAGAAAGAAATGACAGGTACATTTGAACTCGGTAGTTCAGGTTTATGAAAATGGGCAGGAGTTTGCTATAAACACTTGAGAAAATCTCAGGGTTATTCATATCAATTACTTGCATATTAATTTTGAAAGGGAATTTTTTAAAGCATTGGTATTGCCATTCTAGTACTTGATAATACTCTTTGACAAAGTAGAATAAGATCTGGGAATGAAGAGTAAGTTTTTTAATACAGCAGAAAGCAACAGAGGTAGTATGGAAAACCAGATCATTGGCTAACAATCTATTACCATGTCTTTTTGAAATGATGCAATATATTTTGAACAAATGTCAATTTCATTATTGAAACTTTTAAAATTCAGAGTCATTCTTTATAGCTTAAAATGTTCCATCCTAAGTCTTCCTTCTTGTTGAAGGTCAGTATGTAACAAAATTCATTCATTCATTCACCCAACAATTATTTAAGGTCCCAGGTCCCAACACCAAAGTCATTCAGGTTACAATGTTATAAAAAGTAACAAACAATGTGACATTTTCTTTCTTGTGGGAATGACATTATTTAAAAGATCTGAACTACTTACTACTAGCTTTTTCTTCGTAGAGGTTTCAAGGGTCACACTTCCCTATAATATGTTATTTTGACATATTTGGATAAATTTAGTTGTTAGAAAATGAAGCAGCTGACCCTGAGAATCTCTATTCATCTTTAAATGGATACATCTTGGTTGTATTAAAATGCAACCGAAAAGGGTAAGATCCAACCTCCAAATAAAAAATTAGGTTTCTAAACTGATAACCGAAAGTTTATTTATCCCTCTTCATATTATTGCATTTATTTTATGTGAACCTGGCTTTTATGTTAGAATTCTATCCACCAGAACTGGATTGAGATATTCATGAAATGGGTTTAAAGCAATAAAACTGATTTCCAGAGGCCACACATCAAAAATCAATCCTCTCATTTTATAGCCATGCCATGGATAGAAAGTTACTCAAATCACCTCCTTATAATTCTAATCAGTACAAATGGAAAGAAAGCAAACAGTATTCTGGATATAAAGGTTATCACCCTTTTGTTGCCTGCTGTACATCTTAGTTTGTTTCATTGCTTTCCTTTGCCCTAATAATCTGAAGGTAGCAAATCTGCTTGTCACGAACAGGGCAAGAATTAAACATCTGAAATGTAATTAATGAAACATCATTTCAGTCTATTTTTATTAGTGGAAATAGAGATAAAATTTAAATGTGCTTCTGCAATATTGTCTGTTAACTTTAAAACACCGTCTTTGACGTTTCTATCTCCGTAAACTCCTGAGGAGGTTATAGTGAATCTGATGTCCAGACAATGATGAGAAGTAACCTTTAAAGCATCTTGTTTTAAAACTAAGAATGGTGCCTATTAATTATCTGAAAAATCAGACAGGTTTAGAAACTGAGGAAAGAGAATCAAGCCCCAGGTTTTCAGTCACCAGTATATGCCAAGTTCCTTAAGGATGGAGACGATGTTCCCCATCCCTCTGGCACCTTCTTGAGCGTCCAGCATTGTGCCGGGCACTCAGCACGCATCCCCTCTCTTCCTGCCTAATCCACGATACCCAGAGCACTCTCGTCACTATAGAGAGGGAAAGGGGATGAGACCATGAAGACAGTCAGTCCTCGAGTTGACCACTCCCTCCCTCATACAACATGGACTCTGAGCACATCAGGAGACATTCAGGAGAGCCGAGTGAAGAGTGGGACGGAGATCAGGAAGGTCAGCTTCCAGAAAGGAGGACGGGAGCAGATTTTACCTTCCGAGAGACCACGTCAAAGATGGAGCCTGTTGCTGGGGAGTTGCGAATAGCTACACCCAATCCTTGTTTTTTCAGGTCTGGAGGCTAGGTTTGAGTCCTTATACCAAGAGCCAGTCGGAAGGTAATGAAAGTGGTGCTATGTTAAAATAAACATCACCCGTGGCACCTTTCAGCTGCCTTCCTGGGCAGGTGTCAGCACTGGGACTGGTGGTGATGAAGAAAGCATTCAAGGAGAGGCTAGTGACTATGGGCCGCCACCTTGGCCTTGCCCTCAGCTGACAGCTCCGTGGTTACACTTCTCAGGTACTTTGGATGGGGAGCTGTATCTTCAAATCAACAGCAAGCTGACATTGATGGGATTTCCGCGGTGTCATCTTGTTTGAATACAATGTAATAGGATGCATTAATTAATAAACATGCTTTATGTACACGCCGCGGTTTGGGGGCCTCTTGAACTCAGAATTCAGAGACAGAAAGCATGTGCCTCATGTTAGCAAAGCCTTGATGTTTTTAATCAGGCTGGGAGAGTGGAAATACTACTGTCTTCGCAGCTCCCGGTTCTCAGCACTCTGATTAGGCATCCGCTGTCAACTCCATTCGTACTTGATCCATAAAAAGAGTTGCATCGTGATATTCTCTTCAAATTCTGGCAAGATTTATTGATGGCTTGGATGTCTCAGTTAGTTTTGCTTCTATTAAAAACTCAAATTTGTTTTTTGAAGTGATGAATTACTTCATTTGCAGGTGTAGTTTTCATATTCCAAAATAATATTTCTGACCTTGGGAAAGACTTAGATGGAACACTCTCCGTTAAATCTTCATAGATTTTTTTCACGTTTTGGTTATGCACCAAAAAATCTGTTTCGAACGTCGTATTTAATAGCCCTCGTGACACCTTATCGCCCCCAATAATACACGGGTTGTCTTTATTCCTATTTTGCCCGATGAGAGGGGAAGCAAAATTTCAGAAAACTTTTGTTTTTAATCAGACTGTGTTCATGGTGATTGAAAAAAATGGACTAGAAAATTCTGAGCACAAACCCAAGTTTTTGTCACTAATTAAGAAAATAAACTCTACATAAAAAGAACCTACTTTTAAACTGTATCATGTTTTGCAAGGGTATCCTATCGTCCCATGGGGTAAGAATATTCCTGTCTTAATAAAGATCTGCCACCACTTCTAGAAAAACAGACGAGAGATAATCCTTTCTGAAGAACAGATACACTTCAACTTAATGTAGTCCAATGTTTCAACTCCATTTCACTCTCCCATTCATCAGATAGGATGTCCCTAACTGCCTGAAACTCTTCAAGACAAAACATCATATGGGGTATATCCTATTCTTGCATTTGTACTTACAGTTAAGATACAGTGCCTAGTGCCTGTGTTACAAGGAATGACAGCCAGAGGTCTTCCAAAACAGATGCACAATCTTTTATTTATTACAGACCTTTGTATTGTTACAGTTGTACCATCATTATATTTCGAAATAATTCCTTGTGCTCTATTTGTTTGAACTATGAAAGTATAGTCATTTCGTCTTCGTAAATATGTCTTACTGGAGAAATCTTATTCTTGGCCGATCAACCTGAGGACTTAAAAGTAGATTTCACTTGACTGACCTGCCATTTTTGCCAAATTGTGTCTGAATGATAGGAATGGTGGATAGCCTGGCTTCAGAAACGCTCGGGATTACTCTCGTGTCGGGACTTGGAAACAACATATAGATGGCGGTCCAAGCAAGAATCTAAAAATATCTAAAAAGAATTTTGAATTAACTGAATTATGACCACTGATATTTAAAAGACAAACCAACTTTGGGACATAAATAGATTTCCATCCTGGTTATATGTTTCCTTTTGTGCTCAATTCAAATTTGTCAGAGAAATGACCAAAAAAAAAAAAAAATCTATTTCCTTGAAGGAAAATTTATGTTTTAAATAAATTTCCTTTTTCAGGGCTTCATTATCTTTTAAGTTATACTCAAATATCATACAGCTTACAATAACCTGAGTTGTCTCACGAAACACTCACTTGGTTCACCAAAATCTATGAATACAATTTCTTTCCTATCTCTTTGCGCACATCATCAGTGTAGAACAAGAAAATCCTAGGCAGGCTCAGCAAACAGGAAGTTTTACCCCAACAAAATTCTGATGAAAACCAAACCAACTCCCTCCCTCTTTCAAAAAGGAGGTGAAGTATATTAAATTTTCTTTTAAGCTCCTTGGGATATTTTCATTATGTCCACATTGATTTATTTCAGGCCACAGATGTGTACATGTTTATCTTTATGGCTGGTTGTGTCTACGTTGGCCCAGAAAACAGTCTACTGCACTAGTGTCAATGGGAAAGCAAGACGCTTTGAAAAACTGCACCGACTTTGTTTTTACTGGAATAGTAGCCAGTTGGGGTATAAAGTGAGGCACGTGGATCGACCAGACCCCAAACCTGGACAATGAGGAAGTACACATTTTTGCAAAGGCAGTATTTTGCCCGTTAAGTCAGAAACAATTAAAATAAAGGTCTTTCCTCCTAGAGTTTTAAATGAAGCAGTTGAGACAAGTCCCCGTGCATCTGATATCCCAACACAGAGTGAGTGAGAGGAGCAGCTACTGAGTTCGGAGATGGAGACTTGCCAGTCCCTGGAACTGTGGGCAGCTCTCAAATGGCCTTTCACACCATGTAGGAAATGCTAACAGGTATCTGTGCTCCCTGCTGTCTCCTGATTCTCACATCTCTCCCAGCTGTAGAGTTCTGACCACTGTCTTTGTTAATGAACATCTATAAACTCTGCTTAGCACAGGGAAGAAGACTTACAGGGGAGTGGGCTTGCATACAGAGTGATCTCCAAGGGGAAATGGTAACGGTGGGCCACCCTATCCCCTTCCCATCCACTTCCTTTCCTGTCCCTTATTAGCTTTCCATCTGAAACTATTATTGACAACAGAATAAAGAAAACAATGCGATTCTTAAAAGAATGACTGAAACCTTGAACCCCCAAACAGCAGAAAAACCAACTCTGCTAAGCTCCATCATTAAAGGAAATCTAGGTCTGTGGCCATTTACAACAGATTCATGGAAGAGAAATTCACGTTATAAAGTAAGAGAATCTGTGACTCAGTGTCTTACTTAATATTCACACTCATCTGCAGCCCGGAACACACACACACACACACACACACCCCTAAAAACCATTTTGATAAAGCAGATGTTGAATAATCTCAGTGGAAAATGACTGAAGGCTTGCACCATGGAATTATTATAAAATACCACACATCTGGTACAAAGTTTGGCCTTATATCAAAAGTCATTTAGGACAAAAATGAGCAAGGAGA
The DNA here is from genome assembly GCF_963455335.1 of Martes martes. Classification (NCBI taxonomy): domain Eukaryota; kingdom Metazoa; phylum Chordata; class Mammalia; order Carnivora; family Mustelidae; genus Martes; species Martes martes. The sequence continues at coordinate 13,227,076 of NC_137889.1, read as the reverse complement.
CTTCTGGCCTCATGAAAGTCTGAGCTTAGAGTTTCTAGAATGACTTCAACTCCCAAGTTCTTTCTTTACTAAATAGAATTTATGTCATGAAGAAACAGTAGGTTTCTCCAAACCACCAAACAAATACTTACTTAGGACATTAAGATTGGACAACTTCAAGCTATTGTTTCAAAGAAAATACAGCGATGTAAAATTATAGGAGGCAACGTGGTTCCATGGGAAACACACCGAAAGAATGTGGAACACTTACAAATGACCTTTTCATTCATGAAAAGCCGAGGTCTCAAAGGAACTCTGGAATAACTTGCATATGAGTTTATCACTAATCTATCATCAGGAAAAAACTCCAGGCCGAGAGAGAGCCCTGCTAATGTATTCTGAGTCCACTGGAGCAGAAGCAGGAATGTTCTGGCGGTAATATTTCTCTCCATCGCTACAATCATCTGCCCGTCATGGGTCACAACCACTACGTACCATCAGCAGAGGGTTGTTCCGCGTTTATATTTATCAAAAGTCAAATCTTAAAGCTGCCAATTCCTCGCTTTCTTTCCACACTGAGAGTGCAATGTGAGTCCTAAATTAACTTGATAAATAAAAATAACAGGCTATTTCTCCATAACCCTTTCTCCGTAAACATCTCTCCGAGGAGGCCATGACTTTATAGTGGAAAAAGAAAAACTTTAGGTAATGAAGTAGCACTACTAAGAATGCATCGGAAAACTCCTGGCGTACCCTTAATTGGAAAAACAGAGCTTAAAAAATATGTTTGTATTGTGAGGGTTTTTTTTTTTTTTTTTGAGATTCATTTCAAATACACGATTTTGCTATTTATTATACTTTGTTAGACGGCTCAATTTTTACAAGTTTATCCATCTTCTGAATTTTATTTTTCTCATCCACAAAGATGTTATATCTTAAAAATAACTTCAAAGTTATATGTAATATGCTAGCTTTACAATATCAACAGTACTTGGAAATAAATGAAATGTGCCTTATTTAGCCAACACACAGTGTTTTATCGATACACAAACAGAAAAATGTCATGTAATGAGATGATTAAGAAAAACATGAGCTTTGTGTCTTAAAGGTTATCCATTTTAGGTTACAGTAATTGATCCCAGTCACTTCAAATGTTTAAAACATTCCAAACCCTCAGCCAAATGTTGAAGAAACAACTCTGCCAGAATTTCAGTAGAGAAAATTTTAGAAGGCTGTTCAAATCCAAAGAAAAGGAAAAATATATATTATTGCTGAAAGTTGTACGTGTGTTCTGCTTTCCAATGAAAACCATAGCCAAATAAGCTTTCATTAAATTGGAACAAGATGACAAATACTAAAGCTGAAAATGCATACAGTAAATTGAAACATTAAACATTACATAAGGTCTCTAATGTGTAACCAAAAAAAAATTTTTGAGACAGAAAATAAAAGAAAATATTTTCAATATCTTAACGGCTGTCTCCTCTTTCCCCCAAGACACACAAGTAAAATAGGTAATGGCCTTTGAAACCAAACTTCAGTTTTAAAACAGCAAAGAAGGAATGCTGGTTGATCATAAATTTCACTAGCAAGATGCTCAGATGTAGGCATCTTTACAGTGGTTGCAAGCACGGCCTATCTGGAGAGCCTTCACTCTTAGTCAGGTGGAGTGACAGACTGTCAGAGACTCACTCGCCATGAACTTCACCTCCACAGCAATAACACACTGTACATAAACCCACGGACTGGCAGGCAAGCGATGATCTTACCGCATAACAGTTTGGGGTACATTTTCCATCGTCTATGAAGGTTAGAACAAAAACTGAACAGGTACTGTGTTGTACAGCTCCAATGGGCCATGGCATGATACAGAGATTGCAGGGGAAACTTGTTGTGTCTTGGTCTGTGGGAACAAGTAGATTTGCAGAATGTTCCTCTGACCTGGTAGTTGACAGATCACCCATCGCTAAGACCAAGGGAACTCGCAGCTAATTTTCACACGTTAAAAAAAAAATACATATATATATATACACATATATATATATATACACATATATATATATATGTGTGTATATACATATATATATATATATATGTGTGTGTATATATATATATCTCCTCGTGAACAAATTGTGCTAGTTACAAAGCATGCTGTTGCCTGTCACCACATGAGGCTGATTCAAAGGGAACCAGGGTGGCCAACATCTGTCCAGTGGTTTCCACGCTAAGGAAACACTTAATGTGTTGAGAATTCAGTTAGGAGGCTGCACAAAGAAACAGAGTCTTGGCTATTTTGAAGAACCCCCGTGAACCCTTCCCCGCCAAAAGACCAGCTTAAGTATTCCAAAACAGTGTCTACATTCATTCCTACCCCAAATATTTTACCAATAGTATTTGCTCGTATAATTCTTAATTTAACCAAGGTGTGAATTTGGCATTTGAGGTCCACTAATTCGTACAGGTGCCATTTAGCACCTAAATTATAGGCAATGATTTACAAGCTTACTCGCCAGTGCCTCCGAAAGTGCACAGGATAGCTCAGGAGCCTGACAGGTCGTGTATTGATCCATCAGAAGACCAAGTCCGGGACTGGGCAGGGTGTGAACGTGGGTGGGCAATCAATAAGCCCTTGCCGGATTATGCTGAGTGAACGCAACTGAACTGAATGCAATCGGAGAGCGGGCAACTACCTGTTTAATTAACTCCCAAATGACAGGCCATGACTTTGGCCTTATTCTTGGGAGGACCCAAGGTGTCGTCCCCTTTAAAGAGACGCTTACCACATGCTTTCTGGAGGTAAGATAACGCCTTCTTCTTTACCCCCAAGAAAGACACCCAGCTCTTGCCACAGATGTATCTGTTTATGCTGGCCCTTAGCTAAACACAAACTGAAAATGTAACATGTTACCTTTCCTCCAGCTTTGCAGGGGCTTTGATAACCCCACTGCAAGCCTGTAGACAGATGGTACTCAGCTCCTCTTTGCATGTGGCTCCTTCCAGGAACCCAGCACAGTGAGCAAGTTAGAAAGATCAGTGCGGGATACGTTCGCTTTCCCCGCACCCTCACCTCTCAATCAGGTTTAAGTCAGCCAGCAACACCTCTGAATGTGCGCTCCGTGGGGCCCACGGGAGCGTATCCCCACTGGCCCCATGAGAGGGGTGGGTGTCTGGCGTGTGTGTGCCCCTGACTCTGTCCATGCATCTCTTTTCTCCTCAGAGCAACAGGGCATGTGATCCAGAGCCTAAAGTCTGTCCTGGGTCTGGAATCAATCTCACCCTTAGTAAGAAGGAGCTCAGTGTGTTCTAGTTTAATACGGAAAGGATTCAGTGACAAATGCCCTCCGTGCTAGGTCCGACCATGCATTTCACTTTCCACTAAACGGGCTTCTGCCTCTCTCCTGAGACAAAGGGTCCCAGTAACTGGAGTCACTTTATTTGAATTTCTATTTTCACAGGCTGGCCAGGGCACCCGTGTCTCCAGGACTGAAAGTCCTTCTCTTAATATGGAATGCCAGATGTCCCTGAAACAGAGAACAAAAGCCTGCTCACACAGGTTGCCATACGTAAAAAACCTAAAGGAAATCACAGCGGGGCCTGGCATAGAGATCCATTTCATACTTATGAACCCGCAGAAAAAGGAGAGCACAGATTTGGAGCAGCGGTTCTCAAAGTGTGGTCCCCAGAGCAGGGGCACCAGCGCGCTCTCAGCTTCCCTACCCCAGACTCTTTTAAGGCAGAGGCTTGGGGGATGGGTCTGGTTTCAACACACCTCCAGGTGATTCACACACTCTCTTAAGTTGAATACAAGGATTTAGGGTATGATTTTGTGAGGGATTCCAACTCTACTGCTTGCTTCAGTAAATTCTAAGCAAGCGCCATTCTAACTTTCTTCAAACTTAGATAACTCATTTATAAAGTAGAGACAAAATGTCCCTCACAGGGTCAGTACAAATGCTTCACATGATGCACACAGTCAGAATTCAACTACGTTCTCTACTCCTAGACTCTCCATTCATTGCCTTTTACAGATCACTCCCCATGACCTTGTGCTTGATTTTTTTTTTTTTTATTAAGTCAAAACTACTTGTTAACTGTCTTCATATTCTGCTCACATTGTCTTTCTTGGATCGAGTCAGGGTCTTGGTGGGTCTTGTTTCTGGTCTAGATCCTTCTTGGTTTTTCTCTGCCTGACACATTTCACCCTTCCACTCTGAAGTCATAACATATAACGATGCGTGCTGTTGTGTTTGAGTATACACGCCATTTAAGGATTTCCGAATTCCATAATCTCAGGGTTTGTCATTTGTATACTGACTTAAGAATTTGCTTCTTTTATAAAATCCAACTTAGACTAGGTTGGATTAAGAAGTCATAGGCATATCCAAAATCTCTTTTATTAAAAAAAAATCTAAGCAGAAGATTTTACAGGGAAGCAATAATTAATGTGAAATAATTTATAACACGTCAGTTAAAAATGTACAATAATGATAATGATAGTTAATTTTGCTTGTTTACCTTGCGTTAGCCCCATTTCAGGGATAACAAAACCAAGGCACAGGGTGTTTTAACAACTAGAGGAACGTCTCAGAGGTAACTCGGGGCTGACGCCAAAGACTGTTCTTCTATTGCCTTGAGAAATATTTTCAGGCTTCATCATAATAAGGAAACCTTACTTAGACCCTCATGCACTACAAAGATGTGGATAAATTGGAAGGAGGCCAGAGATAAATCCAGGTGATGAAAGAAGCAGTATGAATGACTTATGAGAAAATGAGAAAAATCCAAATGTGCTTAGGCTGAGGGGGAAAAAAAAAAAAGAAATATGACATAACTGTTTATAGAGCAAAATGGAATTATTATAATGATTTAAAATAGCCTATCTAGGGAGAATGAATGAGCTGGTTCAAAGAAAAGAACATTTTAGTGAAAATTTTCCCCTTCCCTAACCATCCCCAAACAATGTACCTTGAAGAACTTTTGGATTTTTGCAACTTTAGAAAGAACAGAAGAATTATTATCTGGGGCATTTCAGACAACCCAGATAAATGTGGAAGAAAAAAATTCTGCCCAGGCAGAGAGACACTGAATGACCTCCTGGTTCTTGTCAAAGGTTAATTTTTACGTTTTATAAAGAAAAAATTTTTATTTTTAAAAAGCATATACATTCCTCCTTCAAGCCTCTTGGGTCTCTTGGTTAAATAACATAGTTTTAACCCTTAATGTCTTCATTTCCCTTTTAAAGGGCTTAGAATGTAGGCAATCCCCAAACTGTATAAGGAAAGTAATAATTGAACTAAATATTTTAAGTCTAATATCTTAGGCTAAAAGGAAGTTTGATATTCTTGGTTTAATTAGTTTTACTAGACAGTATATTACTTTAGTATTTTCATTTGGCATATTTAGCAAAATTTTACCCAAAGCAATGTTTATTTTTTAATCCTCTATTATTTAATACTCTCCCCACCAAAGCATTTTAAAGCTTTTAAAATATACTTTTATCTTTTGGTAACGAACATTGGTTGTGATAATGTGTTGTTAAGTCTCTAGCCAAGTCTGCTAATGGGTTAATGTTCTGAAAGAACCAGGCAGTATGAAGGCTCAGTGTTATTCCTAAAATGCTTAGTATTATCCATTTGTTTCAGAAGTGTCATATCAGGGACAAATCAATGTGTTAAGAATTGTCTGATAATATTGTTCAGGGATTAATCTCACAGACTAGATCATCAGCACGATTATCTTTGGCATTCTGTGTGCACACGGTTCCATTTTAAGCATGAAAAGCCTTCTAATGCCCAACGATGAGAGCCTATATATGGAATGATCTGCCACCATTCGATATTTAATCCTGCAATTGAAGACACTGAAGGGATATAGCAAAGTAACAAGATGAATGAATCGTGACCTCAAACTTGCAAAAAGACAACCCAAACAATTTATCTTTCTGGCCCGTACAGCACTTTTTATCCAATATTCCTATCACTTCTCCTCAGTCTGGGAATTGAGGATTGATCAATGCCACATTAGCAAATACGTGAAAGGGGAGTTGGGAATGTAGGCAAGCCATTGTTCATGCTTTAAGAATATTCTGGTTCAATTTAGTTTATCTGAAGTCTAAAATCAAGAACTCGTAATTAAAAATCAATCTGATTCTCTAGACTAGATTTCCAAGCCACCGGAGAAAGGATGGCATGAGGTAACCCAGGGTCTATGAAAACTATATAAACAACCAAAACAAAACAAAAAAAAAACCCTTAGAACTTCATTCTTCAGAGCTTACATAGAATGCTCTGAAATTGCACAGCTCTCAAATGCAGTAAAACCACACTTCGGTTATTAAGAGGATAAATTCCACCCCGATTCGTTGGTTAATTGCTTATTACCACGTCACTTCAGTGTGTGATCTTACGTTTCTTATACGCTAAGTGGGGTCGACCAAGGCGTACGTGGTCAGCGCTAATTCATGTAAGGTTTGGCTTCCGTATGCATCCGTGTTTCAGTTGTGCAAGGTTGGTCTTATTTTTGTAGTTAAGTGTGGCAGGGGGCAGGGGAGGGTGGTAAATAAACGTGATTTTCCCCTCTTGCTAATCAAGTCCCCATAATAAAAAACATTCTCAGATTTCTTCTCTACAGAAATAAATACAAACATAAACTAGGCACCTCAAGAGAAACTCGGAGGTTGTTCCGTTAAGTCACAGGCCAAGCACAGCGCTTGCGGATAACTTAGAGGCACTGGTGACCTTCCTAGTGACTACACCGTGGGTTCTGAAATAGCCCCAGGGTGGTGTTTGTTTTATTCTATTACTAAATTCTGTTTTGAATCACCAGGTGCTACCTACAAGCTATTCTTCCCTGGGATTACAACTATAAAATTGTAATTATTCTCTGCCCTGATGTGTGGTTTCTGGCCAGTGAATAAGAGCTCTAAATGACTCATGTGTCATAATTTCAAGCTGGCCACATTTCAATTGGTATCTATTATATCCAATAGTTTTGAGATACGGAAGGAAACTGTTAATGCATATCAGAGGTATCATTATTATTATGAACGTGCCAGCAGTCCTCCGTGATAAAGTGTCATTGACTTCCTGCCAGCTCTCATGGATTGGTGACATTTTGTTAACCAGTCTACTAAAAAAAAATCTATAACAGGATATTAGATGGTATTTAAAAATAATATCAAAGCAAGGGATCAAGGCAAAGGAATCTTGTATCTGAAAAAATGAAAACTGCAAAGTCCATTAGCTATGTTTGTCTATGTCTACCCTGTGTAATTTAATTGTTGTGCTGATTATAAAGTCTAAGATAAAAAAATTATTTTCTTGGCAGAAGATATATGTTAAATAAATTAGACTTGTGTGATGATCACTTCTATATCTTGATTACATAATATTTGCACACATTTCCAACCACCTTTTTTTTTTTCACTCTCCAGATTTCTGTACGTTACTCTTCTCCTGCTTCTTATTTTAATTTTAGGTATGTCTAAGGATGCATAGATTTATGGCTTGTGAATAGAGGCAGGACCATTCAGAGCATTTTGCTTTATTTATTTAAAGATTTTATTTATTCATTTGACAGAGATCACAGGTAGGCAGAGAGGCAGGCAAAGGAGGGGCGGGGGGAGAAGGCTCCTGGCCAAGCAGAGAGCCCGATGCGGGGCTCAATCCCAGGACCCTGGGATCATGACCTGAGCTGAAGGCAGAGGCTTTAACCCACTGAGCCACCCAGCCGCCCCTGCTTTTTGTTTTAAAAACAGCATTAGTCCATCAAGTCCTTATTGAAGCAATACAGCTCTCAGATGACAGGTAATATTGAACCAAAAGCTCTCTTTGCTGATGACTTGTCAACAAGTGTGGGAAAATAAGTAGGAAGAGGATTCAGATGTACAGATTTAAGGAAACTGATGTGCCACTTAAAAAGATGTTTTCTGTTATTTTTTAACAATGAGCCACACACATACGGGTGATGGGGAGGGACCTCATTAAGAGGCAACCCTCAGATAGCGTCCTGAAGAATAAATCCCACCAAGACAAACGGGCCCGCCCTGCTCATCCTTTACCCCTTCTCTCCCCATCGGGTCTTTGACTTCAGCCCACATGGACAGTCACAGATCTTACAGATCCTCAAAAAAATACATTTCTGTCCTTTTTAGGTCCTCGCCCTTCGATGCTATACCCCAAGTACCTCTTCTCATTCATTATTAACTTCTTTTAAAAATAGCCAGGGGGGCACCTGGGTGGCTCAGTGGGTTAAGCCTCTGCCTTCAGCTCAGATCATGATCCCAGGGTCCTGGGATCGAGCGCCGCATCGGGCTCCCTGCTCAGTGGGGAGCCACTTCTCCCTCTCCCTCTGCTGCTTTGCCTGCTTGTGCTCTCTCATTCATTCTGTCAAATAAATAAATAAAATCTTTTTTTTAAAAATAGCCAGGACAGCTTTTTCTAGTTTTCTTATTGTTTCCTCGTGCATCCCCTGCATTCTAGACCCACTTCCTCAAGAAATTAATTTCTCTCTTAATTGGTTAACACGCACTCGCTTTAAGTCTGTTGCCAGTTCTCTACTGTTCCTTGCCCGTTTCCTTTTCTCTTCCACCTCTCCCTCCAGATGCAGTACTCCTCTAGGTTTGGTGTCTTGGGAGACCCTCTGTCTCCTTCCTTCTGCTCTCAGGGCTCCCTGCAGAGCTCTAGCTGACGCCACACAGTTTCACCGTCATCCCTAGTCTTCATGTCCAGCCCCTGCCCCCCAACATTTCTCTCCTGAGCATGAGCTCTGCTTTTCCAAAATGCTGATCATGGACCAGTGGAGGGACACACCATGTAGCCCCGCGTATATTTCAAGTCACATGTAACTAGACCCATTCACGTACCATTGTGGGGAGAGCTTGCCAAAATGGTCTCAAGTTGGGTGGTGAAGTGAAAGATGGTGAGTGAATCAACATTTACTGTTTCGCAGCTAAAAACTATTCAACAGACTTCAGTTCTTCCCTCTCTCCAGCGATACCAGACGTGTTAATGCCTCTCATTAATTACCTCAACTCCGGATGATGGAGCAGGTGGTTATAATGACATAAGGCAGCCTTGAGGAGGAATTACCCTTAACTATTTAAATCCCGTAGCCCTTACACTGAAAATGTGATTAAAACAAAACAAAACAAAACTCTTCAGATAAAAGAACACGACAGATAAAACAGTCATTCAATTTGGTATGCCAGTAACCTGAGAATATTTGTAGTTGAATTACAGGTACAGTTAGCTAAAGGCAGGGAAAGCTCTGGTCAGATCTTATTCTCCCGAGCATCCCTTTTTAAAATCGAGGAACAAAACACTTGAGCAATTTGTTCAACATCTGCCTGAAATTGCTTTAAATTAAATATTATGCCATATGTCCCCACTGTACTTCAAAAGTCAGCTTTTTGGTCCAGTTTGTAGAGGAAGAGGCCAATCATTAAGAGGATAAGTTCAGAAACATAAAGGACATTTTCCTACTTAGGTAATAAACATTTATGAAGCACCAAGTAGTTCTTCAGTGTAGGCGGTTGCCTGTTCTTTTATCCCCGCCATTGATAAACAGAGTAAACAATGAATACGATGCACTGGACTTGACCTTTGAGTAAAAGATGCTACAAGTTGAATAATCAATTAAATGCCATTACATTTATTGAATCTGCTCAGTTACTGAAAATGAATGTTGCCTTTTAATTGTGCATTAGTCTGGGCAATGAGGCAACGTGGCGGTACCACCAGTCCTAACAGCCCTGTAGTCACGTTACTCAGATAGACTTCTGTCTTATTTGACTATGTGACAATGTCTAAACAGGGCCTAAAAATGGACACTCAACTGCCATTTGATGAAAAAAAATATACGTAAGTGGAACGCGTCCTCCTAGAATGTTTAGGACATCTGGGTTTGACTTTAACTATGGAGATTTATTAGATATGCAACTCATACAGGTTAATTAACTTCTCCAGGTCTCAGCTTCCTAATCTGTAAGAGGAGGCTTCTCCTTAGTCCTTCGAATGGTCATTAGCATCGTGTGATGGCCAATAATATATATGAAAATATTCTGTAGGCTGAAGGACAGCTTACAGACACAGATATTGTTATTTTCATTATGACTTTAACACAAAAAGTCTCTTTTTAAAAGTGATTGATTTTCCACGCCAAAATAAGCTTCACCAAGTTGTGAAAAGACCGTTATATAATGACATGGAATTAGGAAAGGGACAAGAAGCACAGAAAAGGAGGATTAGGGTGTAGAATTAGCAGCATCTCTTAAAACTGACGAAGTGAACAAACATCTACCATCCGTAGGATATCGTGTTGGGCCATGCGGGAATCAATGGGCTAATCCCGCAGTGGTCATCACGACCTTCCGATCCCCTACTGGACAAGAGTAACAGTAGCCATCAGCCTACAAAGTAGGCTTTGGAAGGGCCATAAACAAGTCAAAGAAGGCCAAAGCGATAACCATTTTTGAAGAGGATCAATGAAAGCCGCGTGGCGAAAAGTCACTTTTGAAGTAGTCTGAGAACACGGACAAGATTTTGAATGGGTGGAGGCATGGCGACCGCTGACCACCCCCGCCCCCTGCCCCCTGCCCCCAAGCGTCAGGATGAAGGGGCAGCAGTGCACGAGGCAGGAGGTGGGAGAGCAGGCACAGTGCGACGTCATCGGGGCGCACAGGCGACTCAGACACATCGCAAAGCCTGCTGCAACTGCATTTTACCGTCATTACATCGCTATCTCGTGGGTGGTATTGTTGGCAGCCTCAAAAGCGACCCAGCAGCCCCAGTTTACAAAGCTGATCATTCTGTGCCCCTTTCCAACCAGGTAAACCAACAAGAGCCCTCAGAGAGGTCCTCACCGACAGCAACACCCACAACACAAAGGCCATCGCTCTCTTCGAGAATGTGCTCTGCTAAGTTCCTCATATTTATAATGTTCTGTGACTCAACAGCATCACACAGATAAAGCCCAGAGGAAATGCAGCAGTTAATAAATTATTAAGCTACTTTCCTTTAAAACATCGGGACTGGGCAGTACAAAGACTCACCATGGTCTGTCAAATGCAAACGGATCTGTAAATCTCAAAAAGAAGAATTATCCGAGCTCAGAACAGCTGGCCGTGCAGATCCCACAGCCCACCTGGGATCCCCTCACTGTAGCCTGTCACTCTTAAAGAGTTTAATGCTAATACAGTCAATGAAACATAAAACCAGACCGAGGGAGGTGGGCTCTGGGCACCCTCGAAGGAGTTACCTTATGCTTTGTAAAATGACTTTTAAAGAGTCATCCCCTGAAACGTAGCTTTCAAACGACAACGTTGCGCTTGTACAGAAAGCACTTAATTGATACTGGTGACTTGCTCCTTATAACAGGATGCACGACCAAACGCATTTCTACTTTGTCATCTTGCTTGTTAGTTCCGTTTCCGATGCCATTGCTTGTGCCACACACACAGAGCTAAAGCCCCCTGATTCTTAAAATTATTATGTGTGATTTATTTTTTTCTGACAGGTAAAATGGGTTCGGAATTCCTTGAGATCCATTTTGCAGCCTAGTTTCCATGGCCTGGACATCGCTCCTTAAACTCTTTATTTCATCGCCCAGACCCAAATCGGCTCACTTGGCAGAAATGGTTACAACAGGGGTCTGGCTCCGATCGGTTGTTTGTGCAGTTTCTGAGCCGAGTTTGTGGGGCAGGTGGGAAGGCCAGCTGGTTGAGGGGATCAGATTAGTTGAAACACAAAACTAGTACTTTCATCTCTGCCTCCCTCTCTCCCCGACGCGGGCAACTATACTTACAGTCAAGATGAAAAGCTGGAAAACATCCCAGTTTCATTTATATGGGGACAGAGATTTGACATGTTAATGATGTGGGATGTACTGAGAACAGCGTCTTCCTTCCTTCTTCATTTATGACTTTAGACATTTCCATAGGGACGTTACAATATAATTTACGTTGGAAATTTCAGTTATGAGAGGGAACAGATTTAATAACACTGACTAGGGACTGCAGCACCAAGACGGTCTTAAAGAACCTCTACCTAGGACTTCCTTTTCATCCATCTCCGTGCCGGCTATCAGTCTGGTCTTGTAGCAGGTCAACTGCTTTTGGTCATAGATTCCTAACCTTTTCAAGATGGCTCTTGGGTCTGGGATACAGATAAATGTTTCCGAAAAAACTGGGGTGGCTATAGAGAGTTTCACATTCTATTTCATTTATGATTTAAACTTTAGATTTAAAAGCATGCTAATATAAAAAAAATAATAGCAAATTTCCAGATGGTCTATGAAGGTGATCTTCTACCAAATGTCCTGGGGGGAAAAGTCACATTTAAAACAATATGTGTAATAAAATAAAATAAAATAATACTCGTGTTGTTAAGGTAGTAGGATGAGTATAGATTCTGTAGGTGCTTGAAAGTCAGGCAGAGCATTTCGTACTCATGGTGTGAGAGAACTAGGGATGGTTCAAAGTTGCTGTGTAATCTACTGTGAAGTACCTAGACCTGTTTACCCCTCAAGTCTCTACCTATCGACACACTTTCCAAGATTGCTTGAAGATTTAATGGGACAATGTACTCCATACATATTTACTACTTTCCTACTGCTGTTATTATCATCATCAGAGGATTGCTTTTATTTTTTTATTTATTTTTTATTTATTTTTAAATGTTTTATTTATTTGACAGACAGAGATCCCAAGTAGGCAGAGAGGCAGGCAGAGAGGCAGAAGCAGGCTCCCCGCTGAGCAGAGAGCCCGATGCGGGGCTCGATCCCAGGACCCTGGGATCACGACCCGAGCCGAAGGCAGAGGCTTTAACCCACTGAGCCACCCAGGTGCCCCCAGAGGATTGCTTTTAGGAAAATAACATAATAGAAACAGGTTTCAGGATGCTCCGTTTGGCCATGGGAGAGGATTGAGAGAGAAGGTCCTTAAATTAAGGAGACCAGGTACGAAGCAGTTTCTGGATCCAGAGAAGTGGTGAGGGAGCTGTGAACTAGGGTGGGAGCAACCAGAATGGAGGGGAAGGGGCCATCATGGAGAAAGGAAAATAACCCAAGATATCCAGGTGGTTGAGAACACCAGAGTTCCCAAAAGTTAATCAGCTCCTCATAATTTTGAAAGCCTAATCACCATTTGGGCAAAGAGATGCATGTTCATAGATTTGCATAACCACATGGAGAAGAAAAATCCCAAAGCAAGATGGAATTATTTTTTTTAAAGATTTTATTCATTTTTAGAGAGAGAGATAGCGAGTGAGCACGTGAATGTAAGTTGGGGTGAGGGTGTGGGGGGCGACCCAGATGGAGAGAGAACCCTGAAACAGACTCCCACTGACCACAGAGCCCTACATGGGGCTTGATCCCAGGACCCGGCGATCAGTGACTTGAGCCGAAATTAAGAGTCGGACGGGACGCTAAACCGACTGAGCCACCCAGGCGCTCCAAGATGGGATTATTGTGGTTTTTAAATTCCCAGTTATTATCCCCTAGAACTTAGAGTCCTATTTCATATATTGTTTCCAACAAATAGAAGGTAAAAAATTCAACCCCTTCTGTGTCAACAGTACCCAGACTTTCTTGTGAGATTGTTTTGTGAGAACCTATTGGAATACATTGGCTTTTCACAATTATTAGGCTCCAAACCATATCTGTGCTAGGTTTACTAAACCTTTAATGCCAAAGGCACACAGATACTTTTGTGAATTCTGACTGGTTGCACGAATGAGTCTCTCCAAACAGCAACTCATTGTTGTGTTTAGTTTTTATCTTCAATAAGACACCTGGATATCAGTTCAGTTCCTTCACAAGGAAGCCACGGAAAAAATTGTAACATGAATGATAACCTATTCTCTTAAGAGACAAAAAAACTATCTCCTGAAATAATTTAAGAATAGACACCCCTCATCTACTACGAGTTTAAAGGAACTCTCAATTTATTTCTGTTACTTGTTGGAATGACATATCTTAGAGGTGGACAACAGGATAAACAAATTCTTAAAAATTTCACATTTTTTTACATTTCAGTGACCATTTCGCTTTTACCTTTCTTAAAAACCGCTTCTAAAAAAAGCGCCTCCTGAATGCTACCACCAAGTACTCTTAGGGACTTTTCTTGAAAGCAGTAATAATAGCAGTGTCTTATTTTTGTAAGATTCACAGGAGAACTTCCATTCACCAGATTTACCTTGTTGGAGTCCCGGCTCGTACAATTCCATACTCTCCTCTCCATGTTCTGGGCGAATTCTGAATTCTACTTTGAAAAGCAGAAAGGTTTTTCTATCCTGGATGCTTGATGAGACCCTGGTGCTTAAAACAGGGCCAGCTAATTGAATATACATAAAAATGAGCCTAGAGGCACCTGTGTGGCTCAGTGGGTTAGGGCCCCTGCCTTCGGCTCAGGTCATGGATCGAGCCCCACATGGGGCTCTCTGCTCAGCAGGGAGCCTGCTTCCTCCTCCTTCTTTCTGCCTGCCTCTCTGCCTACTTGTGATCTCTGTCTGTCAAGTAAATAAATAAAATCTTTAAAAAAAAAAATGAGTCTAAAACTAAAGAACAGTTTGCTACCCCTCTTAGGAAACTCCTCTCTTTGGGGTCGTCCATCTCTGTTTTAAATTTTCTCGCACTGAGCCCGGGATGTTAACTTCTCCAGTAGAAAATTCCTAAAACTGTCTCAGAGGTGAGGAACTTCTTCACCTTAGAGACTCAATCCTAGTCTTAAGCACTTGTACCAAATAAAGTGGTGGTGGTGGTGGGGGGGAGGCTGAAAAGAAACGTGGAATGTAGGCAAGAGGGAATAAGGGGGAAGGAGAAAAAAGAAGAGTCATGAAACGCGTCTGACAAAAGGAAGAGTCATTAGAGGAGGGAGCAGGCAGGAAGTCGTGGAGACAAGGAGGTCTCAGGTTGCAGAAAGAGGCTAACTTGTGTTTTGGAGAACCGTGAATATCCACTCCCCATCTCCTACATTCTGGCACTCCAGCAAAGAAAACACAAATATTTCAATATCCGCGGTGTTTTTAAACGCCAATGGAAAGGAGCTCAACCAGCGCCTTTATCCTACTTATTTTCTAGCTTGTTCAAGGGCGACTTTAGTACAAATTGTTTTCGGGGCAATAAATATAAGACAAATGTCTTTCTTTGTTTATGCTCTTTGTTTGTAAACACACATAACCATAAAATTCTCCAGCGACACCTGCCTGCATTTACCTCTCCAAACTTCTTTCGGGGTAATGGTCCTAAATGAAGAACAGTTTATACTTGCAAGAAGAAAAAAAAAAAAAAAGTGAACGGCACAAGATGTTTTTAAAGAAAACTTTGACTGCCAATTTTTGAGTATACATTTTTCAAAGTATTAACTCCCTTCCCTTACAGTTTTGGCTCTGAATAAAATGTCGCATGTGAGTAGTGTATGTTTCTTCATTTGATAAGATCTGCTTCACAGGGTGAGTGTGAAAGATGTGAGCATCATTATTGAGCAGTTTCCCAAGGCTTCCTCCACCCCCTCCCCACCCCCCACACATCCGTCTTCAGTGAAGCCCGAAGGCCAGACTCCCCAGGCCGGTAGGGATGGTGCAGGAAGCTCGCAGAATGCTGAGGACAGAAGGTGGGAGGGGGGTAAGGAAATGAGCTGAAGAGCGTGCAAACGCGGTCTTGCAACTAGCAGGGCCCTAATTAGCTGAATTCTAGATGCACGTTCTCAGGACAAAACTGCTCCTAACTTGTCCTCCTGACAAAGACTCCCTTGGACCACAGCTTCCTCATGTTCCCTTGAGCCCGACTCCCCTTCCCATCCCTGCTGAGCTTGCTCTCCATATCTGATCAAATTCCCATCCCCTGCCTTTGATCTATGAGTCCTTGGCCTGCCTTCAGCAAGAACCCCACTCAGTCAGTTTAGCAAGAATCCTTCTACTCTTGGTGCCTCCTCTTAGTACTTTTCCATCCACCCCACCTCCCGGTGCCCACTAACCTGCTCCTCCGCTCTAAATCCCTATGTGTTCTTGCACTGGGAGTGGAACCCAGGCACAGCCCTGCGGTCACCTGACACCCATGGCAGTCGTCCTGAATAAAAGCTTCCTTACCCTTTCTTTTAAGATTATTTATTTATTTATTTATTTGACAGAGAGAGAAAGAGAGAGCACAAGTAAGCAGAACAGCAGGCAGAGAGAGAGGGGGAAGCAGGTTCCCTGCTGAGCAGAGAGCCCGATGTGGGGCTCGATCCCAGGCCCCCGAGATCACGACCCGAGCCGAAGACAGAGGCCCAACCCGCTGAGCCACCCAGGTGCCCCTTTCCTTACCCTTTTAACAAGCGTCAGGATCATTTTCCCCTTAACGTCAGCTGTACGTGGTCGCAGACAAGCAGCCACATTCCAGATCAGGAACTGGCAATGTGAGAAGCACCGCAAGAGTGGCAGGCACGGCCCAACCATCAGGGGTCAAGATGTCACCTGGTGTGTGGCATCGGGTGACCTGAAGATGGTGGGCTCACGAGTCAGCATCAGAAGCATGGTCCAGGTAAAGGGTGCGTGGGAAAAGGTTTTTAAAGATGGTTTGGATTTGTAGCTTATGGCTTCAACGGCTGCCTGCCTTTTGATGCTCAGAGTTGATGTGGCTAAAGGATCAGGCCAGTATCTGGATCATGGCTGGGGAGGGGGTGGAAATCTAAGAGGCAACCTCAGTCCAGAAGACCCGAATCCTACGAAGGCGGGGGCAGCAGGAGTCGGCACCCTGATCATGAACTTGGAAAATGAAAATGGTACAAGACGAATGAAGTCTTTCCGAATACGTCTTGCCTAAGTCTTGTTCCCCCAACATGACCGAGAAAGACACTGCGGTCGGCTGGGAATAACATTGCTCGGCAGAGCTATGTTGAATGTGAAGTATGCAAGAAGATGACTGGGTATAATTTGAAAATATCCAGAAAACATGAAGTCATGAAAAAATATCAGATAATTTAAGTCAGTTCAATTAATCAGCCATCTAGTTTAATGTGACTAAAACCAAGATCAATGACTAAGGCACGGTTCCTTTGAGAATTAGTTCCTTTTTTTTTTCCTTGTAAACGAGGAGGAAAATGGTCTAAGCCACTAAGAGCTAATTCAGATTTCATTCCCTATCTACTTGCATCTAAATATGATCCTATCTTTACAACAAAATTCTTTGGCTCTTTTAAAGGTCTATAGTCAGTCAAATCCATACATTTAACAGACTAACATATAATTCCTTCTTCAGTAAAGTCTGTCACAGCATTATCCTATGAAGTTTCCTTGCTATCACAACTCCAAAAGCAAGATGCTTACTCTAATTCTAGGCTTGCAATGTCAAAACTATTTACTCCACACCTTTACTTCTTTGCAAAAAATGAACAAAATATGAATACAAACACTTCTTCCCTTTGGATAAATGTTACTTAGTTATTAAGAAAACAAGGGCCACAGAACCTTGTATGGAATTTTCTATCTCTATTCAACCCTCAGTCCTAAAAACAAGAGAAAGCCCACTGTTCTCATTCTTCCCCCAAATCATTATTTCTCCTCCAATGGTTACAGATCCTTTTTCATACCAGTACCTGAGCCAACCTAGTGCCCTGAGTCTTTTGTCCACGTCCCCTTGGCTCCTAACCCTTAAATGTTGAAGAGGTATGACTGGAATGACCAGGCAGAGCTAGGGATACACGCCGGGGATCAATTTATCTCTGGCAAGAGAATTGACTAATAGGGCTTTTTTCTGTCTCTAATTTCTGTGATTTCCCTTTGTCAGGGAGATTCCCAGACCGATTCTTTCCTAGCTGTCAAAAGCACCTGCTCTCACTCCTCAGCTCAGTACGGGTCAGGCTCTCCTACAGCTGTCTGATCTTGTCCCTGGTCAGAGCACATGCCTCCCTCCAGGAGGCCACATTTACAGTAAGGCGGCAGCACAAGGAGACTTCTGGTCAACCTCGGCCCTTGGCTGAGCCTAGCGGGAGTAGGAGCGGCTGCCCATCCCACAAGTGTGGCCGCCTCCTCATCAATTTACCCCATGCTCTGGGGGCCAAATGAGAAGAGGTTCGGTACAAGGTCAGAAAGACAGAGAGGGCATGCGGTAGAGACTTTCAAGAAGATTTTACTAAATTATTCTGGGATGTCAGCCAAATCCTGGGTTAACCTCAGTTGCGTCACTGGTAAACGAATCACCCTTCTGCTGAAATGGGAAAGCAAGATGTGGCCTCAGTTACATTTTGGGAAATTGGTGAGTTTTGCAAGCTGCGTAAACTCCCACAGTTGGAAGACAAAATTTAACAAGGTTTTTGAATACCTTCCCCTCTGTTAGTTTATTTTTCATCTGTAGTTCAAGGCGTTTGTCTTGCTATGATTCAAAACCAATCAGTGTCATCAGCAGCGTATGTGTCTGCTCTACACAAGCGTAACTGATACATAACAGAACACACATGCAATTACTATATGGCATCTATTAGTTCAATCCAAATCCACATGTTTATTGAATGCTTTCGCAATGCTAGGTACGGTACTAGCCCCTGGGGATGTGACTGGAAGCAAAGGGGACACGGTACCTGTCCTCATGTTGTTTTTGGTCTAATGGAGCCCTTTTCATACAGTTTCTCCCTTCTCTTCCCTTTCCCTTCGTTCCAGTTGTACCTTAAGTAGTCCTTGCAGGTGTCATTGTTCCAGTTCTTTCTTTGAGGTAGTGAACAGGCACCCAGTACTGACTATATATGCCAACCTCCCTGGTGACACGTTTTACATGGATTTTCTAATCTACTCTGCTCGACAAACTTGTGATGTAGGTACCACTATTAACCCCATTTCGAGATGAGGAAATGGAGTCACCCACGGATAAAGACAACTGTCTAAGGCCACAGAACCAGTCAGTGGTGGAAGTGGAACATGGGATCAGAATGTGGCTTCAGAGTTCGACTCTACCCACTGTACCATCGGGGTACACAACCCTCTTACAAAGTTCTCTGTCACTGGCGTTCTCCTTCCTACACCTTACACTCTCAGGGGACATACACACGAAGCATAGCTCTGTGTCATTCTCCTCCTTGATACCTTCATCGATTCTTTACTAGTTACTGAATTATATACAAAGGTCTCACACTAGCATAAAAAGCTACGTTCGGTCTTCAACCGACTTGGGCAATTTTGGGCCCATGCCCCATGAGTTGTGATGCTCAGGGGATTTAACTATTCACTCTTCCCCCCAAACAGTCAGCTTTCCCCTGTCCCACTTGTAGCCCTATTTTTACATTCTTCTCTTTCCTTGAGTCGTCCTGCTAGCCACAGGGCATGTGACACCTTCACCTGTGGATTTTTTTTTTTAAGATTTTACTTATTTGATAGAGTGAGAGAGATCACAAGTAGGCAGAGCAGCAGGCAGAGAGAGAGGGGGAAGCAGGCTCCCTGCTGAGCAGAGAGCCCAATGTGGGGCTCGATCCCAGGACCCCGAGATCATGACCTGAGCTGAAGGCAGAGGCTCAACCCACTGAGCCACCCAGGCGCCCCTACCCTTGGATTTTTTTTAAAATCAGAGTCCACATGGATGTTCTGTCCTCCTGCTTAGAATCCCCAAATGCTTTGTAGGTGCCTGGTAAGGCACGTGGCTTCTCCCGGGCACTCAGTTACTTGCCGAGTCCCAGGGCAAGCAGCGTGTGAGCGCGCAGAGCTCGGCTTTGAAATGAGATTGGCCTGACAGCGATTCTGGCTCTTGGAATTTTTAGTGCCGAGATCTTAGGTAAGTTATAGCCCATCTCTCCCTGCTCAAAACCCTTTTGTGGCTTCCCATTGCTCTCTGGGCGAAGACAGACTTCTGGAAAGCAACATAACTTTTAAAAAATTCAAATTCTTTTAAAATCCAATCTACAAAACCCAACTCTCCTCTCCAACCTTCCTTCAAAAGTCAGCCAATCTTCTTGACCGATAATTTACCCTTCTGTGGTCTGCCTTCGGTTTCTCAAATGTTCCAGCGAGCTTCTGCAGAACTCAGGCCAGCACCAGGCCCTCCTTCTCCCTGACCCCTCCTGCTGGGTCACTGGATCTGTTTGTTCTGATCCCTCACGTCCCCAGCTTTAAATTTGTTAATTTTTCAGAAAAGACTTCCTTGACCATCTGATCCAAAGACGTCCCTCCCCTCTCTACCCTGGATGCTCGTTTTCACCAAAACCAGCTTCTTTCCTCGTGTGGGGTATGATTTCATGTTTGTGGTTTTCTGTGTCAGGTCAGTTTCTGCCCCTGGAGGTGGAAGGCACCTGTGAGGACAGGGGACATCTCTGTTGGCTTCATCACGCCATCTCCCGTGCCCTGCGCTCTGGCCCACGAAGATGTTCAAGGCAAGAGTTAGAGTTCTCTCACCCTCTGTTTGCTCATTTGTACAACAGGGAGAGCACAACCACCCAAGCTCACTGCTTTTAAGAAGCTGAGCACAAAGTCTGCACAGCATCGGAGCCTGATAACTGGCAGCTACCCCCATTTCCGTTCCAAGCCACGGTCCCCCTGGGAAACTGCCTTCTCTCTGCATCCCTGATACAATTCAGCACAGTGTTT
The DNA here is from genome assembly GCF_963455335.1 of Martes martes. Lineage (NCBI taxonomy): Eukaryota > Metazoa > Chordata > Mammalia > Carnivora > Mustelidae > Martes > Martes martes. The sequence goes on along the minus strand of NC_137889.1, from coordinate 13,206,557 downwards.
TGGGGGTATCGCAGGCACCCAGCCCTGTTTGCTTTCATTGACTTAAGCCTGCCGTCTGAAATCCCAACTTCTCATTTTTGCCAAATTTGCTCCATTTGACTCACACGCACAGCGAGTTGCTTCTCCGTGTTCGCAGAACAGAACATCCAGTCCCGACTCGGCTGTTGTGATCCAGCTAAGTGAGTACACACACAGGAGTGTACAACAATTACACTAGCACCACCGGGTTCTCTTGCTGTCACACACTGTGAAGAATTCCCTTGGGACATTGCCTTTCTAATTAAAAATTTAAAATCGTATACGTGTATCTGATCGCACACTTACATGATTTGTTATATTAGCACAATTTGTTCTGTATACATATTGTATCACAGACAAGCAAACGATGAAAATATTTGGATCAAAAAATAAACCGTGCTTATATCTGAATTCAAAATTCAATTGTTGAACAACACTTAATTGTTGAATAAAGAGAGTTTGAGAATTTTTGCAAAGTAGGTCAAGTGTAGGATTCCTGAATGGGAACACAATTGTTTTAATCCTCCTGTATGGATCATTAGCAAGCTGTCTGGGAGAGAGAGGGAGCGCGAAACGAAAAATGTGTTGTAGGTGGTGTGACCATTTAATTTAATGACCAAACCAAGATATTTTTAAGAAGGAGAGGGGGCAGTAGTGATTATATTGGGATAATACACATAAACCTGGACTGTTCCAGGGCTGCTATCTTGTGTTCTGGATTTGTCAAAAACTCAATTCTACGTACACACCACCAACAAAAACTAAGGTTTGTGTTTTCCCCCTCAATCCACCTGTGTCTAACATTTTCAACTGTTATTGTCTTCATTTATTTTTAATGATGCAATATTAGGATATCATTCAGGATAAGATAATATCTGCATAATATCTGAGTTACCCCAGGTGAGGTTCATAGAAAAAAAAATTTTCTATGAACCCAAACCCACCTGGACGCAGTGAAGGAGACGGTGCCAAGCCCGCCCCCCCCACCACCCCCACCTTGTAATGTTGGACCCTGGCTCTGATTGAGCTAGCTCCCTGCCCACCGCACCCCCCACTCCCCACCACCGCCCCCGTCGCCATTTCGGTGCCACGGGACTCCTAACATCATTGTCTTTCTCGTCTAACAAACAAATCTAAGCTTCTGTCTGAATTTGTATTTTCAAAACATGTCGGCTCATTACATTTATTGCATTTTAAATGATATTTAAAGTTGAGGTAAATAATTTAAAGAGAAAACATCGAGGGCTTGAAATGAATATCTTTAAATATAATGCAATCAGGTAGGTATGTCTGCAGTGTTTGGTGACATTAATGTGGTGATACTGACTAACCGCTGACAATTAGTCAGAAAATGGAGCAGAGGTCTTGTAAGAAAATTACTCCCAGGTGACAAAATATTGAAAATTCAATTATACTCTGTTTATTATAGGCTTATATTAGCAACTATATTCCTAATAAAGACCTTGATAATAAACAAATTAATGGGAACACAGGGGAGTACTTTTAGAAATATTTTTTCTCCATATAGTGTTCTACGATATTGATTTCTAAAGTGCTCCAAATGACACCGTAAAGCTCGCTAAAGGAAATTCTTCACATAAATTATATAAGAACATATGACATATTAAAGTACTCAAGATTATGAAAATAACTTTAATATATAATGACAATGTACAATAAATTTAATGTTTAAACTTTCAAGTTCTGCGAGTGTATAAATCATCTAGAAAAGAAAACCCAGTGAATGCAAATAAGAAGGATCCACAATAAGGGAAACACAAATGGTCTGAATTCTAATTAAAACAGTATGTCACGGAAGTCAAGGCATTCATTCTCCTTTGTACAAATGTGATTTTAAAAACATCTGCAGCATTAAACCCTTTATGAGATATTTTTACAGGTCAGAGTGTATAAATATGCATTTCCCTACCAAGATCCCAATGTTTGTCTGCACAGAGCTAAGTTTTTCCATGTATTCCTCCTGACATTTTCTGACATTATACTTAGTTCAATGGAAACTCCATTCATTCATTCATTCGTTCATTCAGTTGTTGCAAAAATTTAAGCAGGCACTTATCTTGGGTGTAGTTCTATTGCTATGGGATCCCTGGAAGAGATTTAGCAGCTGAGTTCCTCTTCCCTAGACACCTACGACCCAGAGTAGAAAAGTTAAGACACACAGATAATCTCAAAATATTGTAGCGAATGTTAAATGTCATGGAAGACCTAGAGCGGAAAGACACAGTGGGATTTAGAAGCAGGCCAGCCCAGGTGGTCTCTGGGGTTATTAGAATGACTAACAGAAAGAGGAACTTTAACAGAAAGAGCCTTGAAAGATGGGCAGGAATTGGATCACGAAAGAGGAGTTCCGAGGGTTTTGTCGATGGTCAAACATGGCGTGATCAAGGCAAATAGGCAAGAAAGCACATGGTGTCATAAAAGAAAAGTCCATTACGATGTTTTCACAAGGAACCTCAAGGGAAGAGGAAGATAAGATTATTTGCTGCTTAAATAACAGAAAAGATAAGCTCAGAGATTTTAAGTCTTCCTAAGAAGGTTGACTCAACTTCTATACTGTTTTCTCTGGTGAATAGACATTTTTTTGGAGCCAGGAATCAAGAGAATTGGAGGAAAGAAATAAAGATTTTTAGATGCAAGGGAAGGACAAAAGAAAAACAGAAATGTGAATGAGAGCCTTGAAATGAATACATTGTTTGAGTTCGATGAAAGGATATGGAGAGGGAAAGATTTCAAGTAGAGAAGACAAAGTAATAATAAGTAATAAGCTTGAAATTTCAGAAGTGATTTTTAAATGATAAGTGGGAATAAAAAATAGAAAACCGAGTTCCACTTTGGGAAATCATTTTGAGTGCCAAAATGAAAAATACATAATGCACGGCCTGTGAGTCCATAAAGTTTAAAAGATTTTTATAACGGCTTGTATTTGCAAAACTTTTTAAGACATTTCCATTGTGAAAGAGACTATGTTTAGTTCACAGCTCGTATTTGCAGCTTTAGTTAGCAACATGATTTTAATTAAGTAGCAAGAGAACAGGAAGGTTCTTAGAGAAGTATTAGGAGGCCAAAGAAAAAGCAGAATTCAAAATCAAATGTAATTTAGACTCAGCCTGTGAAACAAGAAAGGATTTGGAAACACCATTAGCAAAACAAAAACAAAAACAAAACAAAACATTTTGCTAAGGGGCTAACCTTCAGGAAGAAAAAGGAACATGTGAACAATGTATTGGCTGAAATAATGAGAAATGAATATGGAAATATTAAAAGAGACAAACATGACTGAGGAGGTCTGAAATGTACAAATACTCTAGCTCTTGGTAGAGTCATTTCTAAAATACTCTGCAATATACACCCTGGTAATTCTTGTGTTTTCAACCCGTGGTCCCTGGAGAGTCAGGAGTGATGCTTTGGCTGCTTTTGTTGAAGAAATATGTGAAAAGCAGAGTAATAGAAATGTGGACAATGATATTTTCACACCATGGAGTAATCTGAGATAAATTTCAAAAATGGTGTGTAACTGGCAGGAGAGAATCCAAGAGAGAAGTCTAGAAGACATCCTCTCGGTGGGGAAGTGAGGATACCAACGGCTCCCAAACACGCGTCCAGTGAGCCGGCCAGAAGCAACGTCCTTCAGGTCTTACCGTAGAGACTTCCAAGAAAAGGCTGATGAACTTGTTCAGGAAGATGGGGGTCAAATGGCAGCTGCAGTGGGTTTGCTTGGTGGGCCCATAACCGAACAGGGGCTTTTCTGTCTTAATTTTGAAGATGCAAAGAAAAATAACAGCTGTCCCTCCTGCAAGTACTAAAGCTACTGAAGCGGAAGGGTTCCTGCCTTTTCAGGGAGTGGTGGTCTGAGAGGTGATGGGTGGTACACACCACTGCCAGCACCCTCAAACTGGACAGTGCTATGCTGATTGAATAATCAAGGAAGCAAGTAATTATGAGATTTAGTCCACATTAGTGTTGCCTCCAAATGCCTCATTTTTTTCATTCAGCGTGGGACAGAGTATCACTACTTATTATATACAATCTGAGATCCTTGTATTTTTAGTTACCCTAATCATATGAGCTGTGTTCAAATGCATCACAAATGCTTACAGTCTTTTGCATGTCTCTGGTGTTTTACTGCTAAAAAAAAATAATACTAATAAAGCCCTTATCTGTTTTACTGATCAAATATCTGTTTGCAAACAAAATACCTTTGGAAGAACATATTTTCCAGGTGAACTACGGAAGAAATAGACATAATTAAAATTCATTAAAAGCATAATAAAACGATTTGAAGTTATTAACGATGAAAACTGCTCTGTCAAGTGTTCCTAAAAATTCTGTAAAGATGTCAGTGTCATACTTAATATAGAAAATATGCAAAGTGTAGTTAAAAGACTCCTGGTTTATGTTTTTCGTAACATAATGAATCTGTTGACAGTATGTATATTGCTGTTATTTATAATCCCGTAGTGACAAGAAAATGCCACCAATTACTGGCTACCATGACAGAATACAATTTATTCCTAATGATTTATACGTGTTAGGAAAAAACAAGTAGACAACTAAAAGACAGCTACCATTCTAGTCCCCAGTAGCAGGTTTCCAACGGGAAGTATATTTGCAAAAGATAACAAGTTATTTTTTTTAATGACTGCTTGCGTAATTTACCTATATAACACCTTACGCTGCAAACTAAAATGAGGTATTCTAGATATGTTGTTTAAAAAAGATATAGTTAAAAGATCACGTTTGTGGAGCAGGCTTTCACCAACACACATATTGAATTCGCTTTTAAACCTAGATCTCTTGAAAGCTGCATTAACTTTCCATGTGTGGGAAAGATTTGAAAAGGTACGAAGTCAACCCTTCAAACGGGTATTCATGGTTCATCCTGGCTTATTAGGAACTGCAGGTTGAAAGTAACATGCATTTGAAACTCCCATTACAAAGAAATTTAGAGATGACAGGAGAGAGGAAAAAGTGGGACATTTTAAGCAGGAGAGTTAAACTGCACATTATAATACAAAGTTAATAGATTAGTAAGATGCGCCAATGTGAGAAGAGCTTGTAAGAAAGTTCTGATCCAATACTCTATAGTAGGAAATTAGATCTGGAAAATAAGAGCTTTATGCAAAATTCTAAAGAAATCCAGAGTTGAAATTACAAAGAAATTGATGAAATATTTACAAAGATATTTATATGGAAAGGAAAAGTGATGTGTAATGGATTTTTTCCATGGATACAATAACATCATGGTAATACTTAGATCAGAGTTGAATAAAAGCACACTAAATGGGGATTTAACCACTGAAAACATTATTTTGAGGACAGACATCATGCCTTTTAGCAAACTGTTGATATATATCATAGGCACTAAAAATAACTTTGAGCAGGAATGTGGTTCACTGCCTTTAAAAAAGCAAGAGAAAGTGTGTGTGTGTGTGTGTGTGTGTGTGTGTGTGTGTGTTTTGAGGTCCTCAGAAATGAAGGAGATGTGATGAATTGGGAAAAAGCTCAGTGAGTAATGAAAATGATTAGGGCTAGGTGGTAGGATCAATTTATCACAAGGAATGAACATTGGGCCTAATTAGTTTTGAGAAAAGAAGGACACCAGTCTTGTTTCTCGAGTGTAAGAAGGCTTATGAAATGAAGCTAAGCGGTAAAAGTTTTCTATTTCAATCCAAGAACTTAGGATAAAATCAGGAAAAAATTTCCAACAAAACACAGATACGGGCAAATTCCAGAAAATCATGATATCTAGTTCAGTCATGTCTCTCTAGGCTGTCTTACCGAGAATAGAACTTACGTCTCATAAGGTCTCTGTCAGACTTATGATTATGATATTCGATTATCTGGCAGATCCTTTAGCAACATAAAACAGAATTGATTTGCACAGATCATCGTCCCTAGAAACAAGCGGATTATCACATGAACATGCATCCAGTGAAATAAGAACGTGAACCATATTGTGTTTTGAGAGTCTACAGTGTCTTAATAAAGACAGATAATAATACATGGGGCAATATGGGGCCAGGAATGACTCATACATGGAAACCAAGTATGACCATAGTCAAAACAAAATAGTATATTTCAAACCAGATCTTCCTCTTTAAAAAGTAGGTGAGAAAGAAGAAGAGAAAATGTTGCCTATTTTTTGTTGGTTAAAACTGGGTGATTATCTTTTCAAAAAAGGTTTATTGAAATATTTAGGTAACGTCAATTATTTTTCATCCAACAATAAACATTAAGAACCTCCTTGTTAGGTATGGCAAGGTATTTAAAATTGTTTTTTCCTGAATATCACTACTAAGCAAATTTTCTAAACTTATATAATAAAATACCATAGAAATTCTTAGTATTTATTTTGATAAGACTCTTAGCACTGAAACAAATTTATTTTAAGAATCTGAAATGACTGAGTAATATAGATGGAATGTTAGTCAAAACGAAACAAAAGATAATAAAACTCTGTAGGCCATAATGTATATTATATTAGTTCAAGGGTCGTAGTTCCATTCTTTGTACATAGAATACTTCTCAGAGACATTCACACAAGCAAAGGAAGCTCGGATTATATTTGATTGATGCAAATAATAAATCTAATTTTTCTTGCTACTTTACATGGTTTATTAGATTTTTATGCTTCGTATCATCATTCTACTGGATCTATCCTAACCCAACATGACTTCTCTCCCTTGAGGGAAATCCTCAAGAGAAAACATTGTAATATTAGCTCTGTAATGTTAACCGAAGATAAAATAATGCAGATTTTTAAAAATTATTTAATAAGAAGACATAGTTTGAAGAAACTTACCCAAAGACACTGGGTAAGTGGTCCAAGGTCAAGCAATGACTTAATTATGGAGCCAGAATAAGAAATCAGATGTCTGCACTTCTAATCAAGTGTCATTATCACTGCGCCTATGAAACTCTTGTCTAAATATAGAATGATGTCTTAAACTAAGAAGTGAGAAATAAATTCAACTACACAGAAGCTCATGGTGACACGGAAGATATTTACATTGGCAGGATACATTTTTTTCCTGCTCCTTAAAAAGTAAGTGATCCAAGGGACCTACACTCTACCATTGTCTGGCATTGATAGATTCCACTCGTGTATTACAGTGAGATTGGGAATTAAACAGTGGCTTTATGTTGTGACTTTATCATTTAGTTTCTGTGAGACCTTAGCCAGATATATGGATTCTCTAAGCCTTAATTTTCTTTCCATGGTAAAATAGAGACAACATGACTAAACCAAGAGGGCAGTAGATTGGGTATAATAATATTTATTGGTATAATAAATACCAATAAATATAATAAATACCAATAAATAAATAAATACCAATAAAAACCAAATATCTATCTCTGTCTCTTCCTACATCCTTATCAAACTTTGACTCTGCCATTTGGATTTTCATATGGTAATTTTTCTAAAGGAAAATAACAACATTCATATTTCAAATCCTTACAATCATCATTGGAAATGTCGCTACTACAAAATGATTGTTTTTGAAATGTTTCTGTAGAGTAACAGCACTTTCTACAGGAAGTCAAAGGATTTTGAAGAGAATACAAACTGCTCCATCAAGGAATAACGTCTTCATAGTGAAACCAGAATTGGTTGGGGTGAGAGGATTTTTACAGCTGAAAATTTCTAATTAAAATAGAATAAGAAATGGATCTCATGGAAAGGGTCACCCTAAACTCTCACCCTTTCTGATATTTCTTCAGGAAAAGATATCTTGCCTGACAGCTGTCAACTATCGATGAGCTATGCATTCAGTACAAACTACCTGAAATACGGGGAAAGCAACCCAAACTCATGGGTGTATAGCATCCATATTCTTATCTCTTAAACTACAAACTTGCACCTCTACATAGTTTGCTTCTCAGTACTTTTTATCCTTCTAGAGATCAGTCCTGGAATAGGTAAAAATATGGCAGCACTTTAAAGAAACATTGTAGTCTATCTTTCCCCTCGGATCCTCTGCATCCATCTCTTAATATTTTGAGAGAAAATACGAGTACGCTCAATGCGTTAACAGTGAAAGCGGGAAGTTGACATCTAGACACTTCAAGATGCGAACGTGAACCATAGGAACTGCTGGAATTCAAATTCTTTGTCTTTCCAGCATGGAGGGGTCACTGGCCGAGTATTAGGGCATCTGCTGTGCCTTTATCAAGCTATCTCCAGAACTCAACCATCCTGATTTATAATCTTTATCAGAATTGAGGTCCCAGGTGGAAGTGGGGTATGGTTTACTATGAATAACCTTGCAGCCTTCTTCCTTGCCTCCTCCTGACACAGATCCCGGGCTTCTCCGGCGGTTCCCATGGAAAATGGATCAGTTGCAAAACTCTCATCATGGCTGTGGTGAAGATAAACACACCACCAAGAGCACAGGAAGTCTATTTCATGTCGTGATGGTTTTGAGATCTAGCAGGAAGCACTAAAATGTAGGGGATAAAATATTCTCAGACTCCGGTCTTCAGTGGCTGAGCTTCTTCCTCTAGTAGCAAATTAGTGCGCCTCAGTGGAACGTCATGGTGGGATGATCTTGTTGGACACTGAGCAATAACCAAATGTTCTGGTCTGAAGGATGACTCATGAAATACGAAGAAGTAACTTTCTCTTTGAGTCTGAACTAGTTCTATTCTTATTCACTGTCCATCTTGTTTTCTAATGAAACCGCTTCATATTCCTTTCAAGGCACATTTATTTTTAGTTTTCAAGAACATCTTTTATGCACTGTTGACTGTTTCCCAAACCATAGTGCGAACTCTTCTGCATTGTGATTTTATGTAATTGTTTAGATGAAAGTCTATTTTATTGATCTATGGCCTTTCCCCTTTTACTCTGATACCAACCTTCCCTCTGGTTCTGTGCTCACAAGCTTGGAGTCATGTGTGGCTCCTTATCTTTCTTTCTCACATTGCAAAGCCCCGTCAATAGCACTACAACTTGTTCCTTCCTCCTTGCTCACAATAACCCCTTCCTGGTTCGTATGGGATCATGGCTCATCAGCTCCAAGTTCACCTTCAAATCATCTGTCCATCATGTCTCAACTCTGCTTTAGGACATGGGCTGGCCAGACTACCCACAGCGACAAGCTTAGACCTTCAGCGTGACATTTACAGTTCCTCATAAATCGATTCCATTTCACTGTCAATGTTAATATCCATTGCTTCCCGAGAGGATTCTTCCAGAATGGGGTGCCTCCCTAGGATGCTACCATTATTTCCCCTTATTGCTTCCAAGCATTTCCTCAAGTTGTCCCGGCTGTAAGCAGGTGCACTCTTCTGCTGCACTTAAACATGTTTCACCACTTTCCATGTCCTGCTGAAATTCTAAAAATCCTATAAAATCTTTCCTTTTCTGAATCATCATTGCTTTTCTCTTTCCAATGTGCAGTATATCGATGTAAACCATCTAGCTGCTTCGCCTTTTGATTGTTTCCTCTTTGTAAAGCCCTGTATCTCCAAGTCTATAAGCCTGACAGCGAAGGATATATTTTATTCCCCCCCCCAAATCTCTCAAAATGTTTGATATAAGGATGTTCACAAAATAGAATAAATCCTAACTGTTTGCACGATGAATGCTTGATTTTTTAAATGAAAAATAGACCTTAGCAACTGTTTGCGACTTTATATATAACTCCCGTAAGCCTATCTCACTCTGTTTTTCTACTATTGCATTTTTTGCAACGCATAAAGGTTATACTGTGCTGCTAGTAGCAGCTGATTGTGTATTCCTGAGAATTCCTGTTTCTTTTTGGTTGTTAGCATTCTAGATCTCTCAAAAACTACAAACCTGAATTTAGTATCTAAAAACTACTATTTGTGTATTTCATAAATCTTTTTCTAGTTCATTGCAAAGATTTAACAGCATAATTTTTATTGATGTCTCATTGCCAAAATTGAAGTACAGTAGGATATATTTATTAGATATTATGAAACATCCCCTAATTAAATTAAATGACACTTAGAAAAATGAGTTGTGTGAAGAAAATAATTTTAAATCCCTATACTGCAGACTATGTTAGCAAAATTTAGAAGGAGTAAATGTAAATAAAATGAAAGAAATCTTTTTAAAAAGAAAACATGAATGATAATTTGCTCTAGGGAAAAAGTCAACATTTCTAGCCATAAAAAAGGCCACAAGTAGATAATATAACTGAATACATTTTAAAATATTTCTTAAAAAATTCCTTATATAAATGATATCTTAAAATCAAACAAAGGAAAATATCTGTTAAAGATTAAGATCTAAATATTTCAAAGGAGACAAAGAATTATTAAGATTCTTATTATATGAAAGCACTTGCAATTCAATAAAAAAATATGATATCTATATGTCTGTATCTTCTGCATCTGAATGCAGATTTTCTTGGCACCTAGAAGCTCTAAGAAAGAGTACACAGCTACTTAAGCAAGGCAGTGTCTTGCTAGACTGAAGGATCCTACATTTGATGCATGAAGCTCTCATCTCTATTCATTGCTATTGTGCAGCTTATCCGTACATCTACGAGCAGAAGGTCTGCATTTAAGGAGATAATTAAACATACCAGGTCCTCTTATAACCAAACCTGTCTCATCAAGGCTACATGGATACAAGGGGAAAAACGCAGTAGCAGTGTCCCGGTGTCCTTGAATTCCACTGTCCCTTCACTTCTCTTAGATCCCAGAAAACCCATTTCTTCATTTACCCCCAAAGAATGATGGACAAAGGACATGAGTTGGCAATTCACAAAAGAAGAAATACGAACCGTACACACACATACACATGAAAATATATTCAACCTATCAATCACATGAACATAAATTACAACAACAGTAAGATACTATGTTTTATCCATGCAGGTTGCCAAACTTGCAAAGCTTGGCAACATTTGCTCTCAATGGCTTGTGGAAAAAGACACTATTTTTGTACTGCTGGTGGGATTGTAAATGGATACAAGTGTTTTTTGCAGGGCGCTTTGACAGGGTATATCAAAAGCTTTAAATTGTTTGTACCCTTTGGCTCCGATGTTCCACTTCCAAGAATTTATCCGAAGGTAATAACAGAGTTAGGGGCAAGGATTTAGCTACTAGGATAGTTACTACAACACAATTTATAATAGTGAAAATTCAAACAACCTACATGTCCAAAAGTAGTAGATATGTTAAGCAAATCATGATAAAGCACAGCACAGCATGGAAAAATATTATGTTGTAGAAGAATGTGTGATAACATGGGGAAGCTTAGGTCAAAACATAAATTGTGGTTTTAATTTTTAAACACATAGTAAAGAATAAAAGCTTAAATGCCAAAATAGAAACCAGTGAATACTCTGCTTTTCTGCAGCGTCCGATGGATGTGTAATGCTAGTACTTAACAAGATACACTCAAGGCATGAATTTAAACACTCAGATAATATTTTATACTTGCTTGTTGGATCTAAAGTTCTATTTTTATCACTTTTATCATTTCATCTAATTTTATTTATTTTTATCTGTAATAACCTATCATTTCACTTAGATTATTGAGACAGTACAGTGCAAACAATGATTGAAACCTTAAAAAATTCAAATGATTAGCTGAATGCCTACACTTTTTTTAAAAATAGCTTCATTCAAACACTGAATAAACAACTATAGGCACAATTTGTAGCCCGCAATCCATACAGTGGTAGCCCAGTCACAGTAGATGAGACATGGTCCATTATAAGGGAATGTTTCCTACTTGTTTTCTGCAGCAACTGACATTTCACTCAAGCACTTTCAAATCCCCTAGGAATCTCCAGCTGCCGTATGTCAAAAATTTAAGATCTCTCTTTCTGAACTTCAACACCTCTATAAAAACCAGTGGGAAGGGCAAGTCTATTTCCTGCAGATTACTTTGATATTAACCAATTAGAGGCAAATCAATTTATTCAGTTTAGTCTGAGTAATCATTTCAGAGTCACGGTCTTTCAAACTGTAATATACAGATAACAACGACCACTCTGGCTTCTTATAGAGCATTTTTGTTTCTCTGGGACATATCACTCATGATATGGTTTTCTAGCCCCACTCCCTTTTGTGTGTGTGTGTGTGTTTTCTTTCAAAGTTTTTATTTATTTATTTGGCAGAGAGAGAGAGAGAGAGCACCAATAGCAGAGCAGTAGGCAGAGAGAGAGGGAGAAGCAGGCTCCCCACAGTACAGGGAAGCCCATGCAGGGCTTGATCCCATGACCCTGGGACAACTGACCCACCCGGGCACCCCTGTATTTTTTTTTAATTGATGTTTGATAAGGCCTTGACAGTATTCATTAATAATAAAATCTGGTTTTATAATTTTATGTTCATAAACATTCATTTTGTTTTCAAGCAAAGGACAGGATAAAGAAAAGAAAGACGTTACCTAGGCATCTAGAGAAGTATTGAGAACATTCCTGTTAGCTCAGGCTCCAAAGTCAACAACTACCTGTTTTACCTGTTTTCCATAGGATTCTGGATGTGCTTTTTTTTTTTTTTAATGAAACTATTTGAAAGAAAATATCAATTTTGAATAAGAATGTACTTTCCCCCAACCCTTTTGATGACATGGACTTTGAATTCCACCAAATATCATCAACTTACAGTACACTGACTTACTATTTGCTATGATTTCAATCCACACTGATAGAATTTTACCTTTTTAAAGTATAGCTTTTCTATAACAAATGCTAAAGTTATATGCACACAAATTTTTAAGATAAAAAGTTCCTTAAGAGACAAAAAGTTTTGAGGGATTCACAGTTACACACTATTAATGTTCCCGAATCTCCTCTCCTTTCTCTTTCTTGTTCCTGGATGGCTCCTGCCTTTTCTTTTATAATAATGCTGAAATGTTGTCTAATATAAAAATACTCTTGCCTCTGTGTGTCTCAGGAGTTAGCAGCCTCCCTCCCTCCTGTCCTAGTTGGGCTTTGGAAAGAATAATCCACTCTTGCTGGTGCCATATTTTTAGGTTTCTCTTCATTTGCCCAAATCCACGGATAAATATAAAAAAAAATTCAGTATACTAAATCATCCTTCAAATTACCCTGTAAATAATGTATAAGATTTTCACATTTATACTTGTATGTGTGTATAATGTTAATAAACAGGATTATTGAGAAGAATATTGAGAAGAATATTCTTTAAATAGCACACACACACAAAAAACAACACACACCACTCAGTTTCTCTTCAAACACTTGAATACCCTCAGAATGGCAAATACACTATGGTTCTATGGCCCTAACACTTAATTTTTCTATTTCAGTGATAATTACATCAATAAACCTGATTCAGCATTCGCTGCTGTTCAATTCATTAATTAAAACAATTTTACTGCTACCACTGTGATTTTTCAAGGATATCAAAAACACATTCAAAAATCAAAATAGCATACATCATCAGTTTTGATATGTGCATAGAATGCTTTACTTTGATTTCAGCTCCACAATTAAGAGAACATTTAGAATATAAAGAGAGAGAGCCTATACTCTTTATACTTTGAACAAAAATACTTAGAACACAAATTGAATTTTGTAGAAATGGCAATATTCATGTGAAGAGAAGCAAACTGCCGAGAGGTTCTAAAAATCCTCTTAGGAGGGGAAATATAAATGTATATAAATACCTATATGATAACAACAAAGGCAGTGGATTTTATAGTCTCCTTAAATCCAGTTTTATAAAGCTAAATTGAAAAAATTAATTTAAATCATAGTTTACTGTGCTTGAGTGACCTGCAACGTATCCATGAAATAAATATATTTCATTCTCAAATGACATATGGAAGCTTTTGTTAAGAGAATGACAAGTTGCTCTTAAACCATAAATGTATACACAACAAGGCAACATAATTATTTTTATATATTAGAAGCTATTTGACTGTATTCTGTAAAGCAGCGCTCTAATTCTGAGCTCGATTTAGCAAGCATACAATGTCTTACTTTCGCTGTTTCTGGCATCCCAGAGCACCTAAAACATAAAATATAATTTATAACAACAAAGCACGCCAAAAGTGACCATTACATGCCAGAAGAGAGCCCATAATGGAATTTATATACAAGTTAGGGTTTAGCATGTGTAATAGAATCTCGTAAAATCAGAATAACACTGAGACATCATTTATTTCTTGCAGCAATGGAATTCCTTCTTAATTCTTCTTCTTCTTTTTTTTTTTTTTTAAGATTTTACTTATTTATTTGACAGAGACACAGCCAGAGAGGGCACACAAGCAGGGAGAGAGGCAGGCAGAGGGAGAAGCAGGCTTCCCACCAAGCAGGGAGCACGATGTGGAGCCGGAAGTGGGCCCCGATCCCAGGACCCCAGGATCATGACCTGAGCCAAAGGCAGATACTTAACGACTAAGTCACCCAGGTGCCCCCTCCCTTAATTCTTACAGTCAATTTCCAAAGTAACCTGAAAAGCTCATGGATAAAGTTGAAGTCATGGAATTAAGGTAGGCAAAATCATACACCTCTCTTCAAATGATCATCAGAAAACTCAAAGAGCCCCTTTGTGAAAAGAACCAGGCGAGAAATGGTATCTGCGGCGTTGCTGGAAGCATCACAATTACATGACGTAATGGGATACTCCAATGTCATTCAAGAGTTTCTCCCAAACTACTCCAGAATTTAATCGGTAATAGAAGAGCTACACCTCTCTTACCTAAAGCAGTCTCTCAGAAAAAGCAGAGAGTACGTCGCCCGCAACTTGGACTGCGAAACAGCGAAAAGTTTTCTGCTGAAGGATTGGCTTAAACATTATCCCTGCAACAGTTCGTCAAATTGGTTTAAGAAGTGTATCTTTAAAAAAAAAAAGTGTATCTTTTTCCTTTTAAAGTATAATAACTCAACTTTTAGACTTTATCTATACCAAAAGCAGACTTCGAAAACAGTATTTCAAAGGACAAGTAAATCGGTTCCTTGAAATGTGTTAGCTGTACAAAGCAAGTATCTATCACACCTAAAAATATTGCCCTTTACTGTTACACCCTCTTTGTCTGTCAAATTGACCCTTAATACTGTAGTATCGCGCACAATTAGTGTGGCATTAGCGGGGTCCTACAACAGGTATATTGCTAAGACCCCAGGTGAGAAATAAAGTCTTCCAGGAATGATTTATTTTATCGTGTGAACTGATGAGCATCAGTTAAATTGCCTTTTAATTGACTGGCTGTCTAAGTAACATGCCTTTGAGGGAAACACTACTTTTGAAAATTCCTTTGGCCAGAAGGGGAAGGAGCATGCTGAAGTCTTTGAAGTCTACAGCCATCAGACTAATTATCAGCACCATTCAATGTACATTCATTTAATTACAGTAAATTAAAAAGGATGTGGGATTTGGGAGAAAAATAAAAGAGTCAATAAATGGTGACAGAAATTCCAGACTATGCAAATTATCAGTGCCTTTTCTGGAGATCGCCAGCTCCCTCTCATCTTGCCACACAAATAAAACCAACGCAGACAGAGGGAGAGTAAAAAGGAGGGGGGGTGGGTGAGAAGGAGGAGAGACGTGCTATGGGCCAAAACTATGTCAGTCCTTGATATTGTTTACCTAACTTCATCTTCATTGCCACTTAGAAAGGAGATGTGATTTCCCACTCTTTACAGATGATGAGAAGAGCACACACTTCTTTGGAAGTTACTAGGTTCCAGGCACTGTTCTAAGCACATTATAGATCTGAACTCATTCAATCCTCACAATGACCTTATAAGGACTGTATTCTACTTACTCTTTTCTCTACTTTACCTTGTGGAAACTGCAGCACAGGAAGGTTAAGGAACTTGCCCAAGGTCACACAGGAGGTGGTGGGACCAAATCAAACCCGGGAGATCTGCGCCCCCCCCCCCCCAACATGTTCTCAGCTACTGCCCCTAGCAGGTGCTTTCGAGGTCTGCAATCATGATGAGGCAGAAGGGGAATGGCAGCTCCTCCTGGTCTGTCCAACTTCAAAGGTCATGGCTTTCCAAGGGGCATGAGATTGTGGAGACAGGGAGAGGGGGGCCAGATGAGGACCCCCAGCAGGGGAGCCTCACATCACTGGGACTGCTGTACATCCGACAAAGCAGCAATGAGAATGGAAAAGTTGGGAACTCGAGCTCTGGGTGTTTCAGTAGCCAACAGCCTCAGAGGCGAAATGAAAAGACCTAAACCCTGAGCGGGCTGATTCTAAATCCAGGCACCTTTCAGGATACCACACCGCTGGGTGACAAAGAATGTTAATATGTTTGGCTTCTTCTGGGAAACGATGCACAAACATTTTTAAAGCTTAAAGGCTGATGTCTTGAAAAAAAAAATCCTTTGTTTCTGATATTTAAATAGACAGTTGGAATTCAGATCAGATGACTTGCAGAGCTGCAGAGCGGAAATACAGCCAGGGATCTTTTAAGGATACATCAGAGACAGGAAAGACGCTCAAAGCGACCCCGGGCACACTGGTAATTCTACCTTTGATTAGGGCAGCTCATCGTGGTTATTTTCATAACCTCCCAACAGCTCAACAGAACTTCCGCTTCCTACGTGGCCACAAACCACTGCCCCTCCGCTCTCTGCCCTGGCGCACCGCAGCCGACCAAGAAGGACGACGGCCACCACAGCAAGCACGGTGTCGGGAAGGGACTTCTCCCAGATCCTGCACTCGGAACAAGATTAACGTTTGGAATCCCATACGAAACCCAATAGACCGGAAACATTTGTTCCTCAAAACGCTCTGTAACTTCAAACCCCCACGGCTGGTGAAGAGTTAGTTTTGCAAAAGAATACATTTTATCACTCGTTTCGCGTCTCTGCTAACACGGAGATGTGTGACATGGTCCGAACGTTCTTTTACTCTTGCGGGATGCTCGGGCCATCAAAATTTCATTAGCCTCACAGCAGTGCTAGCGCCTTCTAAACTTGAACTGTTGGCCTCTTTATCAATAAATAAATGAAACCTAATCCCTTTTAGTGACTAAACTCTTCTTTGAAGTTCTAACTAGAACATTGGGCGCTCGGCTTGCATAATTTTACAAATGTTGAATAACATTTCTTTTTCTGGGGAAAACAGCCTTATTCACAGTTATTTCAAATGATGAAAACAGTCAACGAGAACTCCCAGGCTAAACCGGAGAAAAACAAGTCGGTGTCTGGTTCCTAAATTAGTTTCATTTTGGTGAGTTATTTCACACATGTCCTTCTTGTTTCGACCTAGAGGGATATAATGGAACTTCCAAGGACGCGTCTGAAGCTCGTACAACACTGAATGATATTAGACAATTAAACTAATGAAAGGCAGAGGAAAATATCACTGGGAAATCAATAGTCTTTCAAACTTAGAGAGCAATGAAAAATAACTGAGGATAGAATTGAATTATTTTAGTAATTTTATATTAGAAATATTTGACTAGAAGTAGGAAAAGTAAAAAAAGTAATAGTTTTGGGGTTATTGCTTTGAAAGATGTTAGAAGACCATGTATAGGATTACAAATTTTAGTGTTTCCTATAATCCAGTTTAAGAAAAACCATAGTTTTTATATCAGAAAAAAAGCCTCAACGCTCTTGTTTCACTCCACAATTCAATAAGTCTGCTAAAGATTTCAGAAAATTATGCCTTTCCACCTCTTAACGCAATTATATACTATCAATGGAATCTTGCTCATTCTGACTAATCACTGAAAATTCAGAACAAATAAACTAATCTGAAATGTTCCTACAGTCATACATCCTAAATCCATGCGATAGCCAATGTTCATTAAGAAGCCATATCCATATCTATTTTATTTCCTCTTTTGTTTTCTTCCCTTGGCTGACCTCATTGGGAGTTCCTGGACCATCAAAATGTTTTTTTAAAAAACAACCACAGCCAAACCTTGGGGAAAAGAGTAAACACAAGTTTAAGTCATCACTTGCCCAGCTCAACAAACATTGTTTTTGACACTTTATACTCTTAACTTGGCTGACCTGTTTACTCTCAACAAATGCTACCAAATGTTCTGAATTTCAAGGCAGGGCCCTTGACACCCTCTTCCTGTCTCTCTTCATTCTGCTGCATAATCACCACCTGGAGAAAGGAAAGAGTGCACCTTTTCTTGCCTTGACATCTCTCTGAACAAGGTCTATGCAATCCTGGGGGAAGCAGTTCCTCCTCTACGTAATGATAATCCATGCAAATGGTGAGGGCAATGGTGGGAGAAACTCAGACTTCCTATCCTCCTTCCTACCAGTTAGTTATTTTATACTGTTAACTCGAAGTTGACAATTTGGTAAGTTTCAGATTATCCTAAAAGAAAAAAAAAGGCCTGTTTTGGGGCATTCACTGTGGGATAGCTTTAACAGGTATAGAATCTTAAAAATCATTACCTTCATTTTACCACTACAAATGCAGTAACGGGATACATTTGTTATTAGGGAGAAGTAAGAGCTGCTACAAAGGTTGTGGGTGGAAAGAACAAGTTGACCTGGTGTGAGAAAATATGTAATGGATACAGGTATGGATATGATGCGGAGAATCAGAACCGAATGCCTTCTCTTGCTGCCTTCTACTCTTTTCTATAACTACCATAAATTTTATCATGTATTTTAGGGAAATCAAATACCGAGCGCAACATTTGAAGACAACCATTGTACCTGAAGGTTTGGATAGATGGAAAACAAAGTTGACACCAAATCTTACGCATCTAAGGTTAGTAACTTCTGAATACACAATGAAAACTGATATAAATACAGGTTATACTGAGGTGAATGGATTTGCTCAGGGAAATGCTGGCAGTCTCATCTGAAGACTCATTTTGTCAGAGAGAACTGTCCTTGTTTCCTGTGTGGGGTTGGAAGGAAGCCAGCGTCCAGCTAGAATGGACACTTCCAAAATGAACACATCGAGTGTGTATTATTAATTGATCTTGATTTTGGTTTAGTGCATGAAAGTATTCTAACATAAGAGAAGACACTGTTTTCGTTGGTTTAAATTAGACTTTTTTTCATGACTAGTAAGGACAGTCATAATGGGAAGCAACAGATACCACTTTATACTATGACTTCGCTAAAACTGAAGGCTGAATGGACCCGCTTTCCTATTGCAAAGCCAAGTTGACAAAGTTGCTCAATAAATAACACAAATGAAATCCCGTCGGGGAAACAACCATCTTTCTTTTCAAATGTCATGCAAATCTTCCATTTTAATTTTCTCCTTGCTTCTTGATGCTTCATATACACAGAGCATCAATAACTAGATTGAAGTCGCAAGTGCAATGTTAATATTAAATGTTGAAGGAGAAATGTCCTTTCGTTGTCTGGTATGTTGGCACTGATGCTCCAATGCTTCTTAGAAGCAATATTGACTAAAAATTAACTTTCCTTTGAAATCTATTATTGCATATAAATGACCTGTTTTTATGATCCTGCATTAGCTCTAAGAAAAAAGTCCCAATAATTCATAAAGATACCTTTCTTACAATATGTAAAGTTGCTATTTAGCCAGCCTAAAATCTGATTTTTGTGCGTAGACTTCATTGCATAATATTTCAGTCCCCAAAGTGCATCGAAACCATACTTGCCCTCTTTACCAAACTTTCATTGACTCTCATCGGCCAGTGAGTTTAAAGCATGGTCAAATTTGTTCTTCCATCACTTGAGCCCTGTTAATAAACTATTCTGTGTGCTCCCTCATCCATTCTAAGGGCTATCTTCGGGAGGCATCTACAAAGACACCTTTGATTACCAGCTGGCTCTGGGGTAAACTTTTTCACCACGGGCTTTGCTACTTCACAGAGGGTACGAGGTGACGTGGTCCCAGATAAGTCAGGTAAGTCCAAGCTAATCTTTTTATTTTTTTTCTGTACATAATCAAACTGTTTTTCAAAACTATAGCTCACACATCATAGACCGCTTGCATAATTTAACAATTGGATGTCGAATATTGATTTTTTTCTGGGAAAAAATAAATGCACCATTCAAGGACATTTCTTGAGTTCTAGTGCATCAAAAAGGAAAAGAGAGGAAGAAGAAAGAAAGAAAGAGAAGGAAGAAGGGGAGGAGAGAAGACAGGAAGGGAAGCAGGCGCCCATGGTCAACGAGAACAGACAAAAGCACCGAAGGTCAATACGATAGAGCAAAAAACATGGCACTTACCACTCTCACTGTCGGACTTGTTCTCGTGCTCCGTGTCTGTCAGGGTGAGGGCTGAGTTGGACCGACTTGACAGGCAGGAGCTGCGGCCCGATTTGACCCCCCTGCCCCAAAGTCTCATGGCATGCTCTGGGGACATCACTGCTTCATTTTCCGTATCAGCATCTGACCCTGCACTGATAGAGTAACCTCTGTGAGGAAGCCCCATTTCCGCACAAAATGCCAGTCCTCTTCGAGTTGCTGGTTCACAAACTCCTAACTGCCTTAGGGTAAAATTCTGTCCTAATTAGGGGGAGAAAAAGATAACAACTAGTGAGTATATGTTTCATTTTTTTTTTTTTTTAAGAACTCTCCCTAAAATAAACACTCAAGCATTTCGGTTTTCCAGTTACGGGCCCCAGGGGTTGACATCAGCCTCGAGTGGCATATGGCCAAGGGGGCACAGTTAAGGGAGGCTGGGTGGGGGGGGGGGCTCCTTGGCTGATTTCCCACACACCCCCACTGAGAGCTCTTCTGTCGACCACTTAAGCCCATAAGGACCTCGAGAGAGAGGGGCGAGCCAAGGAACGTGGACCATGACAACTCAATCCAGAGAAAGGACTAGTTATCAAGGACAGAATTTCATTCAGTCACTCGTGAAGCAATGGAAATTGTCAGTTATTTCCTGGGTCTTGGCTCTAGTCCTAAATGTTGGGTTTTTTCCCACCTAGATGTCACTCCCTCGGTAGAGAAAAGAGAGTAAGTTACTTGGTAAGTAGAAACAGGGGCTTGGAAAGTCTTTATTACATCTTGCCCCCTTAAGTTAGCTATGAGCATAACCATATAACCTGTGCGTGTGCATACATTCACTACATTTTGGAGTGTAATATCTTGAAAATCTGCAGACATCTGACTTTCTAGACATTTTGCTTTAATAAACACCTGGAAACATCTGTATTGATCAGAGTAAACCAATTTTTTGCAAATAAAATGCACTCTAAAGATAAAGCCAGAGTAATATGTATTTAAAAATTAATGATAAAATCAAGTTCCCTGAAAAATAAATGCCTGTGAACCCTACAGGCCTGTACAAATACATTGGAGCTTAATAAAACTCATGGCAAGGCAATAACTTCAAGTCAAAGTATTTAAATTAGGTGACACTCGAAAATGACTCCTCTGATTAATGATTTTGCCAATCGTGTGTTTATTCTTGAAATTCCACATATATTTTATCATACTATGGATGAGAAGAGAGAGAAATATGTTTGCTTGTCTAATGCAGATATATATGGCTCTTCCTTTCTTGTCTCTCATTGGCATGATGGAGTCTGAGTTTTAGGTACCAACCAGACTCAAAGTACATGGAAAGAACAACTGTTCACAAAGACTGATTCAGATGCTGCCGTATAATACCAACCTTTTAAGAATATGAAGCATTTCTATCACTCACAGTTTTCATTCCCCTACTTCTATCTCTTCAATCTACGAACATTTTAAAGTTAATTGGCTGGTGTGAGATGTAACATACATCATATTTTTTTTCAAAAGAGGGTATCATAAATTTTTTGTGATAATACAATAACATGTGAAATCTTTTAAGAAATGAGTCAAATATAATGCACGATATTGTATGTATTTGGTTGTAAAGATATCAGTAGCCTTCAGGCCCCAGCACATTTTAACTAGTGTGGTTAATTGCTTTATTGCTGTGGTCATATCAGAAGTTGGAATCAGCTTTATCTTGGTCAGACTTCCAAATGGGTTCTGACAAGGACACTCATAAATAATGAAAATCAGTTGCTACAATTAGCTACAAATCAAACTGCTTATCAGAGACATTTGAATAAGTATCTGAACGAAAAAATATGTCAGAAAAAAAAAAGAAGGAAAAAAGAACCCATGGAAGAGTGAAAAAGTGAGCAAGTTTGATGAATTAAGGCACAGTATTATCAGTAGTTTTTAAATAATTAGCGTAGCTTGTACTCACAAAAGAAAATCCAAAAAAGGTCAATGTCATGGTCAATTAATGGAACAGTGGCAGAAGAACTTACCCACTGTTCTTTATACATCACATATTAAATGGGGAGAGGGTGGGGAGGGGTCTAAAACAGTTACATAGCACCACTAAACATAGTGACTTTTCAAAACAAAAATACTAAATAATTGTTAAGGGGTGAAAAGGGATGATAAGATCCTCTGCATCTTTCCTCTACTTTGGGAGGTGCCCATTGGAGAATAAAAATAAGAGGGAGATTAAAAGCAGTTAAAAACTCCTTTCTAATCTCTGAAATGCAACTGAAAATATCTTCCACATTATCGGCTTTTACACTGTTAACATCTTGATGCAAAAATCTATGAGGTGAGGGACAGCGGAAAGCTATCTTCAGTATCTGTTATCCAGGTATGGAAACACGGTTCACTTCACACATAAATATATCCAAGGCACCGTCCCTGTGAACCCATACGTGTATCCCGAACTCCTTCAACATCTGACCCTCTGAAATCACTGTCTCCCAATAATTCAAAACTCTCATAGGCTCTTTCTGAAATGCAAGCTGGAAAACAGGTAGAAGCAGAGGAGCCCCTATTCGACTGCTTTCCCGGATTGAAAGTTGGCTTTCATTTCCTCTAGGAAAGAACATTAAACCTGACCTCCACTCACTAGCTCTGCTCCAGTCACTTTACTCTTCTATTTTTTCATCCTTCAGGGCTCTGGTGACTTGTTTTAAGAGATTCTTTCTGTAAACGTGACTGCCATAAAGCAAGGCTAATGAGAACGGCTTACAAAATAAACACCTGGACAAACGTAATTAACAATCATAGAGAAATGTACAATTTGACCATCAGCAGAGGATCATTTCCAAACAATTTTAGAACACCGCTTCACCACTGTTAACTTTTCCTTTTTCTTTATTCAAAAATATCTCTAGCCCAGACCTGCCTCAGAGCTTCGGCCCGATTGTTGCCAATTCCCCTCTTTGGTTTTAAGGATTCTTGCTTGTGGGATCTCTTGTTTTAAGGCAACACCCCTGGGGAGATCTAGCAATCAAATGAGAATAAATTAGTTCTAGCATGTTATTTCCCACAATCTATCAGTGTTAGCAAGATGGGCCATACTTACGGAAAACAAATGCAGTTTCGACAAACAGGGAGGATAGTGAGAAGAAAGGTTTCTGACTCGGGGAAGAGAGACAGCTGGTAGAGGTATCATGGAGGTGGGAGGGCTGGGCTGGGTGAGCCCTCCTCGGGAGGGCTTTAGGGCAATGTAGGAATGTGCAAAGAGAAAGGCAGAAAAGATGCTTCTGGAACTAGCTAAAAACTTGACCATCTTGCTTTGGCTTCAAGAAACACAAGAGATAAGGATACATTTATTCGTATTTTCCAGGGTTCCTCCGGATTGTGTTCTTTGCACTGGTTCTAACTGGTTCTTAATTTCCTTCTCTGCCTTTTAGAATCTTTACGTTAATCCTATTGAGCTGAAACTGGTGAAATAAATATTTATCTCCTACACATTGAATTTTGGTAACCTTGGCAGTAGGGCCGACCCAGAGTTTCCCACTACAATCTGAAGCATTACCCAAACAATAAATTGCAGCCAGAATAAAGTATACCTAAGCACGAGAGTCATTGTGATCACAAGGCAAGGTTAGCTTGGATCGGATTAGGCATTTGAGTTTTACGAACTCATAAATTTGAAAATCTATGAAAAAAACTGAATCAACACAACGTAGGCAGGTTGTATCATTAAAAAAAAAAAAAAAAAAAAAAAAGTTCACACTTTCAAAAAGGGAGGGCAGGTCTGTGACCAAGTGGGCAGGACCAGATAAGAACAAATGTTTCAGGTTCAGGTTGGCACCGAGCAAAGCTACCCCTTCAGGAAAAGAAAGGGATGGAAATGAATGGTTTAGCTGCTTGGCCTTTTTCTCACACCGCATCTATAACCCGGTCAAGGCAGGGAAGGATTTTTCAAAGCTCAAGACCAAGGGATGTTCTCCAGGAAGCGAGACACCCACTACCTCTGCGTGAGTGGCAAAGGAACAGACTATACTTTTGGGTGGTCCAGTTCTGAACTCACGGGATTCTCTTCCCGCCCAGAGTCTAGAATTCTCTAGATTTTGCTTCTTTCTCTCTCCCTTGTTTTTTTTTTTTTTTAAACAGCTTTATTGAGACATAACTCATAAACCATATATCGTGTCCATTTAAAGGTGCAAGTCGGGCGCACTTGCTCAGTGGGTTAAGCCTCTGCCTTCAGCTCAGGTCACGATCTCAGGGGTCCTGGGATCGAGTCCCGCATTGGGCTCTCTGCTCGGTGGGGAGCCTGCTTCCCTGCACCCCCTGCCTGTCTCTGCCTGCTTGTGATCTGCCAAATAAATAAATAAAATCCTTAAAAAATAAAATAAAATAAAATAAAAGGTGCAAGTCAATGGTTTTTAGTATATGCCTTATGGTGTGTAATTATCACCACAACTTTAAGACAAGTTTATCACCCCCCAAAGAAACCTTGTACCCATTATCAGTCACCTCCCATCGTCCCCCTTACCCACTCATCCTAGCCCTAGCTCTAGGCAACCACCAATCCACTCTCTGTACTACAGATTTGTCTATTCTGAACATTTCAAATAAAAGAGACCCTACAGCATGTGGACGTCTGTGACCGGCTTCTTTCACTTAGCATAACGCTTTCAAGTTTCATTCCTACTGTAGTATATATCAGTATTTCATTTTTAGGGTCCAATAGTATTCCATGTGATGGAATATATCGACAATAGGGAAAAACTTAGCAGGTCTGACTCCACACGGCTCTCAGATCGTGCCCACAGCCCCAAGATAACCTCTGGACTTCAGGGGCTGAATTCTGCCTCATTCTGATGTTAAGTCTCCATCCCAAAATGAACACAGGTGTATGTTACATCTATGTTACATCTGTATCTTTCCTCATGGATAACTGAAGCTTTCCTACAGCTCTTTTTCATCAAGTAGATGTAATCTCAACCCCTGTGATTATAAAAATCCTGTTCTGTCCTGCCCTGGGGAAACAGATTTGAGCTTGCTGTCCCATTTCGTCCTCTGGCTGCCCCCATAATAGACAGTTTGCTTGCTACACACCCCAGGTCTCTGTGGCTGGCTTTGCTGCCCATCGGGCACATGGACTTGGGTTCAGTTACATATCCACTCATCTGTTAATGGACGCTTGAGTTGTTTCTACTTTTCGGTTATTATGAAATACTGTTAGGAATATTCGTCCATATATGTCTTTGTGAGAGGTATCGCTGAGTCATAGGGTAGCTCTAGGTGTTATCTTTGGGAACCCTGCCAGGCTGTTTTCCACAATGGCTGCACCATTTTACATTCCCGTCCCAGTGTATGGGGCGGCCCTATTCCTGCGTATCCTCCCCAGGACCTGTTATTATTGGTAGATTTCCTGTATTACGCTGCAAGTTTGCAATGGAGACCTGGGATATAGGTTGGTGGTATTGAAATTTGGGGGACAAACTAAGAACTGTTGTTCCTTTCAAACAGTAGTTGATTCTGGGGGCCTGCTCTGTGAATTATTATCATTTTATGCTATTACTTTTTCTTTGCTTTCTATTATGCGGATTTAGTCTTCGAAAATGGTTTTCTATCAAAATGAAAACTGCTCTTTAGCTCAGAGAGCCCACCTTTGAGACTAAAATCACCTGCTCTTAAACATACATGGACCAATAACGATTCCCATGGCACTGTTGCGAAAATTAAAATAACTAGAATGCTCACCAGAAGGGAATGGCTGAATACATTATATGTAGCCCATTTGATGGAACATTATGTGGCTAGCATCAACAGTGAGTCTGGACCTATATCTTTGGATCTGGAGGGAAGCCTATTATATATATTTTAAGCAAAAAAAGAAAAAAGAAAAAAAAAACCCATACACATACAAGTTGCAGAATGGTGTGTACAGTCTGATTCCATTTTTGGAAACTAAGAGAGAGAACCAACACATTATGTGAGTGCTTATGGTTTTGAGTGTGAATGAAGGTGAGGAAGGCAAGAAAACTGTTGTGATGATCATTTTGAGGGACTGCAAGTGAAGGAAATTAGTGATTTTCTATTTTATAGTTTTGAATTTTTACTTTGCATGATAATTTCCTTAATTTAAAAAATAGAGTAAAGAAGAACTAGAGCCTGTCTCCTTTAAAAAAAAAAAAAGAAAATATATGGTTTTTTTGATTTGCTCTTTAATAGCTACCATTCAATAATTGGAATTTTAACTTACTAGCTTCTCTCGGAGAAGCTGGCTTTTAAATATCCTTCCTCGTTAATTGTAAAGAAGCGAAGCTCTGTAAGAAACATTGGAGCCATGTTTGTCTCTCATTTCCTTTCTGCCCTTTCTTTTGACATACAAGGCTTTCTGAAAAGGAGAATACCCATCCATTTCTTCTGTTAATAGCAGCGCCCAAAACTGAGTTTGGGAAATGGATAGAAGAATCCATATACATTCAATAGACAGAAATAAAATAACCTATAACTCTCCTTAAATATTCTCCTTGGTGGTTGTGAGTTTGGATGGATTATCCCTTCTCAGGCACGGAGTGACGGTTCTCCAAGGGCAGGGCGGAACACAAGACTACAAACTGGGCAAATATTTCTTACTTGATGCTTGCGGAATTAATGTCCCCACCACCTTATCCGGAGTTCCCTTTTTTGCTGTGTTTGCAAAATGATAAGAAGATCATACAACAATAGAAATGTATGTAACTTTTTCCCCTTTGAGACTTAATGCATATTTTATGGGACAATCCAAACGCTTTCACCTTCTTAAGCTAAATTTGTCACCGTTTGAATAGAATACCCATCCTTGAACACGCAACAGAAATTTCAATGATGATATAATCTCAATTTACGAGGCCCCTGCACAAAACTGCATTTTAAGAATTAACTTCAAATCCCGCTAAATACCTTAACTGCCCCACCCCATGTTATACTGTATGTAAAATACAAATACCGTTCAGAGCTTGCTCCCTTTATCTGTTGCTGTGATATTAACATCCATCCCCACAGACTGAAAATCTCAAATTCTTAGAAGACAGAGAACTCGACCGCTGTATGTCATAATTATAATCTGGTTTATTACTCAAAACTCGAGTCTAATGGAAGCCATTGCAGGGTGCCCCAATGGCATGCATCCTGAACTCGGTTGGGAAGGTCACCTGTGTGCCAATGAGTACAGGAGGCGGAGACGCCACCGTGAACTTGGGGAGGAGATTGGGAAGGGAACACCCCAAGTAGATGTGCAGGCAGAGAAAGCCGGGTTAGAATGAATGGCCCAGAGAATCCACATTTTCTTCAAGAGAAGCTCTGTAAAGCTCTAGGGGAGACAAACCCAGAAACTGAATTGGAGACTTGTTGGCTCAAATCAGAAACGCGGGGTCACGGATCTGCTGACTTCTAAGGAAGGAGCATCTTCGTGAGCCCGAATCACAAAGGATTTCCGTGTCCACCACGAAATAGTGCCACTTGGATACCGGCGGCCATTTGTAATTAGGGAAATAACCTCCCAACTGGTTTTTATCAAAAGCATTCTGAAATGAATTTGCTTCCTATTTTCGTGTAGTGATTATTTCTTTGGAACAATCCAGGACCCGGGGACGATCACATGGCTCCCCCCTATCTGCTGGTATCCGAGCCAAACGGCAGTAGGTATTGGTATAAATATGCATATGGCCGGGCGTGAAGCAGCAGGTGCTTAATAATTGCTACCAAAGGCACCGCGGCGATTCACAACGTGGATCCAGAACCGGCCACGTGGCGAGGACCGGATACAAAGTTAGCAGGAAGCCGGGGGGCTCAAGACAGCAGACCAATAAAGGCCGAGGCAGGGGGAAAGGATTACCCCCACTGTGGCCGGAGGAGGGCTGTAAGCTACATCTATCTACTCACACCTTCTGGTAGTAATCTACAAAGCAGGTTGGCCGCCCGAGTCTGAACGAAGCACTTGCCTCCTTAACGGCCCAAATTAGTTAACAATCGGTTAGGCAGGGGGGCTAAAAGAGGGAGCTCGGAGGAAAACATGAACGTGGAGTGATGATAAACTGAAGCTATTTAACTTGTGTCTTTAAGTACAGAAATGGAAGGTTGAGTAAACATGACCGTCTAAATCCTTTAATCCCGCCGCTGACATTTATAGTGACTGAGAAGGATTAATCATTTTGATCTCTAAATGAATCATTTTAAGTAGTTAATATTTAAAAGTAATAAACTTTGGAGTTGTGGTAATTAGCCTGGTGGATCTGATTAATGCTTCGGATTTTTGTCTTTCTTCATAAAATCCTACTCTCACACAAAGGACAAAAAGTTTTCTCGGCACCAGTAAGTATTTCAGAAGTATTTCAGCAAAAGGGTTTCGGATTCCTTTCATTTTTGTGTGATGACAGAGGTGAGGGGGAACACTGGGGAAATGAAAAGTTTGGGGTATAACTGGAAATTCATAGCAGCATAAAGTGCTGAATGGTAAGACCATATGGTCATATTTCTTTTGAAGTCTAGGATCAGTTCCCATCATTCACTATAATGGCATCCAAGACTAAACTAAATCTCGGTCTTTAAAATTAAAAGCATTTTGCTCTTGGCTCTCAATTCTTCCTCTTTCACAATTTCCAACATGCTGGAATGTTTAATATATTTTCATAATGCAAAAAACACAAATAAATAAAATAAAAAGAAGAGGAGTAAGAAAAAAAAAATGGATGCATTCCACTTCACTCCCGAAGCAGGATAAAATGGTATAGAAAGACACATAATTGGTATCTTGAAGTCACGGTTAATACTATTTTTACATTGCCCGATGCTATTAGTGACATTCTAAAATGATATGTACAACCTTCATGTTCTACATCTAAGAAATATGAATCTAATTCTTTTGACCTCTCTGGGACATACAGCACACAGAAAGATTTTTAAATTATTTATCATTTTTGTAATATTCTAGCAATAAAACCGCTCCCCTCCCCTGAAGTAATCTATACCTAAGAGCTAAAAATGGGCCTTTTTCTATTTGGAAATTGATGAAAATGTTTTAAAGGCATGGTCTCTCCCCCTTTGCCACCAACTCTTCATTCTCTCCCTCAGCACAATCCTGGATATGTTGTGGATGCTATTATCCTAATGGGCAAAATGTCTTTATCCAGCAAAACATTAGAGTGCAATGCCAGCAAAAGTTGTTTTTAAGAGGATTGTGGTTATGGTTCAGTTGAGACAATGTGCCTCTGCCCAGGACCCAGTGCAATCTCACCCCCCGGCTGAAGCTGGATGAAAAGAAGAAGATAAACCCTAAACTTTCCATATTCAGCTACATGTGCAGCCAGCTTCCTTCCTTCCTTCCTTCCTTCTTTCTTTCTCACTCTCTCTCTCACCAGTTCTATGAATGGATTTTTGTTGTGTTTACTTTATATACCTTTATCAATACTTTTGAGTAAGATTTTGATTAAAGCAATTTGTAAATTGCTCTTTTGGGGGGGCTTCTTGCTAAGCCCCATCTTCAGAATTGTCTAGAAAGTCCTCACTTTAGGAATGCATTGTCTTCACAAGTTCTCAGAGATCAGTACAGTGGACCCTCGAATAACACAGGCTTGAACTGCTTGGGTCCACTTACATGTGGATTTTTTTTTATATGGTACAACCCTAGAAATGTATTTTCTCTTCTTTATGATTTTCTTAATAGCATTTTCTTTGCTCTAGTTCACTTTATTTGAAGAATATGGAATATAATACACATAACACACAAGCATACAAGTATATGTTAATTGACTATGTTACTGGTAAGGCTTCTGGTCAACAGTAGTCTCTTAGTAGTTTAGTTCTGGAGGAGTCAAAAGTTAGGCGTGGATTCTCACCTGTGTGGGGTGTCAAGGTCTCCAACACCCATGTTATTCAAGGGTCACCTGGGTATATTTTCCCATGACAACCACACACAGGAAGCCATGATGGGACGTGTAAGTCTATTAAGTTATCTGTATCTGAGGAACTGGATTAACAGCCCAACAGAGCATGACATTCAGCGAAGGAGGTTGTCTCCTTGAAAAAATGTGTTCAGGATTCCAACAGGGAAAACCTCTCACCACCAGAGCCTCTTCCATTAATTTTCTGCTTTCCAAGGTAGGAGGAAATCCCCAGGCATCCCACTCGTAGTCACGTGGTACACAAATGCTCAGTGATGGAAGCCAGGACGCGAGCTGTGCAGCGGGGGTGCGGGAGCTGGGATTAGCTACTGCCTTTCTCAGACCAACGGGAAAACAGATCACCTTTCCATGTGTTTACTGACCACTTGAATTTGCTCTTCTGTGAACCGTTTATTCATGCCATTTCCCACTGGATAGTCTTTCTGTTTTCAATTTGCAAAAGTTACTCTTAGTGTATTATATGGAGAGACCTTATATCTGTCACATGAATTGTAATCACAAGCCCCAATATGGCAGTTTTGTTTATGGCTTTTAAGTTTTAAGTTTAAAAAAAAATCATTCAAGCTTTTCTTTCTGGGTTTTCTGTTTCTTTCTTTCTTTTTCTTTTTCTTTTTTTTTTAAAGATTTTATTTATTTATTTGACAGACAGAGATCACAAGCAGGCAGAGACAGGCTGGGGCGGGGGGCGGGGGGGGCAGAGGAAGCAGGCTCCCTGCTTAGCAGAGAGCACGATGCAGGGCTCAATCCCAGGACCCTGGGATCATGACCTGAGCTGAAAGCAGAGGCTTTAACCCACTGAGCCACCCAGGTGCCTGGGGTTTTCTGTTTCTGTTAGAAGGGTCTCCCCTATTATCGAGAGGTACACGTAGTCTCTGGGGCAGGCTGTGTGGATTCACAACCACTTCTTCCTTGCCTTCCTCTGTTATAAAAGCTGGAAAGCAAAAATAGTATATGTTCCCTCTTCTCATGCCGCTAAGTGTAGCCAAGTATAACAGTTCTGAAAAAAGAGATGTAGGAAGACGTCTCTGGGGAGTAAAAAGAAACAGTCCAGAGTAGAGAAGGCCTTCTCACCTTTGCGTTTACTCTGTTTCAGGCAGGATTTATGAAAATGCCACAAACATCTGGGGATCCACGGGACAAAGGCCACATGCCAAGGATGACGGAAGGAACCTGAGTTCTGGGTGGCATCTTCAGATACTGAACAGTCTATACCCCTGGACTCCTTGTTTTGTCAGGAAAGAATTAATGGTTAGATGTCTAAGCCATTGTTTTGGGAACTTCCTGCTACTCGCGGGTCAAGTCGTTCCTCCTTTATTCCGTCTTTCAAATTAACTTCCAGAATTTTTTTTTTTTTTTGCTTTACTTTTTACATTTGTCTTTAATCCATCTTAACTTATTTTTGAATATGCTGAGAGATATGGGTCCAATTTTACATTCTTCCAGATGGATAGCCAGTTGTGCCAGCACCATTTATCAAATCCCACTGAATAGAAAAACCATTTTCTGTTTTATGCTAAATTTCCCTACATACTAGGATCTATGTTTGAAATTTTAGTCTATTGCACTGACAGACTTGTCTTTATTTATGCCAATATCATACAGATGTGATTACAGTGGCTTCATAGTATTTTTCAAAAGGTATTTGTTAAGGTCATTTTGTCCTCATTATTTGCCTTTTAAATATATTTTGGGTTATTTTCAGGTGTGTTCCTCCATGTGAAACTTAAGACCCCTTTCTCCAATTAAAAAATAAACCTTGACTTCTACACATGTATTTTGGGAGAAGTGATACTCTTAGGATATCAGTCTTCCCCCCTAAAAACATTGACTGTCTTCCCATTTATTTGGATCTTGTTTTATGTCTTCCAGTAACATTTTATAGATTCTTTCATATTAGGTCTCATACCACTCTTATAAATTTATTCTGAAGAGTTTTATAGTGTTTGTTGCTATTGGGATGGGAAGTGTTTTTCTGACTTCCAAATCTAGCCAATTTTTAT
Source organism: Martes martes (assembly GCF_963455335.1). Lineage (NCBI taxonomy): Eukaryota > Metazoa > Chordata > Mammalia > Carnivora > Mustelidae > Martes > Martes martes. The sequence continues at coordinate 13,174,507 of NC_137889.1, read as the reverse complement.
TGAATAATTACTTAAAAATAGTATTTAACACGCACCCAGCATTTTTCTAAACAGTTTACGTGTATTAATTCATCTCATTCTCAACAAACTATAGATTGAAAACTAAACCAAATTCTACAATAGAAGAAAACTGAAGCACAGAGAAATTCAGTAACTGGCCCAAGCCAGTTGCTTGGCCGAGATGTGGTCACTTGCCACTCAGCTAATGAACGACAGATCTGAGGCTCAAACACAGGTCACCTGGATTCAGAACCTACACTCTTAATTACTGTGCTATATGACCTATGATGTCTATATATTTATCCTATATATTTATATTTATCCTATATATTTATCCAAGTACCAATTTGCTTCAAACTATATATTTTTTAACTTCTAGAGACACACAGGTTTTGTATGTATACACTTATTATATAATTAATAGAAGTGCTGATTTTAACTTTTTCCAAAACAGAAATCAATGATTTAATTTTCTTCTCTTACTGCAATTGCTAGAACATCTAAAACAATTTTGAATATTGATTGTGGGAGAGTAGGTGAGCCTTTCTCATGTTCCTGATTTTAGTTCAAATGGTCCTAGGATCTCACCAATTAGAAAACTGTTTAATTTTTTTTGATTGATCTTCTTATACACAACTAAGATATTTACATTTTATTTCGGTTCTTGTTTAACTTAGTGAGTTTAACTTTAATAAGGAATGATTTCTAAATTTTATCCCAAAACTTCTCATCATTTATTGATAAGATCATGTTTTTCTACTCTGATTTATTAATCTAATTATGTCAATAGACTTCTAACATTGAAAAATCCTCACATTATACCAAGGATTAGTAACTACTCGGTTATTAATTGGGCCTAGACCATTATCCTTTTGATACATTGTTTGAGTCTTACATGTGAATAGTTACCTTGACTAATTTTTACACATATATTGAGGATTAATTGCGATATAAACAGTCTTTCTTGTGTACCACTTTAATCAAGTTAATATTAAGGTTATTAAGGTTATGTTAGCTTCATAATATGAATTTCAGTACTTCGATCTTTCGTGGGTGTGTTTGTATATGTGTGTGGTGTTAAATAGCTTTTTGAACTTTGGATTGAGCTACAGTTTGAAGGTTTTATAAAATTCACCTAGAAACATGAAATTCACCCAAAGGAACAGTTTCCTTGCCATCGCTGCCCTTTCAGTCACTTTTCTAATCTCTTCTGAGCTAATTGGTCTTGACAAGTTTTTTCTCCCTGTTTTGAAATAGTTTGGGGTCAATCATATTTTGCTAAGAAAAAATAAATTCCTCTAGATTTAAACCGTTGTGTGCAACAGTCCCTTAGTTGTTACGTGGTCTTCAGTATCTCTATTTTTGTTCTCATTATTTTTTAATTGGGATCACCAGGGGCTTTCTATTTCCTTGGTCTTTTTAAAGAACCAGCTTTTTTGTTTATTTTTAATTTCAGTTTTATCTTGACTCTCTCCCTCCTCCATTTCCTTTGGTTTATTTTTCTGACATTTTACCCATTTCTTAGCATGTAGAGCGAATTCCTCTTTGTTGGCTTTTATTCGTTAAATATATTCTTTCACAATATATTTTTCCTATGATTACGGCTTTCTCTGTCTCCCATAAGCTTTGAAAGCAGAACGTTCTTTCCCTTGTGTTCTATTGCTTCTTATCATAATCTAGGGTTGCCATAATCCAAGGAAGGAAAGAGTTTTTGCTTGTTTTTCTTTTGGTTCTTTATTTCAAATTCTGCTGAATTATATGATCAAATGTTTTGACTTATAAAATCTCTACTTTTCTGACTTTTTTGATGTTTCTTTTTGTGGCTAAAAGCACAACCGGTGTCTGCCAGTATTCCGTGGAATTATGAAAATCTGTATCCCTTCCACGTCTGTACACAGACCTTAGCTGAAAATTTTTATTAATATTATATAATCGCTCCCTTATTTTTGTAACCTTTTAGATCGGATGCTGAAGATGCTGAACCAAAATCTCCCCCAATAAATGTAGTTTAACAACCATTTTTCTCTAGTAGTTTTTGCTTTACAAACTTAGCTACTACATTATTTAATGTGTGCAGTTGAAGAGTAGGCATCCTTCTGTCTCGTGCAGAAAGACATTTACTCTGTGGTCCCCTATTTCCTGTTTGGTGTTTCTAATAGTAAATTCTGTTGTTCCTACTATTATTACTGCCATTCTCGCTCTCCTTTTGTTTTGGTTGGTATTTACTGAATCCTTCTTTACCTATCTCTTTATTCTCAACCATTCTTTGGCCACCTTAAGTCCATTTATTATAAATGCTAGTAACTTACAAGCCAGTGGAATAGTTCTGTTTGTGTCAAAATTCAGTGCATTTACATTTCATGTAATACGTAATATGTGATATAGTAGATTTGCCTTCTTTCATCTTGTTTTATGGTTATTCATGATTTTACTTGTTTCCTCTTTTTCCTTGGAGCAGTTTTTGCTAAATTGATCAGATTGCTATTCATGCCCCTTTCCCCCTTGCTAATTAGGTAGGTCTATTGTACTTTTCTCATTCCGCTAATGATTACCTCCCTTTCCTGACATTCATATTCAAATACATGGTTTTCCTTATTACATGAATGCAAGGTAGCAATTATTTCCCTCCATTAAAACTCTACTCCATGACTGTTTCCCCCTCTCCCTCTTTAGGTGAGATTTTGGAATACATTTACTTTCCTCCCACTCCTGGGTGTTGCCAAGACAAGTGATCAGTTTTAGCTCTAGCCTTTTTTTAAGGTCTCCCTTGTAGTGCTTCTTGTACATTGCCAGTTGCTCTGACATCATCATTTGGGAATTATCCACACACGTACTGCGAAGTTGACTGCTCCTCACTGTTTCCTCTCCTCTACATGGGCGGGGATTGATTCAGTCCCTATCGCTCTCTTGAATCCCTCCTTAGATGGTGTACATTGCTGATAAGGTCTTTGCTGGTCCCTAACTATTTTGCATTTAGTCTGAGATGAATGATGTCTTCCCTGCACAGAGGATCCCTGGGTTGTGGTTCTTTTCTCTTTGTAGATGGTACTGTATTGTCTCCTACTTTCATTATTGTAGATGAGAAATTCATTGTCTTTTTTTTTCTTTTCTAAGCAACAAGAAAGGTAACTTGTTTTTTCTCTATAGGATCTTATAAAGTATCTTTCTCTCGAATGTTACAAAATTTCTCTAGGATGGGCTTGGGGGGGTGTGTATGTGTACATCTGAGTGTTTTCTTTTTAATTTTACTTGGAACTTTGTTTCTTGTTTTGAGTTCTTTCTTCTACTTGGTCTTTAAAACTATTAACTTGGATTTCATCAAGGAACACATACTCTTCTTCAACGAACCTATTACATTTTTTCATTTGTAAATGACGGCTCCTGACCCATCATGTGGTGGTGGTGGCTGGTTTTGTTGTTGCTGCCTTTCTCCTATGTGGATTTCTGTAAGCGTTCTTCTACTTTTTTATCTGGACTCAAGTTCTCCTCTTTGATCTCCGTTGCCCATTTTCATTAGCAATTTCCTGATTTGTTTGTCTTGTCTTGCACCCTATCCCACTTTCTGCCTTTTGGATGCCATTAAGCACATCCTGGCTTTCCTCGGGTGTCTTAGCAGTAAGTCCTATTAGACTCTAGAGACATCTCTTTCTCCTCTCTCTTTCCTTGGCTGGCACTCTCCCAATATCAGAGTGGAGAAAGGGGCCAAGGACCCCAGCTACTCCCGTAAGGCAACCTTCACTCCCGGAGGGACCATGGGGAGGGAGGTCAGCCTCTCCCTGATGCCACAAAGTCACAACTTTCTTTCTGATCTTCACCCCAGAGCTGTATCCCATTCTGAGCTCTCGTCTGACCCAAAGGGAAAAAACTACCTGCCTCAACTTTGTCCTTCAGGGCCCTATAGAATTCTAGATCTCAGTGGCACCCTGGATCACTGCTCAGCTCGGAGGAAGGAAGGAGTTGGCTGGGGGATAGCCAGAGGAGGCATCACTCAAGCCCCATCATGTTGCATTCCTGGACACATATTTACAGGAAAACTTGGACTCTTCCTCTAATGTTCTTTTGTTTCACAAAAGAGGATTACGCTTGGTAAGAAAGAGTATTTGTAGAAAAGATGGGCTCAGGATGCAGCCCAGTAAGCAGGTGAAAAATCACGGTCTGTGGGATCTACTGCACTTGAACTGGTCTAAGACCAGCGATGTGATGAGGGGAGAGGCAGAAGCCATGTTTACGAGAGCCGGGGACAGTGGGGTGCTGCTGACAATGACAAGTAGGAAGAGAAGAAAAATCCCAGAGCAGCAGGAAGGAAAAAGAAGAGTTTCTGGGGCTGGAAGCAAGCTGTCAGGGAAGGCCTGCGGTGAGCCACACTTAGACTTAATGAGTGGCCATCTTTGTCAATCTGCCCTTCTCCTTCCCTTTCCTACTTTGAAAATTCGTGTTCTAGTTTGATGTCAGGTATGCACACATACAGACATAACGCTATCTGTTTTTCAGATATAAAAATGGGTAACTTTCCTCCCCATTGCCATTCTACAAATGGAGAGTAAACGGTGGTCTTTTCATTTTAAAATTCTGCGATTCACCACCCAACACCAATTACTGACTGACTGACTGACTGGTAAATGTTCTTGGGTTAAGACTGTCTCAGGGGTGTTCTTTTCAGGCTCATGGTTCTGGGGAACAAAAGCATTCTTATTTCCAGACATCACCTCGTTTCCAAAATCACCCTCACGGACAACACCCCTTGTTGGAGTTGATAAGCATTTTCGTTTGGTTAAGGACACTATGAACAATGTATATAGTGCAGAGGGAAAAAAAAAAAGATCTTTTATTTTATCACTTCTCTAAAACTGTGGGATGATCTTCTGCAGCTGTTTCATGAGAACTGTGTCTCAGACCTGACAGGATAAATTCTCTTCAAAGATGAATCAAAGAAAATAGTATCCAAGAATGCAAAACAAGCCATTGTTACCCTAACCCCATCACACCTACAGAGAGTTCCACAGCTGCTAGAAGCACAACTATCTCCATCACCGAATAAACCACATGAAGAGATTGAAAAAAAAGAGAGAGACAGAGTGAGAGACCTTTGTGAGATCCAGCCAAATTACACATTATTGTGAAAATGAAATCATCTCTAGCTTTACGGTATCTAAACAGAACATGTAATTAATGAGAGGCACCTGCCAGTCAGGAAAGCCATGAAAAAAAAAAAAAAGATTAAAATCAAGTTTGATGATAGGCCACAAAATTGGTCAAGAAACATAAAAACATCATATTTTTTAGATTTGAATTCTCCATGTAATTGCATTAACAGGGGTTTCTACCTAGCCCTTCCTCTGGCTGGAGCGGCTTTTCCTGTGTCATTTGCAGACTAAGTGGATGGAGAATTGACAAGTTGTTTTAAAACTCCATGGACAAGCTAAATTAGCATGATTCTTTGGAATTGTTTCAAAGATCTCTGGCTACTAGCAATATTTTTCATCTTTCATTTTTATTACGTGTAGGATGTCAGGAGCTGTGGCAGGAAGCACATTTTGTCAATTAAATAATTAATCCCACAGCATAATAGTCAGTGAGGAAAAATTGACATTTGTCAGGTTCAAAGAAAAGGAAAGCCTGGGAGGCTTTTTCATTCTGCTTGCTTGAGAAAAACATAATCTGATGGCAGCCTTTCCTGAGTCATTTCCCTGCTACACTCGCTGCTCCTGCTACACACATCCCCTGTCTGGAACCGCAGGAGAGACAAAGTATCTGCAAATCGCCCCTCTCCCTCGCCCTCACACTCCCCGCACCTGGTCACAAATAATCCTATCAATCTTATTTCCTAAAGATGTCTCCGCCTTTCTCTCTACCCACACCAGCAAAACTGGCCAAAATTGACACCGACCAAGCAAAGGGCGATTCTCCCACGGAATTGCCCGTTTTTCTGCTGTGGTCCCCGCCCAGAGAGGTCGGAAGCCGAGCGCTAGGGCTGGAGCGGCCCAGGTTCAGGTCCCAGCTCCGCTGTCGTCAACCGCGGGGTGTCAGACCTCTCCATCTGGGAAAGGAGGGCACTACTGGGAACCCCCCCACCCCACCTGGGGGGTCAGATGATCATGCACATAACCTGGTTAGTGCCATGCCTGGAGCCCACTAAGGAATCAGCGCGTGTTGGCTGTCCAGAGCAGGACTTTCCATGTATGTTTTTAATACGGCCTGATTTATGAACGTGTCAGGTGGACGGCAGCCCCGTCACACTCCTGCTTTTCCTTTCTCTCCTGCCCTGAAAGCTCTCCTCCCTGCCCCCTCCAGCTGCTCCCGACAAGGGGCCTCCCTCTGCTGCCTCGCTCACTCCCTCTTTCCTCCACCTCCCCCCCCACCTTTTTTTTCCCCTCCTTGGCTGGCAAGAAGCTGAGTGATGGTACTCTTTGGGCCCCCAAGAACTTCGGTTCCAGGGTTTCCACAGATGGTCCCGCCGTGTCATCAACCACAGTCTGTGCTGGATTAGCACTGCCTAGGAGGTGAAAATTTCAGCTTGCTATTTTTAACCCGTTTAAGCATCCCTTGTGCTGCCAAAACTAAATGCTTGCTTGGGGTGGAGATGAGCCTCCACGCATCACACCACATGTGCGGAGTTGGTTTTTTTTTTTTTTTTTCTTCTAATGGTATCCCACGATGCACTTTTTTTTTTTTTTTTCCAGGAGGGCACTAAGCAGTTGTTTTTGTTACAAAAAGCAAGGCTTCACACTGGGTTCAGACTGCATGCATTTCACAGTACCTATGCGTTTTTAAATGTGCCCTGATAATCTATGTCAGCTGTGTAGACAATATGAAAGAAGAAAAAAAAATCAGGTTTGGAATTACAAGACGTGGTACAATGACTTCAAGTCCCTTGGCTTACCCGGAGAATGTATCTCGGATATGTGTTTTAGATTGTCCCTTAAAAACTAGATTTAAAAATGTTAAGCTGCTTTGTCCCCTTTCATAAACTAGGATACCTGTAGTATTAGTAAGACCAGCTTTAGGGAGTGAAAAATCTCTCTTTAGCAAATCAAATGAGTCTTCTTTGAGGTAAACTGGTTTGGGTGAGTGCACGCTATTTCAGTCTCGTTAGGATGGCTCCTTCCACAAAGTAGAGAGAAAAGAACCATGGAAAATTTCCAAAGTTTTGAATGATTTATTGCTTTATTACTTTTTCTTAAATTTGTTCCTGCTCAATATCAAACTGTTAGTCATACTGTTTGTAAGTTGACTGGAAAAGAATGACTATATTCTTTACACTTGAAGTTTAATTTATTTTTCCTCATTTCCTGATTAAATGAGCTAAGGGATGCTAAGTTCTATGCAAACTGACAAAGTAAGTCAAATGTAAGAGGATTTTATCTTCATTAGGAGTAATCTTGCCCCCATCTCAAAAATGTAGTAGAAGAAACAACATAGGACTACGGACACCACATTTAAAATAAGCTATTGTCTGAAAGCGTGGAAATTGATAGGTGTGAGATTGTGAAGTAGAATTACAGAAATCATTACTCTGCTGGTAGAGTATGCAGGCAGCAAACGGGGCATAAAAATGGTCAACAAATACATGCGAATGACCAAACCCTCATGGATTATGAGAAGCCAGGATGTTTAAAGGTATAACTTCAATGTTCTAGATTGCCTCCCATAGTAGTTGTGTTCAGAGCCAGACGGGCTGCGTGAGATCATTCAGAATAAGGTTCTTCCTTTCTAATGAGTTAACAGGGCTTTTCTCATCATTGTCCCCCGCCCTCCCCCCCGCCCCCCGTGCATCAGTTCCAACTGCAGAAACAATGCGTGTGAGCACCTTCATGAGATGATGAGGGAGCCCAGGAGACCTGGGGGTCCAGTTTATGCATACACGGGGTTGTGAGCAGAATCGCAAAGCTCACACACAAACTGTACAGAGTGATTCCCTCCATGTGTCAGCCCCCTTATCTGGGGTCAGTGTGCCTGTGGGTGGCCTTCTATCTTTACTCTGGAATACGAGGTGACCATCTCATAACTCAAAAATCTGAATCAGTGATAAGCCGTGAACTTGGAAAATCATCATGTCACCTCAAGTGGGGAAGAAAAAGCGACAACTACAAGTGGGCACCATCGGAGAGCACCATGTTTTATGAGAACCGTGACCTACCTACCTTGTCTGGTGTATTCGTCTGCCTCTCTGTGAACCAAATCCTTTACTCTGTTTCCGTAAAGCAGCCGCGAGGAATCATGATCAAAAGCTTTCAGGGTTTCACTGGAGCTGTAAGACTTCTGTGTGGGTACCCTACACTCTTCATTGTCCGCTGAGGAATTTGTGTACCGCCGTTCTTTCTCTCGTCGGCTCTTGGTCAGCGAGCAGTAAGGCCTACGTTCTTTCACATCCATACTTCATTCCTTCTGGGTGCACATCAGTCCTGCTTGGCACAAATTACACTCAGGGTTCAACTCTCATTGGCCTCTCTGTGAAGATAAAAGGTTTGCATAATGTCAGCATAATCTTCATCAAAAAACGGACTACCTTACATCTTTCTCAATCTGGAAAATGGTGGAAAGTAATACTGTCGTCTATCTAGAAAACATGCTTTCAACAGCAATAAAAAGAGAAAATTTGTGAAATCACTGTAAAATAGCCTGTATGACCAGGAAGTAAAGCATACTTCCTGAGAGTTATGGACACTTGTTTAAGCTAGTATAACTGATTTTTCACATTAATACAAAACATTAATCTCAAGATCAGATTTCAATACAGAAGCCAGCTCAAAGTTGGCCTCGGTATGTTGGTTAAATTTTCCACGATGGGACAATTTTCTCTCATTGCATTTTCTCCATTCACAAATAAATTCCCTTTCTTTTTCTTACAAAAATGTACACTATTTTATTTCTTTTGATTTTTTTTAAGGGCAGGAGCAAATTGGGAGATTCTTGAAAGAGAAACTTTGTCAAATACCTTGGACATTCTATTAATTTTTGCAAAGACTTTTTCTTCTGCTGGCACAATTTTCATGTTTCAAGGACCTAAACATCTTCAACTATGGAAAAAGCGGATCCTTTTCTCCTATTCCTCTCCTAAAAATGCACTTTCCTTTCTAGAAAATGAATTTAATCTGCTCTATCCCAGGGGTGCCAGGTTGGCTCTGTCAGTTAAACATCTGCCTTGGGCTCAGGTCATGATCCTGGGGTCCCGGGATGGAGCCAACATCGGGCTCCCCGCTCAGTGGGGAGCCTGCTTTTCCGTTTCCCCCTCCTTTACCCCCTTCATGCTTGCATGTGTGTGCTCTTTCTTTCGCAAATAAATAAATGAAATCTAAAAAAAAAAAAAAAAAGAAGAAGAAGAAAGAAAGAAAGAAAACCTGTGCTCTTCTCATTTTAAGGCAATTCAAGTAGCTAATTTGATGGGGTAGTTTTTGCAACTTCCGGTGACAAGATTAAGTAAGAAGGAGGAAGGTGAATTATGTTTCTTTGCTTAGCAACAGCCTTTTTCCTGATTTTCTCAACGGACAGGGGTCAAAGTGACTGCGCCAAAGGAGGGATGGTGGCCCAGGGCTAATCAGCATTTCATTTTTAATTTTTTTTTAGTTTATTTATTTATTTAAGTAATCTCTACACCCAACGTGGGCTTGAACTCAAGACCCTGAGATCCTGAGTCGCTCTCCTCTGAGCCAGCCTAGCAAGCCTAATCTGCACTTTAAATGATCCTCCTTTGAGTTTTCTCTTTCTCATTTGATCTTTCTCTCAAATCTGAAGGTCCCCAAAGACCTTCAGTGTTTGCTCCCACCCCACTCTTTCTTTCCTAAATCCACTTTTTACTGGAATGATTCCATAACCAACTTGAAACAAATGATTTCTGGTGGCCCCAGATCTTCTCTTTGGTTCCACATCCTTAGGGCTGTGACTTCTTTTTAGATATTTTCTCCCATGGAGAATCCTTCTCCCAAGGAATTTCTCCCCCTCTCTTGATCCTTGGCTATCATCATACCCATCACGCCTCTCTTTACTGTGCTTTCAACATGATGTCTCAGGGCTGACTCAGGCTCTCCCACATGGGTTCAGTTTACATCTACGCTGCCGACAACTCTCTGTTCTGTCTGAGCAACATTATGACTCCTCTACCTTTCACTTTCCAACTTCTGCCTTCCATACAGCTATAAAGAGAGTGGTGAAATTCTGAGCTGGAATGATCACAGAGCTCTGGAGCCTATGCTCGGAAAAGCTGGATGGGTCCTCCTGCTATCTCTTGAACCGAACTGTTATCTTCTATTCCTACTGCTTGTAGGAATAGAAGGTTCCCTCACATGGGCTTCCACATTTCTCCACTACTGACCTGAGCCGGGCTATTAAACGTAGTTGCTAATATTTACCTTGGCTGTTGAAACACATCTTGACTTCCCTACCCTTTTCTGATTTTCCATGAATCTGATTAAATTTAAAAAACTAGGATTTTTTCCCTGACCCCTTCTAATTCATTACCCCATTATTCTCTTAACACATGCTTCCAATAGCTCTTAATAAAAATTGAATTTCTTTTATTATAGCTCTCCTTTGAGTTTAAAATAATAAATAATTTCAAGATACAGTAGTAACAGGGCATACTTCTATACGACATGGTTAAAACAACACACCGATTCACTCTCTTTGTTTCAGAGAAAACAAAAGTTACTTTAGGTCAGTATTTATTGAATGTTATGTATTCGGCTTTCTTCCATGTGCTGAGGACACACCATTAAATGAAACAACATCCCTGCCCTCATGGAGCATACGCATAGTGGGGAGAATCAGGGACATTCTTTCTAACAGAGTGAATGTGTGTGTGTGAGTTCAAGAAAAATCTCATTTCCAAAGTGATCTCGATCTCTTAGGAGAAAGGCCATATCAACTCTTGTAACTAAATGACCATTGAAAAGCTTTCAGTTGGGGTGCCTGGGTGGCTCAGTCGGTTGGGTGTCTGCCTTTGCTTAGGTCATGATCCTGGAGTCCCAGGATCCAGCCCTGCATCGGGCTCCCTGCTCAGCAGAGAGTCTGCTTCTCCCTCTCCCTCTGCCCCTCCCCCGATCATGTTCTCTCTCTTTCTCTCTCTCTCTTGCTTGCTAACTCTCCCTCAGATAAATAAATAAAATCTTATTTATTAAAAAAAAAGTTTTCCATTGACCAGATAAATACCTTAGTTCAAGCATTCTTAGTAATAGAACTTTGGGTTTTGAAATTATTATAAAGGTTCCAGTTCTTGCCTTGAGTTGACATCTATTTTAAAATAGGTGATGCTAAATATACACATATGTACGCATTTTTATGCTTTAAAAACGGACTGATTGAAAATACAAACAAAAAAACCCAAAACTGAACAAACAAAAAAATGAACTGATTGAAGAAGCCAGAGGAAATTGCTTTTTTTTTTTTTCCTTTCCTCCACTGTAATTTTGCTTCAGTTAGTCAGACCAGGCTCTGGTGAACTCTAGTACACCAGCCAAATCTCACCCATCACCTGTTTCTGTAATAAAGTGTTTTTTTTTTTTTAATTTTATTTATTTGACAGACAGAGATCACAAGTAGGCAGAGAGGCAGGCAGAGAGAGGGGGAAGCAGGCTCCTCGCCAAGCAGAGAGCCCAATGAGGGGGCTCAATCCCAGGACCCTGGGATCATGACCTGAGCCGAAGGCAGAGGCTTTAACCCACTGAGCCACACAGGTGCCCCTGTAAATAAAGTTTTATTGGAATGTAGCACATGTATATATTTATGTATTGTCCTTGCCTGTGTTCATGTTACAAAGGCAGAGTTGAGTGGTTGCGACAGAGACTGCAGTGAACTGAATTGTGTCTCTCAAAGAGATACATCAAAGTCTTAATGCCTAGTACCTGTGAATGTGACCTTGTGGCGTTTACAGCGGCAATCGAGTAAACATGAGGTTAGATTAGATTAGGGTGGGTCCTGAATCGAATGATGTCATTAGACCTAAGTCTAATGGTGTCTTTCTAAGAGACAAGAGAAGAAGATTTGGATACAGACACATACTGACAACCAGGAGAGAGACAAGGACCAGACTCTTCCCAAGAATTTCAGAGAAAGCACGGCACTGCCCATACCTTCATTTTCATACTTCTTGCCTCCAGAACTGAAAAGATAAACTTCTGTTGTTTTAAGCCACTGAGTTTGGGGTAGTTTGTTACCACAGCCCTACGAAACTAATGCAGAGACCTGCTGGCCTGCAAAGTTTAAACTCTTTACTGCCTGGGCGTTTGTAGAAAAAATGATCACTGTCTGCATTAGATCATTCATATTTCCATTCTGTCTTTAATTGTCCCTTTGCATTTTATATTTTTTCTAAAGATTTTATTTATTCATTTGACACACACACACACACAGAGAGAGAGAGAGAGAGAGAAGAAGCAGGCGGAACGGCAGGGGAGAGGGAGAAGCAGGCTCCCTGCTGAGCAGAGAGCCCCATGCGGGGCCTGGATCCCAGGACCCTGAGATCATGACCTGAGCTAAAGGTAGAGGCTTAACCCACTGAGCCATGCAGGCGCTCCTGTCCCTTTGCATTTTAGAATGCAAAATGTATTCTCTATTATACAACCCATGATATAATTTCATGATCTTGCAAATTAGATAATAAGTTCTTTAATGTGGCGATACAAATACGTATCATCAGTAGTAAAGATGCAACCCTATGGTGATGTTACCAATGTTTATAAATCAGAATCAATAAAATGCTAATAAATGAGTAATAAAAAGATAATTTTAGGTATTCTTGAGCTTTATAGAATATCTCTAGCCACAAATATATGATTTTTCTTTAACTGGGAAGCAATTTTGAAGGGCCATGATAAATCGAGACATAGTATTCAAATATACCATCAAAGACAGACATTTTGATCTTAGTGATTCCAAACAATAAAAAGTCTTTTGCATCTGTTTCCCCATTTTTGCACATAGTTCAGACTCTTCAAGAGTTTAATCTACACTGTAATGTTTGCAACCACTGTAATGCTTCTGATGGAAGTCAATGAGTTCAATATGACTTCAAACGGCAGTTTTCTGCATTATCTTCTGCCCTCACAGCTAAAGATTTGAAGGTTAAAAAATGCAGCTGCTTAAGTAGGGCTAAATTGAAGCATTTTGATGGTGATTGCACAGTCCTACGCAGGAAAAGTTTCACTGTGCACATACTTAGCATAAAGCATTTAATAGACAGGATCTTAGCTGCAACGGTGGGCAAGGTCTTTGAAAAAAATAAAGGAAAAACTATTAGAAATAAAGTTGACCAAAAAGCTCTCATTCAACCTGCTATAGCATGTATATAACAATATCAAACTGGTTTGGTTGACTTTCCTTAGCTCCTTGAAAAACAACTCAGTTACTAACCATAGCACACCTCTGGAAAACATGGCTGGTCTTAAAGCAAATTCCATTATTGGGTTATTATTTTTTTTCTCAAATTTTTTCTGCAAAGTATCTGGTTGACTAAATGAATGCCCAGGACACCAGATTTAGGGTAATCATATTGTCTATTTCAGACATTTTAGTTAAACCTGCTTTGAAACTTGGCCACAGACCTTAACAACAGTGTTACACTGTTTCATAACATGTTCCTAATTCCAAAGAAACATTTTTTTTAAAAGATTTTATTTATTCATCCGACAGACAGAGATCACAAGTAGGCAGAGAGGCAGACAGAGAGAGGAGGAAGCAGGCCCCCCGCTGAGCAGAGAGCCAGATGTGGGGCTCGATCCCAGGACCCCGGGATCATGACCCGAGCTGAAGGCAGAGGCTCTAACCCACTGAGCCACCCAGGCGCCCCCCAAAGAAACATTTTTTAATTGCACTTTTAGCAAGTAATCTGATTTTAATTGGACTTATTATATCTTTAAAATCCTTCAGCCAATGATTACAATGTATCCGGCTTGTAACAAATATCCCTAGAATCATCTCTACTTCAAAAATTCAATGAACTTGGGGCACCTGGGTGGATCAGTGGGTTAAGCCTCTGCCTTCGGTTCAGGTCATGATCTCAGGGTCCTGAGATCAAGGCCTGCATCCGGGATCTCTGCTCAGCAGGGAGCCTGCTTCCCTATCTCCCTCTGCCTGCTTCTCTGCCTACTTGTGATCTCTTTCTCTGTGTCAAATAAATAAATAAAATCTTTAAAAAAAATTCAGTGAACTTATGTGTCTATCTAGCAACTGAAATAAAAACAAATATCCAAACCCGAGGATTAAGTAAGCTGTCGGTCAAATTCCCTCATGCTCCCTCTGTTAGTTATTTTCTGTAAGAATTACAAATTCCCAAATGTCGCTTTGAATATCTTCTGCCCAGACCATCCTCCTATGTTTGTAATAGTTTGAAAAAGCTTACCCAAAAGAATAAGCAGACTTCAGAAAAACACTAATTTACTCAAGTGTATTTTAGATTACAGATCTAAATTACGCTATTTGTACACAATGCCAAGAAAATTTTACCTTTCGTTATTCACAATTCATATTTCCCTAGTAAGTTAGTATTTATGATTTATTACCAATTATGTTAATCAAATAATAAGTACAACTTTGCACACCCATAAGAATCTCTAAGTATTTCCTTTATTGAAGAGCTAGATTAATGCCAATTGAGCACAAGAGGAAATCAATTGCTATTGTTAATTTTAGAGGAAATCTCGTTTCCTGCAGCAAATTTACAAAGCAAAGAATTAAAACAATTAAGTACAAAAATAAAATCATTCTATGATGATTTCTTTGTAATGCTCAATTCAAGCACAACTAAAATTTGAGGTTACAGGTTTAAATCGAGGAATACAAGTGAATTAAGATATCTTGATTGAAGCACAAAGTTAAAACACAAACAAAGGGGCGCCTGGGTGGGTCAGTGGGTTAAGCCTTTGCTTTCAGCTCAGGTCATGATCTCAGGGTCTTGGGATCAAGCCCCACGTCGGGATCTCTGCTCAGCAGGGAGCCTGCTTCCCCTCCTATCTCTCTGCCTGCCTCTCTGCCTACTTGTGATCTCTGTCTGTCAAATAAATAAATAAAATATTAAAAAACAAATAAAACACAAACAAACCTGTGAAAGGAAATATGACAAAAGAGAAATCTACTAGGAGTAACAAAAGTTGTGCTTGTTGAGAAGACATAGGGACAGAAAAAAATAATTATCGTAAATAATTACTGGTTGAGAAGATTAAAACAAGGCAAGTTTCTTTCTTTCTTACTTTCTTTTTTAAAAATATTTATTTATTTATATGAAAGAGAGAGAGAGAGAGCGAGAGAGCGAGCACAAGTGGGGGAAAGGGTAGAGGGAGAGAGAGAGAGAAAATCCTCAAGCAGGCTCCCCGCCGAGCACGGAGCCCAACACAGGGCTCCATCTCACAACCTCAAGATCATGACCTGACCCAAAATCAAGAGTCAGATGCTCAACCAACTGAGCCACCCAGGTGTCTCAAAGCAAGTGTCTTTCTTTAAACATGACATTTGATAATAATAATAAGAGAGCTGCATGGAGAAAGAACTCTGGAAGACTGCAGAGGAGCCTCCTTGAGAATTCAGCAGAGTACTAATCAGCATGTGTGTGTGAGACAACAGCAGGCCAGAGAACGAGCCATCTGGAAGGATTATAACAGAGTTTCTCAACCTCCACATTAGCAAAATTTTATATGGAAACATTCCTCTTTTGGGGGTTACCCTCTAGTGGGATGTTCAGCAGCACTCCTAGCCGCTACCCAGTAGGTATCAGCAGCCCTCCCAGGCATGACAACAAAAAATACTTCAGACACTGGAGGCAAAATTGCCCTTCTAAAGGACCCCTGAATTATAAGAAACAGTATCCAGAGCTCACACAAAGACAAGAGCAGTGTATATTCTCACTAGCCAGATTGGAAAAGCCACCTAATTTATTAGGTAATGTACTCAGAAAGGCCTTGCCTCAGTTGTGGGGAACAATTTAGCACTAAACTAAACATGGTTTTGGTCTCATTTGAAGCCTTAAAGGCAGGGCCAGAAAGGATCAAACTGTTTTCAAGTAGCTTAACTATTCTATAACAAAGCTGAAGAATATTGCAGGAATACAAAAATATCCAGCACTCAACAAGGTAAAATTTACAATGTCTGTTATACAATCAAAGATTTCTAGTGTGCCAAGAAACAGAAAAATAATGAGGGGTAAAAATCAGTCCGCTGAAACATTCAGAACTGACACAGGTATTAGAACAAATAGATAAGGACATCAAAACAGCTATTATAAATGAATTACATACATTCAAAAAATTAAATGGAGACAGTGAAGTTATAACAAGGAGACCCACGTCAAACTTCTAGAGATGAAACTACCATGTCTGAGATGGAAAATACACTGGATGGGATGAATGAAGATTCATAGTGCCAAAGAGAAGGGAAATGGACTTAAAGATAGAGTAATAGAAACGGAATAGAATGAAGCTCAGAGAAAGAGAATAAATACATAATTTCATCATCAGTGAGATGTGGGATTACTTTCAGTGGCCAATATAGATGTAATTGGAGTCCCTGAAGAAGAAAACAGGAAGTGAACAGAAGAAATTTGGAGAAATAGTAACTGAAAAATTCTCAAATTCGATAAACACTATTAGCCCAAAGATTCCCAGAAGCTCAGCAAACACCAAATTCAATAAACGCTAAGCCTACAGATTCCCAGAGGCTCAGCAAACACCAAATTTGATAAACATGATAAGCCTACAGATTCCCAGAGGCTCAACAAACACCAAGCACAAGAAACAGAAAGAAAGTTAAACCAAGACATTTGGTTGTAATCAAAATTATGTACGTTTATGAAAAAACAAAAACAGTGATAAAGAGAAAGTCTTAAAAGCAGGCCCAGGAAAAAGGCACATTATATACAGAGTTCCCTGTTGGAAGTAATGTGACTGAGAAGACAGTAGAGTAATATCCTTAAAATGCTGAAAGAAAAAAAAAGCCGTGTCATTCTAAAATTCTATACTCAATGAAAATATCTTTCAAAAATAAAGGCAAAATATCTACCATTTCTAACGTACAAAAGTTGACCACCAGTAGACTCTCATTACAAGAAATGTAAAGGAAGCAGTCTAGGTGGAAGGAAAAAAACGTCAGTTAGAAATATGGATCCAAGGGCACCTGGGTGGCTCAGTGGGTTAAAGCCTCTGCATTCGGCTCGTGTCATGATCCCAGGGTCCTGGGATCCAGCCCCGCATCCGGCTCTCTGCTCAGCAGGGAGCCTGCTTCTCCCTCTCTCTCTGCCTGCCTCTCTGCCTACTTGTGATCTCTGTCTGTCAAATAAATAAATAAAATCTTAAAAAAAAAAAAAAAGAAATATGGATCCACACAAAGGAATGAAAAGCACTGGGATGTCACAGCTATGTGGTTACATGTATGATATTTTTCTTATTATTTAAATCTCTTTAAAAGATAGAAGGCTGTTTGCATAAGAATCATTAACAGTATATTGTGAATTTTATAACATAGGTGTGAGTAAAGCATACTGCAACAGCACTGTAAAGGAAGGGAGGGAAGAAAGAGTATACTAATGTTAGTTCTTTATACTATATGTGAAGTGGCAAAATATCACCTCAAGAGATACTGTGTTAAAGCAAAGGCATATAGTTTAAACCCTAAAGCTACTACTAAAATTAAAAAAAAAAGAAAAAGAAAAAGAAACTGAGAGTCGGCTAATCTAAAGAAGGTAGGAGAAGAGGAACAAAGAATATATGGGGCAAAATGAATACAAATAGCAAATTTACAGACTTAAATCTAATGAGGTCAACGATCACATCAAATGTAAATGGTCTAAACACCTCACACAACGCAAAAAGTTTCATTCTGGTTAAAAAAAAAAATATGTGCGGCTTCTAAGTAACGTTCTTAAACATAGACACAAATAGGTTAAAAGTAAATGGATGGAAAAAGAGAAACCTAAGTGTAACAACAATCACATTAACTATAAAAAACAAATGATCTACACACACGAGTTAAAAGGCAGAGATTGTCAGACTGGATGAAAAAGCAAGACAAAACCAGCTGGAGGAACGCATGGCAGCAATTCAAAAGAACGGGACAGATCTACGGGCATTAGCATAGAATTGTGCACAAGGACTAGTGTCCTTTCATCTTTTTATTCACTCATCATACATGTCAAACATGGCGAGAGGCACTGGAAATGGAGAGATGAACAAGACACAGTCTCTACCCTCTTTCAATTTGAGTATGGAGAGGGGGGTGGGGAGGTTAAATAATTAATCACACGTATAAATATGCAATTAAAAGTGTAAGAAAAAACTGAAAAAAAAATCGCAAGTTGTAAAGAGAGAGAACTGAAGGTATGGTCTAATTGCGACTGAGAGCCAAAAGAAGACCTTAAATGACATTTAGGTTGAGGCCCATTGGATCGACAGGATTTACCTGGTAACAAGCATGTGTGTCACAGGAGAGGGGTTGACAGCATTAACAGGCCTGGCTGAGAGAGGAACCTGCTCAAACACATGCCTGCAGGCCGAGGAGAGCTTGGTGGACAAATGCCAACGGGGCTGGGGGCACAGTGAGCGAGGAGACATGAGTCCCGAGGAAACTTTCTGGCTAGGGCAGAGCCTCAGCACATAGGCCAAGCAGCCTTGTCCATAGTGCATCCAAAATGGCGCCCACTGCAGAGTGCGAAATGGGGCACTGACATGCTCAACCAGATTTACAATGGGGCGAGGTCCCTCCCGCTACACGGTAGACGACATGGAAGAGGGAGGTCTGGGGCAGAAGCAGGGAAGCTTGTTGGCAGATTTTTGTGTAAGTCCAGGCAAGAGAATGCTAGCTTGGACTAGAGAACCGGAAAGGATGGTGAAGATTTGGAGCAGCGGCCGGATCTGAGAAATAGAAGATGCATCGGCAAGACGCGGGATGGGCGGAAACAAGTGAGGAAGAGGAAGGAGCTGGGAATGACGGGCAGGTTGCTGGCTTGAGCATTTGGCAGAGAGGGATAGCTCTGAGACACGCAGAGAAGGCCAGCCCTCACCACCACCCAGTGCACTGGCCATCCCAATCCTCTTCTTTCATTTAAAACATTTCCTTTTCTTTCATTTAAAACACGTATTAAGCAGTAATACTCGGAAACTAGAGGATACAGATAAGTGCCCCGCCTCCAAAAGAAAACACATTAAAATTACTACCCTCTTAACATTTTCAGACTTTTTCTATGTGTCTGTACATGTGTTTGTACGAATATGTGTGTGTCTCATATATATGCAATATACATATAATATTTAATCTTGTAACTCATTTCAACTTGACATTGTGAACATGTTCATGTAAGTAAAGATATATTTATGCCTACTTTAAAAATAAAAGATTGGAAGGTTGCAGTTTTAAAACTCAAAATTATTCTCCATGCTTTATCATGGATAGCAAATATGCAAACTTAGAAAATGAAGCAAATAGGAATAATGTACTAAAATAGCTACTGAATAAGTGTGAATACCGAGAAATTTCTAATTGGAAAATATATAGAACAGTGCCTT
Source organism: Martes martes (assembly GCF_963455335.1). Taxonomy (NCBI): domain Eukaryota; kingdom Metazoa; phylum Chordata; class Mammalia; order Carnivora; family Mustelidae; genus Martes; species Martes martes. The sequence continues at coordinate 13,155,029 of NC_137889.1, read as the reverse complement.
AGGCTATAAGAAAAGTGGCTTAAATCTCATCAAATCATTAAAAATTCTTTTAAGATTATTTATATAGAGAAGGAAACAGAAACTGGAAATGATCAAAAAAGAAAAAAATATGGATAATGAGGCTCATTCAACACAGTAATGTAAAGTAAGAATATTATTCTATGATTTAAAAATAAATAAAGCAATTCACTTGTATAGTTTGAAATTAAAAGTGATTCTGTTCTTCCTGATAACAATTATGGACAAGAGGAATAGAATAGTGATATATATTAATACAGTTATGTGGTCTATGGTCACGACTGCACCAGTACTGGTACGGAAAAGGCCATAACCTCCGTACTTCACACAGATGGGAAAAGTCACGAGGATCCAATATGGTTAAGCTAAATGCAGCTTTCCCACCTTGCAGGCCTTGAGGGTAAAGTGTAAATGATATCTCTCAATTTGTCTGCCCACCTGGATATCCATCATCTCTATTTAAGTATTTTTATGATGTTTTAAACCAGAACTCTGAATATAGAGGCCACTGCCGTATTCATCTGTGTTTCAGCATGAGCCAGGCCTTTGAAAGTCTTGCCAGCAATCCTATGTGGTTCAGAGGAAAAAAATCAAGGAAACAGTTACCCATCATGCAGGTAATACTGTGTTATCCAAATGGCCTCAAGTAAACACTAAGTTAAAAAAACAACAACAACAAAAAGACAACTTAGCTAGCACTCGATGCATTGCTCTGATTGAACTGGGTCACACAGACTGTCATACCGCCTCGCTACGAGCACACTCACCTCCATGGACACGCCAGACGCAGGCAAATCCAATAAAACCAAGAACCACCACTTATAGAACACTTTTTTTATGTTACAATTATGCAGTGTATTTCTACTTTTAACAACAGCCCATCAAGTTTGTGTGATTTATCCGTTTTATGGATGGAAAAATGTGGGAAATGAATAAAAAATTCCGGGTCAGACAACCAGCACCCAGTGGGGCCGGGCACTGCTGTTCTCACACTCGGGTCTTCTATTTACTTCTTCGAAAGGCTGCCAAACTGTAAGTCCTGAGAAGCATCAACTGCAAATCCAAACCTTTCATCACAATGAGAGAAAAATAAGCAAACCTTCTAGATGGCTTAACAACTACGGCTCATGATATCAGAAAAGGGACTAAAAAATGGGTATTAGTGACCAGGCGATGGTTGGGAATGCTATGGAAAACTGGACAAGCTTCTTAAATGAAGACTGATATTATTTCCCTAAGTGCTGAGCATATTCCTCTCTTGAAGAGTGGACATAAAAGCTCCTTGATGAATTATTAATTTCAATCTTGATTATTTATTGAGTGCTTAAGATAGGCCAGGTGCTTTACATATATGACCTCCCTTAATCCTCACAACAAGCTCGCTAGGTATTTCCATAAGAGAGAAGGAAGGCCCAGATACATTAATTGACTTGTCCAAGGTCACGGAGTCTGGACGTAGGCAAGTGGAACTTGAACGCCTTTTGGTGTAATTCCAGACCTGTTCTCTTAAGCATTAGGTGGTACTTCCAAACCTTGGCACAAATGAGGGGGTTTAAGCATCACAAAAACAAATTTTAAAAAAGATAAAACAAAAAACAAAGCGGGTAGAAAGAGAGAGAGAGAGAAATGACAGTAGTTTGACATCCTGTGTCAGGATGCCGGAAGATCTGGGATTAAGAAAGCCAATGGAGGCTGCCATTTTGAAAAGATCAAAATAAATAATTTGCAGAGATCACAGTACTGGGGATGCAAAAGTAAATGCCAAATGAAATTCACCAGAGGAGTAAGAAAGGTGGAAAATTCAAGACCAACCTGAAAAGATAAAATATATTGCACACATTTTCAAACTTGTCTTCAAGGAAAGACAATTTAAGGAAGAAATAAATGATACCTCCCTGTGATACTATGTGTTTCTTGGGGGACTCAGCCACCGTTCCCTTGGCTTGTCTCCCAGCCCACATGGTTCAGTTCCCAGAGGAGGAGGCTCTCCTACATCACAGCCAGTGTGGCCATACGGATTTTTTTTTGGCATGTCTTGTATTTTTCTGCATAAACGCTCCCCTCGGGGGTTGGTTTCCCGAGGTCCAGGTGGAGCGGACCGCGTCCTGGGGTCTGGGACCTGCCTGCCAGGGATCTCAGGGACTGGATGATGAATGAACACGTGACCTGATCCGTGCCAGGAAGGTTAGCTCAAGGACACGCACTGACACTCCCGGCCCCGCCTACTCAGAACCAGCAACTGTGGAGTCGCTCATGTGGGAGGATGAAACGTGGGACTTGGGCACATTTTTATCACCATGGGAGGAAGCGTGCCTGCCGCTGAAGTCTGCGTAGAAGAAAACAGACCTCAGAGAGAGCGAGAGAGAAATACGATTGTGAACCAACAAATTCTTATCCGGGGTGTTCTAACTAAAAAGATCGATACAGGCACAACTGGGAGGGCAGGTGTTTTGAACAGACCGATCTGTGTTAAAGTCTTGCTGTACAATTTACAACATACGTGTCTTAGGACCTTGGGCGTGTTATTTAAACTCTTTGAGATGTAGTTTCCTGTATTTCATTCTCTAAAATGCGGAAGACATTATCTTTCTTAGGAAAGGATTATGAAGATCAAATGAGATAAAGTCTTAAAAGCATTTAGCGCTGTGATTGGCATATAATATAATGTCTGCTTGATAAGGGCCAGTTATCATAATTAAATTCCAAAACACTGTCCTGTGTCCAAGAACAGTGGCCAGTACAGTGAGGCTTTTCTGAGGAAGCTGGGGTGGCCACGGTAAAGGCTCCGTTCAACAAAGTTGAGACCAAGGGGTGATGCTCTCACTGTCGTGAAAACGGCATTTTGCTAAATGTTTGAGTGGAATGTGGGGTTTGGATTTTTATGAGCTTATTTTAAAATTCTATGCCATCCAATGAGGAAAAAAAAATAGTTCCCACACTGATAATTTCAAAATGACTCCATCTATATTGTTATCCAAATATTTATGTCTCGGTAGCGGAAAGCAGTAGGCGAACACTGGGAGAACTTTCCAGAGGAGCCATGAAGCCGATTAAGAGTTTCAGGCCTGAAAGAGCTATGGGAGGTTTATTTTAGTAACAACTAGGTGGAGACCTGATAACTACCCACAAGTACTTGGAGAATGAAGGCTAACTGTGGTTATTCATACCTCTGTAACCCCCAGGCAAAATTACTATAATAAACATATCTTCTGTCTGCTGCCCGGCAGCTCGTTTTCATCTCAGTCTGAAAAGCACCAAACCAGCCAAATGGCACCTTCTTCACAGACCCCCGGGGAGCAGGAAATCCTGGTTCAGTGCTGGAGGTGAGGGTCTCACATAACTTGGCATCTCCCTGTGGAGCGAGGAGGGACATGTGGACAGAGATCCCCAAACTCCACTTCCTCCTTGAAGGGGGGGGGAAGCTCTCGGGGGATAGGTCACTTCCAGAACTGCTTCGGGGGTTCAAAGTAACTTTGGGTGCAGTGCTCATATCCAGAATACCCGGAGAACTAGGTAAGCCCTCTTTGCTTGCTACAGATACTGTAGAGGCTGGGTCCGGTCTGGACTCAGCCTCTGTGGCTGTGGGAAAAAGAACCAACTTTTTTTTTTTTTTTTTTTTTTTTTTTTTAAAGAGAGAGCAGGAGCACCTGGGGAGGGGCGGACGGAGAGAGAAAGAGAAAGGATCCCAAGATGGCTCCAGGCCCAGCATGGAGTCCGACGTGGGGCTTGACCTCATGGCCCTGAAATCATGACCTGAGCTGAAATCAAGATTTGAACACCCAACCAGCTGAGCCACCCATGTGTCCCAAGAACCAACATTTTTAATAGCCTGTGCGGCAAGCGGTCTGTGCACTTACCCTAGAAGATTCAATTCTTCACTATTTTTCTTCTCTGGTGTTTATTGTCTGTTCTTAAATATTTTTTAATGCAACGCTCTCAGGGTATCTAAATATATATACCTTGACTTGGTATAGGCTCACATAGAAATGTAATGTTTTGACATCTCAAGTTCACCTTAAACTTAAACACCTTAAAATGCATATATATCATATACTCAAATATTATGACTTTGTATAAATGCTGCCAAATAGGCTGGTGAAAAGAGGAAAAGTATATCCAGTTAGTCAGCTGTTCTGATTTGCAGAATGTTCTATATCACAAAGACAAATAAGTGCATAATTTATAATGCTTATAAAACAATGTTATCAGTCAGGTACACATGGCTTGGCCCAGGCCTACCTCTGTCAGGGGCACCCGCTGGAGGGTGAGTGAGGGTCTGCCGTCCAGCGCACGACCAACTTCGCTCAGCCCAATGGGCAAAGTCTCCAATGAGGGGGGCTGTGTCTGCTGAAAGGAAGCCCCTTGCCATAATTACCACAACAGCTCTGGACTAAGTGGCTCAATCAAAAACATTTTTTTGTTCCATGCTGTCACTAGGGGTAAAGCTATCGGCCAAGGCACAGGGTTAAAACGGACCTAGGCAGCAGATAAAATTGTTGCCTTCTCAGATGTCTGCTGAAGTAGGATTCTTTCAACTCTCTTCCTGACCACAAAAGGGCACCGCATGCCAGAGCGTTCCAACAGGCACACAGAGAAATTCAGTTTCCTTGGTTTCTCGTTGACTACCTGCCAGCCAGGGAAGCTGGACTCCTGACATGGTGTTTCGTACCTTGATGGTATGTTCTAGACCATTGTCAAAAACCACACTTTCAAGGTAAGCTGGTAAATGGTGGCTACTCAATGAACGTTCAGCCACAGGGACAATTTGGACTTGGTCAATTTGGTCCATGTTTTCTGGAAAGAAGGGCATTATGAAAATGCAACAGTCACTGTTGAGAAAATATGATCTAATTTTGGCTAATGAGGCTTTGCTTTAAAATAATTTAACTTGCTATTCATGTCATCACAAAACAGTTATGATATCAGTTAATAATTATCATTATAATCCATATGCCAGGAGGTCTTCTAAATTAACTTGGATGCAACATTGAGGAAAGAATTCTCATTTATGAAAACGTCTTCCTTGGGTAAGGCCTGCAATTCTTTTCCAACATCTTCCCAAATGGGCCCGGGCACTTCTGTCCCAGACTAAGGACAGCCCTTCTGCGACTGGGAAGTATATTATTTTAATACTCATTTAATTTTTTGGTTCCTCTACTTCTAACCACCAGCAGGGAGCCAATTAGCTCTGATTACTATATTATTTTTAATAATGGATACCTGTCACCTATGAACCGGACTGAGCCTACTAACCTAATTTCACCTGGATCGCCAAGGAGCAATGACTACTAGTTATTACCAGTTAGATGGCCTTCCTTTGCCCTCGCCCCACCGTCTTCGCCCTTGGCAACCACCGTCACCCTCTGTGTATCCACAGGCAATGTTAATACCACTCTGGCAAGAAGAGATGGGGAACACAGAGATTTCCATGATGATTTGTGGAATATGGCCGCATCTCGTTGGGTTACTTCTACAGTAGATAGTATAAACATGTAATGTGGAATATATTTTAATTGCTGTGATGTAAATGAGACTTTGGGGTCATGTTACAGAGTGTTAACTGAAAGACCCAGCTATGACTTTAGCATGCCTGCAGGCCTTTTAAATTGTTATGGGAAATTGCAGCATTCAATTGAGTAGTTTCAACACTGAGGTCCCCTAAGGCTTATTACAGTTTGGCAACATGATGCCAATTTCAACTAATGTACATAATGCTTTTTTCCTCTCATACTTTATCCACAGAACCTTTCTAGTACGTACAACTCGAAAATCATGAAACACGAGGCAGACGAAGAGCTACATAATTGAGGCAATTTACCGTTATGTTATTGGCAGAAGTCCTCGGGTACTACGGGACTTTGCTCAGATGAGGTTCAGATACTCGTGAGTATCAAAATGCTGGTCCGATAATCATAAATAGAAATAAATAGAAAGTGTTCAAATTATTATAACTTAATGTCCCATTAAAATATTTTGTTATACATCACTCATGAAAACTATACCCAGATAACTCAGTTCAAGAAAAGATTCAAGCAGTAAATATCTAGAAGATTAACTTCTGATTATAAGATCCTTATAAAATATATTGCAATTTATAAACATTTTCATTTATGCTGATAGTATATTGGCTCTGAAACTCTGGTTCCTTAATTATGAGCCACGAAAAACAAGATGTATGTTTGTGGTAAGTAGGCTTACTGTCATGCCAGGGGTAGACAAGGGGACCCTGGTCTAGATGAACCAGATTCCCTACTCCTTGACTGGACTGAGCCCTTCACATGATATCGCTGAGCAGATGGTAGAGCATTCTTCACAGAGAGGGCAGGAGACGGGCTCAAAGTGGTCACTATCCCCCAAACAGCTTGGATCATACCCCCTCGGGTCAGATCTGCAGAACGTGGGGAGTTTGGGTTTGTACTTTTCATACTCTGAGGGGAGTCACCCTTCCATCTCAGGCCAAGGCAGAAAGGCAGGAAGGGGCAGCTTTGCAGAAACAAAGGCGTATAACAGAGAAACAGAACTAGGACACAAATTTAAAGCACCGAGTTCACAAATTGTAGCAAAAGAGGATAAAATATCGCTAAGATGTCAGTAAACAGAATACCGTCAAATGACAGATTCTGAATAATATAACCCTTGCCCATCCCCAATGGCTCATTGCAAGAACACTTTATTGGTTTGATCACACCTAATTTTCCAGTTCAGCAAATTCTCCACAACACTATTCCTGGCAGACTTTGAAAGGCTAAACATTTTGGTGGCATCTTGAAAGGAATAGAAGAGTCACAACAACACTGAAAAACCATCTACAATTACAATGTAATTATTCCCACAGCAAATCAACACCTTCCAGTGTCAATGAAGGGATACAAGTAGTCTTGGATAAGCACACACTTCATTCCCTGACCCTTCAGAACCTGCTACTTGTTAACTATCTATTGCTTTTTGAGGAGAGCTGTTTTATAGCCCTGCCCATATCCTCTTCCATGCTTTCAGCATAGAAAGTTGTCATGTTTCAAGAAATACATAATAATTCCTGGAGCGTGCGACAATGGGATACTCAGGGCTAGCCAAGCGTGCTTGCAACCAGCTCAGTTTTCTGGATGTTGGATCCAATCAACCTGTGTCTTCTTGGTGCAGGAAAAAAAAACCCAAAATAAGCAAAAAACCTTGACAAAAGGATCTCAACTTGACGGCACCCCTTACGCATGCGCAGGGCATGAGGAAGCCACGGCACAGTGTTGGACGTTACTGTAGGATGAAAGTAGATTTGTACAACCGTGCAAGGTCTCTGGTCTGTGACCGTGCACACCAGCATTGAGCTACGCCATTCCTGTTCCAGACTGAATGCAGTTTGGGTTATAACAGTCAAGAGGTGGGAAGAGCACTGACTGTGGCTGAAGTTTTACTGGGCCACCATTTTCTACAAGACTACTTCACACGCTTCTCTACTCCAAAATTCATCATCACCTCATCCAGAAAACCCTCCCTGACGTTATATCTACTTTGGTGTCTTGCATGCAGTAGGTCTTCAGGAATCGATAATGTTTCCTGACTTACGTGAACTTATATGCCCCCAAGGAGACAACAAGGCTAATTTTAATAGAAAAATAAATTATCTTAAAAGAGAGAAGATCATATAATATTGTCTTCAGGGCATCTCTCGCTTGCCACTCACTACTAGATTTAGTTCATTTGCTTTGCATATTTTTTTTTTCACTATCTCCCCAAGAGTCTTCGTGTTCTATTTCAAATTTTCCTCTTGAATAATAGGAATGTGATGATCTGGAAGGGAAGCTATTATAACAAAACCATGTTATAATGTTCATATGTCTCCATGACTCTTATTTTGATAAAATTTAGATCTGGAAAAATAATGGTGGCACAGAGTACTCATTGTGATCATACAATATAAAAGCAAAAGTAGAAACTTTCAAATTAAAAATTAAGCCATTAAACATTGCAATATACAGTGAACCTGAGGACTCCATAGCCATAAGCTACCTAAGAGAGTTGCCAAGTACAGACTCAAAGAAGTTTACTATCCTTAGTTAAAATGTATTGAGAATACTCAGTAATGTTCATCTTTCATGATTATATCATTTAACATCTATAATTATCCTATAAGGTGGGTTCTTTTTTTTTTTTTTAATTTAAGGGAAGGAGAGAGAGGGTGAAGGGGGGTAGGACAGAGCGAGAGGGAGAGGGAGAAAGAACCTTAAGCATACTTCTAGTTGATCACGGAGCCCCACATGGGGCTCGATTCCAGAACCCTGAGATCACCATCTGGACAGGAACCAAGAGTTGTACTATTAACAGAATGTGCTGCCCAGGCGTTCTGAGGTGGGTTCTTTTAGTAACCTTCTTTTACAGAGAAGGAAACCTAGACTCAGAGAAATTAAGCAACTCACCCAAGGTCACTCAACTGCTAAGCAGCACCGCTAGGGCTCAAACCCAGATCCGTGCGCCATGAAACCCACACGCTGGACCCTGACACTCTGTTGACCTGCAGGACGTGTACATGCAGTCACAGTAGGGAAAACAAAATGGCAGGTAGTATCACTTCTCGTGTTGTATTATGAATGCTTTTGAGGCAAAGGGGATCATCTGCAGAAATCACAGAACTATTACTCTTATGTCATAATATTGTTCAGTGGGCCTTTAGTAAAATTCTGACACCTGATCGTGCCCAGTGGAGCAATCAGTCAGTGGTGCGTCCCAGCCTAGTAACCAAGGTATGAAGTCACAGCGTTGGAAACGCCAACGCTCAAACATTAGAGCTGGTGCAAATCATTTCGGCTATTAATTTTCACATGAAGCGGTGACGAGAAGTACATATACTAATTTCAACAAGGTATGTTTAAAGGAAAAACAAGTTCTACCCCTGGTTTATGGCGAAGTTTATGAGAGAAGCAGGTTTCACGAGCAAAATTAAGATAGGTTCCCATCCCCAAGAATGCCGCAATTCACATAACTAATCACCCATAAAACCTATTACAAACAAACACTAAGAAAAACTCAAAAAGCATATAAGAGTGATGAAATTTCCACTTCAATGACTGATAAAGTGAGACATATCAAAAATGAACTGAGCTGGAAAAATGACATACTGTGAAGAGGTGCTTACGATGAAATGTGGTCAGGATCCTCCATTAGTCAAAGTGATGAGTCTCGGTATATGGATATTTCGGGTTCTCATACCTGGAAGCCCCATTCTTAATGACAGAAGTGTGTCTCCTCACATAGAAATTAGAAAGAATGCTTCCAAAGCCAACGCTCGCCGGGAAGAAATGATCTGTCAGATGCTCCGCTCTTAATCCGAGCCTTAAGAAAGGCAGGGCTCTCCTTCCGTCTTAGAATTAGGGAAGACACAAATTTATCACATGCCCTTTAAATACCGGTTTCAGAAGCGGTTTCTTGCCTTCGAGTTTTATTTATTTATTTATTTATTTTTATTTATTTATTTTATGTATTTTGTTTTATTTTTTTTTTTTAACAGTTGCTTTGGGCCGGCCCTAATCAGTGATGTCGCTCTTTAGCTTTTGAAGGAAAAGACATGCGGGTTTTGTCTGCATACTGCAGACGTACAAAAGAAAATCAGTTGTCACAGACGACCAAATATCGCATGCTATGTATCTTAACTTTTAAAAGGGTTATGGTGGACTCTCAGCAAAGCAGAGTTGTGTCCCGAATAGCAGGGGAGGCTCAATGAACGTTTGCTGGACAAATATGAGAGAATGACCCCGACAAAGAACGACCCACAGGGGACACCTGCTTTCACGTCTGGATCCCAGGGAGCAGCTTCTGCCTGACCTTCGCCTCCCACAGACAGCAACACGAAACTGAAATGCTAACTCATTTTAACAAAGGAAAGACTATTCAAATCAGGCACATTAAAAAAAAGAAGAAGAAGTTGGGTGTGGGGCATTAAAATGGGAAAAGGCCAAGGGAAATAGTTTGTGGGAGAATTCTAATGAAGAGTCCCTCCTCCTCTCCCCAGATGGAGTTTCTTCTTTGCTAAATTTTTGGCAAAAGAATCATTTCTTCCAGTAAGAATTTTTGAATCATCCAGAGTCCAAGAGACTTGGCTGGTAGGGCTGATAAAACAATTCACTGGCCTTTAAAAGACAATGTATCATTCAAGTGAATTCTTTTTTCTTTTTTTTCCTTAAAGATGTTTATTTTTATTTATTTATTTGACAGAGAGAAAGAGCGTGCGCACGAGCGGGGTGGGGTGCAGAGGGAGAACAGGCAGACTTCGCACTGAGCAGGGAGCCCAATGCAGGGGCTCAATCCCAGGACCCCGGGATCATGATCTGAGCTGAAGGCAGACCCTTAACTGACTGACCCACCCAGGCGCCCACAAATGAATTCTTTTAGGCCAGGATCTTTTGTATATTCAAGCCCCAAGAGCCCACTAGCATGCGCCGAGGAAGCCTGGTGATGTGAACCTTCCCTAGATGCAGAACTCGCCCTACCGGCTGGCTGGCATTCTTGGTGTAGACCCACAAACACCCTCTCCCTAGGGCTGCATGCTAAACTTATTTCTGGTGCTGCAAGGCAGCTAGGTTGTCCCCGAAAAGGCAAATTGAATTTTATGGCTGTCTATGCTCAACTCGCTCTTGCTACGGTATTCGTTCTGTCACTTCAAAAGAAGCATCTTTTTTTTTTTTTTTTAAACTATGTCATCTGCAGAAAGCCAGCGGTGTGTTCTATTGTAGATAGTGTCACAAGGGGTTCCTCTCTCTGATGCTTCTTAGGGTGGGAATTTTCAAGATGCTCTTAAACGTACATTTCTTTTTCATTTAATTGATTATTCATGAGTTAAAAATAATTAAAGAAAAAAATCCAAAATTGACAGTAATATTTTTCTTGCTAACCTCAATTAACTTCAGCCTCTCTTCTAAATCTCATCATGCTACCTGTCAAAACCATACCTGGCACGGAATGGGAGGGAACGCAAGTTAGTAATACGGGGAGAGATATATTATTTTCATACATATGGGTTTAAAAGCGCAAGCCGTCATGCGGATGAATTCAAAGTCTGGTTGCAACTGTAGGGAAAGGAAGGAAGAAATTTGGGGAGTCCATGGGGGTGGGCCTTCGTTGCACATGGTAGAATCTGCCTGATTGAAAAGTTCCTGCCAAGGTGAGCCACGTTTGTGGAAGCCAAAGGAAATGTAGGGAACCATGAATGAAGACACATATGTGGCCCATTAATTACCCTCGCTACTGAGATTCAGCCTGTCCGGGATGCAACCCCTCCTCATTTCGTTTTCAAATGGATACATATTTTTCTTTATAAAGGATACCTTTATGACTCACAAACCACAGAAAACTCATAAATGAAAGGAATACCTAATTTTTTTTTTTTCTAAAAAAACACAGCTGGCTGGAAATGCCAGGCTGAGAGAGAGCAAAGGTCATTTCAGCACAAACCGAAGTCAATTATTCTATAATCTATCATTACATGGAATTGTTTATCAAATGGAAAAGCCTGTCATCAGGTTTCTATCCTTTTTCTGAAATTTCACTGTTTCGCACAAGTCGAGGGAGAGCTTGTGGGCAATAGGGAAGCTTTGGGTTTTTGATTATTATGCCTCCAGAACTGAAGTTCTAGAAATCATGCATGGAAAATACACCAAAGCAGCCAGAGAATTCTGTACGTAAAGTGTACAGAGACTCCCTCTTGGTATGTACACCCATGAAACCTCAATGAAAAAACAAAATTAATAATATTATTGACCTACGCACACAGTAGCAACTGTAAGATGGGAGAAAATTTATCTCAATGTCAGGAGTGCTGATCCCTCGACCCTCATTTCTTTCTTTCTTTCTTTTTTTTTTTTTCTTTTAAGACTTATTTATTTATTTGACAGAGAGAGACACAGGGAGAAAGGGAACACAAGCTGGGAGAGTGAGAGAGGGAGAAGCAGGCTTTCTGCTGAGCAGGGAGCCCATTGCAGGGCTCGATCCCAGGACCTTGGGATCATGACCTGAGCCAAAAGCAGACACTTAACAACTGAGCCACCCAGGTGCCCCATTGACCCCCATCTCTAAGACCAAATACAGGCACAAGTCCTGATCACTGTGTCCATTTCACTCTCACTATTAAAATTCTCAAGGTGTGTAAGTCTACTGTCAGATCTGTGACTTGGTAATACATATCCAATGTCTTACTGTCTTTGTTTGTTAAAATGGGGGTGGGGGCAATCAGATCCCATAATTCAAAATATAGAAAAGATCAAGTCAAGGTAATTTGCCCCTTTCAACCAAATGGGCCTAGAAGTCAATTGTCATTTTTAGTAGAGTTTTTCTCCCTTCCTTCCTCCCTCTCTTCCTTCCAGAAGGAAACTATTTTGGCAAACAATGGCCTACTTAAATATGGCGAATCCTCTTGGTGCATACCAATATGGGACAGAATCGCCCCGCTTATAGGGTGATGGAGAGCACGCCCTAATAACACCCTGGAGCCTGGCTTTTTACCACCCTCCCTGCCAACCCACTGTCCCCCCTATCCTCAGCCATCAGTCATTTTTTTCAGTCATGGGACCACAGCAGGCAACTCTAGTTACTTGTCTTTTCTCTAAAATGGGAGATAATGATGTCTTGCCTATCTGGAAGTAAAGGGTTGGTTTAAATTATCCCGAGGTTCCCTCTAACTCTAAAATCTATAATTCAGAGATTTCTCAAAGACACCATTCATTCCTAATTTCTATGACCTTGAGACACAGTCAAATGTCAACCTCCCTGTGTAACGGGAGTGAAGATTAGCAGCCTCGTGTCTGTCCTCTGTTTTCCCTTTTCCTAAGGTTTTGTTTGTTTATCTCCTTATCTCCTACTCTAAAATAAATTAATTGAAGAACCCCGTGTTCTTCAATTAGAGTTACGCAGGCTTCCTTCTCCTTTGTAGGGCTTATTCCATATTGATTCTCCCAAGTTGTAAGAGGTAAAGCTTTGCTGTAGCCTTTCAAAAAGGGGTCATTCAAGAAGACTCAAGTTCAAACCCAGCTTTACCAAGAGATGTACATATGCCGTTGTTTGAATCTTTTTCATTTTTCAACAGAGTGGGGGTTAATAAGTAGGAGACACTGGTTCAACTGAAAATCTGCCACAGATTATCAGATAATCTGGGTTTTTTTAAGGTCCCATTGTTCCTTCTGTTCTGAATAAGCTCCAGTCAGTGGTTTTCCAACCCTTCCTCGTTCTCCACTTCTCTTAATTTCCAGAAGCCAATTCTGTGACTGGCCAGCCCACCGTCTTCTCCTGATGGATCATCCCATTTGCTCTTTGATGTCGGACTGCACCTTTCAGCTCTTGGTCCCCCTGCCATATGCCTCACCACCTCACTATGTAATTCTGAGACTGAATTTCCTGAACAACATTTAGGTCTCCTGATCTGAGGTCTGTTTTTATTTATTTAATGTGTCATGGAGAGTTTCGTTCCCCTGTACTCTCAATTACCTTAGAGCAAGCAACAAGCAATCAACGTTAACATGTGAAAATGCACCTCCTAGCCGATGGGGAAGAAGTGTCCCAGCAGAAAAACACATGACTGGACAAAATGTGCCCCACGGTAGGTGATGCACCCAAGGGCAGAGAGGTTCACATATTTGCATTTGCAGAGTCTCCACTGGACAGTTTCTCTCCGTGAGAGATCTTGGGAGTGTCTGCCATGGCGTCTGAGACCCTTCTAAGGAGATTCTAGCTAGTTCATATTTTAGTCATTCAAGTTACTTTTCAAAGATCTATTATGTGCCAGGCACTGTGCTAGGTACAGTCCCAGAATAGTGGAGAACAGAGACACAAAGAAATAGACAAGTAAATGACTATAAATTATGTGTGTGTGTAGGGGGGGTCCTGTGAACACACCAGGTCACTAAAACATAGAATAAGGAGGCAAGTAGGTGAGCTGGAGAACACGGTTCTCGCTGAAGGAAGTGACATTTAATCTGACATTGGCAAGGCATGGTGCACCTCCATTCACAGGCTGAGAAGACAGGGAGCTGAGCCATCGTGGTGCCTGGAAAGAAGCCACGCGCAGGCCACGCGTGGGAGGAGCAGGGACCGAGGAGAAGAGAGAAGGCCTCCGAGAGTCTTGCAGTGAGAGTGGGAAGGGGAAGAGTCACAGGGGCATGAAATGACTCACTCAAACTGTCCCAGCAACTGAGACACAGTAATCACCCGTGTGCTGGAATCTTGGATGTTTTCGAAGGACCCTCCCGCTTTCTCTGAGGCCTCCCTGCCCTAAAGCCTATTTCTACACTCCCCTGAATCACACAACAAACCACAGTTAAGGAGGCGATCTGACCCCATCTGGATTTGCCACCTAAGACCGCCTCAACAACACAAACAGGGAGCTTCTACACTATGGAGAGCTACTGTTCATGGACAGCCAGTATGTGGTCCTGGGAATTCAAGCAGGTGTGTCCTGACACAAGGCAGCTTGGCGGGCCTGGGACACTGAAGATCCAGGGACACATCAGCCTTTTTCTCTAAGAGGTAAGGAAGACGGGACCAGAAACCACAAGTCGGCCAGCTACCATTTTCACCTTATATTATGGAAAGGAAGAATGAAAATAAAACAATCCATTCACGTAAAAGCAGTATATTTACTTCAAAGATCAAGACAATTCACGGAAGAAGAGTGGATTTATCTCTATTACCTGAATAATTGTGTCAATGCTCTATTTCCATATTGGGTCAAACCATATAAAATACCAATATTCGATTGTTATTGATCTGTGAAAACGGTGATGCCACTGGGTTTGACAGATAGTAGTGCAAACAGTCCAACAGAACTCTCTGATACACATGACTTGGGTTTCCATTCTGAACCCCAGCCGGATTCTCTGAATTGGAGCTCTTCACCAGGAGAGAGGAGACACACGGAATCTAGCACGTATGGGCCATCACCACCTGCCATGAACCAGGTTGGGTTTTCTCTGCACACTTGCCTCACAATGAGGTAAACTATATTATCACTGGTGCCTCACAGTTAAGATTCAAAGGGAATAACAATATAATATTGTGTTGAATGAGAATAATATGTGACCCATCCTCCCTCACTTATGTACGTCTCTGATTTCTCCTCTCTCCTTGATCTCCTTTCCCTTCCAAATAAATGGAAGTTTTTATTTCCTAGGAGGCTCTTCTACCAAAATCAGAGCTAAACAAAGAAGGACAGCACAGAAAATTAAGAGCAAATAAGCATGAGCTCGTTGTTTCTAGGAAAATGAGATGTTTTTAAATCCCATAATATTTTTAAAGAAGTGTTTTTGGCAAAGAGTAAGTAAGATATCATAATCAAACTCAGCAATTTAAATAAGTCGACTCTTTGGGCATGCAGGGGCGCCGAATACATTAACTGATCCCAAAACAAAGAGGTATACACTTGAACCATGAGTCTATGCCATCTAGAAAGCCGACTGTCTCCTCTCTGACAAACTCCACAATTAGCATGCGGTGACTCCTTTGGTAGACCAAGGATTATAAACACCTGATTATAAACATTTCTGCTTCAGAAATTTTTTGCGTGATGTATAGCTTGCTGATAAACCAAAATAATCCATAGGCTTCAAGTATAATTGAAAAAAATTCCTTCATGATTTATTTTGCATCTTTATGAAAAAAAAAATCAACTTTGATCAGACACCCTACAAGGACTTCCATTTATTTAACAGTGAGGCAGACAGTTTTGGATAAAATGAAATATGACAGGATGCTGATCATTTCATAATCATTTTAAAAAATTATTGTATGTATCTATGAACCCAAATCACTTAGAAGTACAACCCTGTTTTGCTCGTCCTCAGCTGGTCTGCTCCCCGACTTCAATTTTCAGGCCCTGACAGCTAAAACATCACGGTAAACAGTTACGGCCTCCCTTGTGAACGCCTTGCCCAGATGTCATGCTTATTTCTTCCATGAGGCAAAACATAAAGATAAAAACTCGAATAGCATATGAAATGAAAAACAACCGGCTGAAAGGTTTAATCACAATTTTTACTGCTTTTTGTCGTATTATTTGTTTTGCTTTTGCATATAGGCTGTTTTCTGAGGCCTTGCTATATTAATATTGCTGTTTCTGCTATAAGACTTAGAGTCTTAAGATATGAGGGCTGGAAAAGCAAATACCCCACTTGTTTCCATGTGTATTCCGGCGTGAACGCAGCACTACGCCTAATATCATCAGTAACATGCCTCACTTTTTCTTATCTTTCCAGGAAATTTAATTAATTTAAATATTACAGGAATGTATGCAAAATCGGTTAGCATTCGCATAAAATAATTCTCTTAATCCGTCACTCAAAATGGAATGAAAAATGCCAATTCTTTGTTAAGAATATCAAACCGTAACCCCTGCCTCTGTCTTATCTCTCCGCGTGTTAAGAACAAGGGAGCTTCAGATGCATTAAAAAACAAGAAAAGATGCAAAGAGTGTAAATAAATGTTGCATCTAGGAAGGGCTTGAACAAAACGATCAATAATGAGCATATAAATTTTAAGTGCCCATGTTCTTATTTTCAGGAATTCTGAGTCATAGCTTTAAAAAAGAGCAGCCTGTACGTTTTTAGGTTGAGTCTATACGAGAGAATCCCCCGTTCGAATGGAAAGTCTTAGAAAACGCAAGGCAGCGGTCAGTAACACATAAGCTTTGGGGTTGGATTCCCAGAGCATTTCCTTAATGTGGATCTTGCTGGAATGTACGACTTCGCTTCTAGCTCAGGGGCATTGGGGAACAAAACGGCCTTTCTGTCTGTTCACAGAGAGGACCACAGCGAGACGCGACCAGCCCGGCTTTCAAAGGGGCTTCGAACGCTGACCTTCTTGCTTTGGCCAAGGTCTGCCTCTCGTCAGTTCAGGGCTGCAACACAAATGCTTCTATCTTTCCAGTTAAAAAAACAAAAACAAAAACAAAACCCCAAATCCCAGAAAAACAGAATCTGTCTAGGGATTTAAATGAGGGTGAAACAACCGCAGTGAATGTTGACGATTTCAGGGTAGCTGGGGTAGCTGTGGTGGGGGTGGGTCTACCAATGTTCTAATTTTGCCACGAGGAAGCCTCGGACCTTCTCCACCTCAGCCCTGGAAGGCTGATTCTAAGAAAAGAAAGCACTTCGCAGCAACCACTGAAGATTCACAGTATTAGCAGAAAACCTCTAAGAAGGGATGACATTTTTTTTTTCTCAACTCCGCCAGCTGTCAAAGGCGGAGGGGGAAGGACATACATGGAGGACATGTGCAATGCTGACTCCAACACTTTTAACTCCTCTGGTGGGGGAAATCCGTAGGTTCACCCAAGCTTGGGATGGCCTGGGAAGCAGGGGGCACAGGAAAGCTCCAAGCCCCCCAAAACGTCTCCCCACACATCCCACTAATTGTCGAGGCATTTGGGTTAACAAGCTCCTCTTTTAAAATACAAATGCCCCCGGGGGGGTTAAGCCTCATTCATACCTCAGTGCGAATTAGTTTAATTAGATAATCAGATCTAATTAATTGAGGGCTCAGGGAAAGAGAGTTTTGATTGAGGTGGGCCAAAGGGAGGAAAACTTTGGAAGGGACTCAGGTGGGCGCCTCTGAAGAACGCGGGAGTGGGTTACAGGATGTCGGGGTCCAGACAGGGAAGTGCGCAGGTGTCACCGGCAAACTTTGTCTGCTGTTCTCCTCGGTCCAGAGTCTTGGGGATATAAACTTGGGAAAAGACCTTTGCCTATCACCACGGGTCTCGCCCCCTGGTTAAAGGCGTCAGGATTCACTGGAAGGCGGCAAGCCTCATCTTTGTCCAGTTGGAAGCCCCTGGGTCTGGCCAACGTCCATAACTCAAGAAAGGAAGAAAGAGAGGGAGGAAGAGAGAGAGGGAGGAAGAGAGAGGTGTCCTTCCGTCGTCCTCGCTCTCCGCGAGGCGCCCACCATGATCTCCAGGTATCCCTGAGTGGAAGCAAGCCCGGCCACCAGCACCTGCAGCCAGGTGCATTCTGAAAATGGGCCGCTCGACGCTGCTGCCTCTGCTTACCAAATCTGACTTGTTGGGAGGTGGCTGCCCAATCCCCCAGGACGGTCCCTTGCCCCCCCACCCCAAGACACCCATGGGGCAGTATACCTTCCGTATCCTGATGGTGCGATTCCCTGGCTCTGAGCGCCTAAGGAAATGACGTAGGTGTTAGCGAGCCCCGCCCCACTGCATCCCCGCGATCCGGCTGCACCTCCGGGCGGTGGGGTACCTCGGGGCAGTCCCCCAGGCCCACCGGGCCCCCAGCGACGCTCCCTGCGTGCGTGACACTAGAGCCACACGGGTTGTCTGTTCATCTATTCTCAAGTCCATTGCAAGTTCTTTAAGGGCAGGGAGCAAATCACCTGTGCATTACGTCCTCCGACCCTATCGCGCATAGCAAGCGCTCAGTGCCTATTTTCAGGGAGAAAGAGAGAAAAGATCAAAGCAGGAAGCATTTACCCAGAGGACCAAGCCGATCTGTGATCTCAAAGGGACTGTGACAAAAACATGTCTGTTTGAATCGGTGGCTGATGCAGACACAGTCCTTTTCTAACAATACGAATAGTAGCCACAGAACACGAACATTTGGTCACAGCGGAAAAAATCTAACACAAAATATTTCAGGGAAACGTCTCCGCTCTTTGGCTGGATCCTAGCGGACGAAAACTGAACTCTGGGGGATACACAATTTCATTGTCAAGAGGTGCACTTCTTCTCGTTTTTTTAAAGGGGAATTTTACACAGAAAATATCCCCTACGTGTGTGTCAGGGTAGGACACTATGACCAGAAGGCTCCCACAATGCCACACCACGTGACCACCTTTCTGCAAACGGCTCTATGCTTTTGTTTTTCTAGAAGCTTAGCTGCAGGTTTCAATACGGTCACCTTCTAAGACCTTACATTCTTACCAAACATCTTTATAGCTGCACATTTTTTTCATCGGAAGAAATGTAACGGTGCCAATTGTTCCTTAGCTTTGTAGGTTGTCCCATAAACAACAGAAGGTACTCGTATGTCAAAAGCAGCTTTTTCATGGGCTGGAAAAGGAAGACGAGCCGAAAAAAAATGTCTTGGGGAAAACTTTTTTATGGGTCCTTATCTGAAACGTCCAAGTTTTAATAAGATTGCTAAGAAAATCACTCTAGGTGAGAATAATACAAATGTGAGTCATGGAATGTAATTTGAGCTCTGGTTGTGTTTGGGAGTAGAGAGCACCCAGAGAGAATGTTCCCTGTGAACATGACTTCTCTGGACTGTGTCTGACTGGGTGGCGTCTCGGTGCCCCGGACTTTGCTCCTCAGTCTCTAAAGGAATGTCTGTGTTCACCCATCCCATGCTCAGAGAAGACAGCAGGGTGAGGAAAGGATGTCTATTCTGAAGTCAGACCGGTCTCGCTTTCACTCATGGTTCTGACAATGAATTAGCTGTGTGATCTAAGGCAGGTTATACAACCTCTCTGAGATCACTTTCTCAACTATAAAATAGGGGTGATAACATCACCAAGCCTTGCTGTGGGCTGTGATGAATTAAATGAGGGAACAAGTGCAAGCGACCCGCACTGGGTCTGGCACATGGCAGATACTCTCACTGCTCACTTCATTCTTGTCTCTTATTTCCCAGGGTCTCCTGACATTTAGTCTCTGTGCTGTCCTAACCGTTCTCGTACAAAGACTGTGTATCCCAATGTGACCAGGTTCTCTCATGCTTTCTTTCCTGGTCTGCTGCTTGAAGACCTTCTTTTAGGAGGTTCCGCAAAATAACCTAGAGTCAAGGACAGATGGTGTTGAGGGACGTGCATGCTTGTGTTCACCTGCATACGGGAATGTTCCCCAGTCAATGCAACCATGGAGTCCACATTCTAGGACTCTCTTACGGGTCAGAGAGTCTGTGAAAGAAAACTAGTCATTCAAAGGCTTTTTTTGGACTTAAAACTAGAAAAAAGAACTTATAGTTTTAGTTTGGTTTGATGACCATCTAACTTCTAGCAGTAGTTCTGGGAATTCTAGAGACAAGCTAGTGGCTGAGTGGAGTTGTCCCAAGGACATGAAATATGCAGTCATTTTCCCAAAATTTCAGGGCTCCTATGCTAGGCTCTGGTGCTTGATCCAGCTTTCTGGAGCTGCCCTGAAAAGCAAAGTAGGGGAGGAAAGAGGTAATGCTACAGCTGATGATTCATGAGCTTCCCGTCCTCCCTTCCCTCCTTCCGTTAACAAGCACTCCCTGCACACTTACCACGTACCATGTCCTGTGGCTGGATCTGGGGATACATACATGACATTGTCCCTCTGGTTTAGATCCCAGTCAATTCAAGGAAATAAACGGGTAACCGATCAGTTAAAGTACATAGTGACCGGCTGCTGTGAGGCAAGGCATTGCCCTCCAGTTCAGGAAATCTCAGAAACAAGGGTCTGTGAGCCGGTCAGGATTGCTGAGATGAGGTTCTGGGTGAACAGTTCAAGGAAGAATGTATCTCCCCTCTCAGGAGACCATGTCATGAGGAGGTCTAGGATGTGTCTCCTGAAGAGACACCCACCACAGAAAGACCAGCCACTGCCAGTTGTTGTTAGCAAGAGAAACATCAAAAACCATCCAAGAGGATTGGAATTTCACCCACTTCAGGAAAAGTCAGAGAAGAGAGCAGAAATTTCTAGTACCAGTAAATTGGTATTGGAAGGCCCGGCCCCGTGGACACGCCCCTTCCCAACTCCACAATTCTGCCCAGGCTGTAGGCATCACCTGTCTTACCCACCCAAACCTTCTCAGCCTCCGCCACCAGTTCTTTCTGTCAACTGACATGTGGTCTTTCCCAGCTCCTTTGGCTTAAAATGTCAGTTCCCTCATTCACCTCCGAGCTCTTGTATCCTGTAACTCGTGCTGACCTATAGCCACACGTTGCCTTAAGATGTAGACGATAACTTCTTAAGAGCAAGAACCTGGACTTCTACTGTCCCTGTGTACCGCGCTGCGCCAGGCACAGAGTAGAGCCTAGATAGGTGAGTGTGGGAATAAATGGCTGAACATTCATGTCTTTGCAAAAAACACACATGTACACACACATAACAAAAAATTAAATAGGAAACATAATTATATTTATGATACAAAGGTTAATTCGTTGTACTGAATTCCAGCATGAACAGACATTCCCACCAAACTCCTCAAGTATCTACAAACAAGTACTGACTTAAGTATAATGGATTTTCCACTAGTTAACAATCAAATACGAGCTATGCTTGGCCCAAAGCCTGTATTTAAGCTACAGGGAAGAGTTATAACAACATCCCAAGAGCTGGGAACTGGGAACCTGAGACTCAGCCTGAACATTGATGGGGAAGACGGCAAGGTACAATACTTCTCTAGAAGCCCCCAATTAGAAAATATATGCATTGTGCCAACCATCGATGAACAAAGGACCTGAGATTTAAGATGAGAAAAATATTTATCATTTTCCAAGTAGCTCTTTCATGAAAAACAAGTTATAATATTAAAATCTACAGTAAAAAAATAAAAATAAAAAAGAAGATTAAAAATTTAAAAAAATTTAAAAAAATGAATTCTACAAAGTCATTTGATTAAAAGACTGGGAGTCTTCTTTGGATCAGGTAGGTCTATAATCCACTCTAACTCCCACAGGGACACAGACAGAACACTCGCCTTTCTACAGAAAACTATTTATTGCCCCGATCATATTTTCTGTCTGATATAAAAATGGTCATGACTATTGGATTGAGTGGAGTCAGAGGAGACTCTTTAGTGTGGTTGGGTAGAAGATTTGTTCCACAACAACCAAATGCCGGCCTTATTTTTTCAAAACTAAATTTAGGAATTGGAACCTAATATATATATATATATATATATATATATATATATATATACACACACACACACATATATATATTTATATCTATTTATAAATGAAGACCCCACGGTGAAGCCAGAGAACAAGGAGGTAATTATTACTGACAGTGAAATGAATGAAAACAGTGATCAAGATTACTTTGTAAGGGAATGTTTGATCTGTTCTTGTCCCATGAAACACTATCATTTTGAAGCTCTTCTATTCACCCTAATAAAAGGATTGTATGGAGAGAAGGATACATAGTTTAAAATAGTCTTTGCACGAAAAAAAAGAAAAAAAAACCATGCTAATTCTAAATTTAGAAGAGAATCTGGAACATAGGAACATGATATGCTTTATTGAAATGCTTATTCTGACATTATTGGTGGAGATAGAAGATTCGGGACCAAACCAAGTGATTTGGGGGGGGAGCAATATAAGTATTTTAGACATTTATTCCGTAAGTAAAATGACTTTTGACATTGTAAGTCAATCTTTATAAAATGTATTAAAATAGAAAAATCCCCCGACATTTTATAATATGCAGTAAATATTATTAAAATGTCTTTCTTCAAGTCTTGACATTTAAAAGTAATTCTGATCTTAAATTTTAATTCTATACATAAGCACTGACAGTGCTTTAGATATGTCATGGAAATTTTAAAATGCCATCAATATTACGATTTTTTGAAAGCGAAATCTAAATATTTTTCAGTTTGGAAAGAAAAATCCCAAATGAACTTTAAAGGTACTTCTAAAAATAATACCACTTAAGCCCATAAACTTAAAATCCATGGTAAACTTCAAGATAATCTAAACTTAATATGGTAACTAGTTTTAAGTAAAGGCTACCTTCATAAATGCCAGATAAGTGAATAGAATAAAATTGTTTACAAAAGCATACCGTTTTCCATCTGAAATGGCTAAAACTATAAAAGACTACATGACTATTACGTTACAAACTTCATTTAAAAAAAATTGCACTTAGTAACTATGAGAAGAATACTTTCTTTTAGGCCGAAAATCATATTCAACCTGCTACTAATAAGAAAAGATCATTTCCATAAAATGTGAGACCCCCTCGGAGTTCAGAGGTTCTGCTATGTTACATGGGGGACTCACTCCCCAGACAATTACCTGCTGAAACAGCAAATCCTCTCCCTAGAGTGTCTTTGTTCCTTTACTCTGCATTTCCAAAAATCTATGCTAAATATTAACTTGTGCCTCTTTGACCCAGATTCCCAAAAAAGGTATCAAACAGGGGAAAAGATTCTTCATGGGGTCCATGCCACCCAAATTCCCCAAGATGGTTTTAAGAAAAGATTTCTTTGATGGTTAATAGAATCAGACATTTGGACTAAAATAGTCCTGTCTCTCTCCTCTTTTGCCGCCACCACTGCTAACAATTATAAGCTTTCAATGCTCTGAATAATTCACAATCTCATCTGTTCTACTCAGTGTAAAGACAATGTTGAGAGGACAAGGTCACTTTTTTTCCCCTTCCCGACTACTGACTTTTCCAACCCGACACCAGTCTGATTGCATGATCTACCTAGTGTTTGACACGCTTCCCCTGATAGTTTCTTAACAGCCGTTAGTCTATTTAGCTTAGGGTATGAAAAATAATAAGCGTGCAATGGAGTGTCAGATTCCTTCCACAGTCATAAACACAGGCTCGGCGTTTTCCCATTCATTTTACCTCGATATACTTAAGACACCCCGGCTTACCCTTTGGTGGTACCATCAACTAATACCAATCCACAAATATTATAAAATACCAGGCTGCCTGGACATTCATGGTGTTTTACTTCTCACCTGCAATGTTTCCAAAAATCAAAATGATAACAAGCTGTTTATGGGAGATTAACACCTGTGAATATGCGCCTCTGGGTCATCTGGAAAACCTTGCAAACTTGGAATCAGGCAACCTATAATCTTGGAGTCGAAAGGAAAAGTGGCAATCTGGCCATGTTCAACTTTCATTCATTCATTTCCACCTGAAAGTGACACCGGTCCATGGACAGAGACAAGTTTTCGTAACCCTGAAATACAACTCTAACTGTAAGTGTTCAATTGTTTTTGTTTGTTTGTTTGTTTGTTTACTTTAATTAAACTCTCTCATGCCTTATAAATTCAGACTTGGTAAAGGGGAAATATTTTTAAAGTTCTTAAAAGGGAACAGCCGTACAATAAACACTTGACACAGAAACACGACCTTGCAAAGTAATGCCCATAACTCCCTCCAAGAACGCAATACGTACGACAAAGTGTCAGAAGATCGGCATTCAGGGACGTCTCTGGGTTAATATTTCTTACATTGCTTGAAAACAATTCCCCTGTCTTATTTTTTGTTGTAAAAGATCTCAAACATATTCAAAAAAAGAAAAAACAAAACCGGACAATGAACCACCATGGACCCACCACCTACATTCAAAAATTACTTTCCTATTCCTTTCTTTTCCCTTAAGTAATTCACAGCAAATCTCAGAGAACCTTTATTTCACCACATATACCTCTGTATTAAAGCATTCATTTGTTTTTCTTCATTCCTGTTAATTATGGAGAAGGCAAATTGGCTGATGCGATTTCTTTTTCCAAATTACTCAGGAGTTAGCAGGGTGAGTGTTACTACTCCCCTCTTAGGGGCGAGCCAGAAATGTTTACAGATGTATCTTGATCCTGGAGAGTCTACTGAGAATTAAGAATGAACTATTACGTCTAAATTAATCCAAAGAACTGTGTACAGATAGTACAACCTTCACTATTTTAATGTCAACCGACCAGAGACTATGCAGAACAAGGAACACGGGTCATTTATAACAATGTAACCATGACAGATAATTGCAACAAAGCAAGGCACACGTCATATGGAAACAAAGCTCCCCTCTGTTTTAACTACCCTTGTAAACTCTAATAAAGTGCAGATCGAATAGATGTGCTTTATTTATATAATTTGCATTTTTTGACAAGAAGGGACCTGTAAAATTACGATACAATTAAAAATAAACTTTTAAAAGAAGACAAAGGAAAAGATTTGTTGTTGCTATTTAATTTTTTTTTTTTAAGATTTTATTTATTTGACAGGGAGAGAGAGCAAGCATGAGCAGAGGGAAGGGCAGAGGCAGAGGGAGAAGCAGGCTCCCCGCTGAGCAGAGAGCCTGATGTGAGGCTCTGCCCCAGGAACCTGGGATCAAGACCTGAGCGGAAGGCAGATGCTTAGCCGACTGAGCCACCCAGACACTCCACTATTTAATTCTTTAAAATGCAATAAATAAATTCTAAACCTATCAAAATAGGAAACCCACAGCTTACTCGATTATCCAAGTACTAGGCGGTATTTTCATTGTTATAAATTGTCAGAAGATTGACAAAGTGGAAGCAATTCTATTTTATTCTTTGTTTAAAATAATAGTTCAGGAAATATATTACTGATGTAAGCAGATGCCAGGAGATATTTGACTATGAATTTTTATCCAGTTTCTTTTATAGTTTTATGACAAAAATTTCAGGTCCCAGACAAAGAAAAGAACATCGGTGCTCCACACCTACTTTTCACTTCCTGATGACAGATAAGTACTTTGGATTGTCATATTTACATGTTATTAACACACTGAAACTACTCTTGAAGAAAAAAAATAATGCAAACCTCGGGATAGAAGGATAATGAAAAACTTTATCTTTGCTTTTTAACATAGCACACGAAGACAAAGAACATACGAATACAATGGAGAAACCAGGCACCCAGTATAAAAATATAAATCCTGACAACTCTCCTTGAAATAACGTAGCAGTGACCTTGAAGCTGTCTGCTCTCCAAAACGGCGTAGGAATGGACATGCCCATGGAAGCAGACTGCACTGTGAGACCTATGGACTTCTCAACCTCAAGTCTACCGGTATCTGAATTATAAAGCATTTTATTGCTGTAAAGCCATACTTTTCTTGTCGATTTCTGAAAAGCTGGCAATAATAAAAACTTGGTTGTTGGATAATGATTAACATACTCCTGATAAGAATTAAACTTTAAAACGACAATGTGTTATTATAACATCTTAGAAACTTGGCACATCAGAGTTACAATTAAATGTGTTGGTTTCTGTGTCTGCGTAGGAAGATATTCAAGGTGAATGGAGAATCCAGTAGTACTATTTTCTTTTCAATGTTGGGCTGTCTTCAGTTTAATATTGGAAAGAGTTCATAATGACCAAAAGGTCATATTTTTTGTTTATGTCCAATCTATGGGAATATTTTCAAATATATCTGTTATTAAAATGATAATTACATAGCAATGGTAAGGAAATTCATGTTACTATAGTATTAAATATCTCCCAATTGCAGGAAACTCTACCAATCTGTCCCAGTTAATCATCAGAGACAGAGTGACCAGATGTGCCAGATTGCCTGGGATGGTCCCTATTAAAGAAAAAAATGACAGTTGTATAACTCAAAGACCTGGAAGAGACTGGAAGTTAATCTCCTACCCAATGAGTTTTTTACTTTATTAAAAAGGAACAGGAGGGGGTGCCTGGGTGGCTCAGTGGGTTAAAGCCTCTGCCTTCGGCTTGGGCCATGATTCTAGGGTCCTGGGATCAAGCCCCACATCGGGCTCTCTGCTCAGCAGGGAGCCTACTTTCCCCCACCCCCGCCTCTCTGCCTACTTGTGATCTGTATCTGTCAAATAAATAAATAAAATATTTTTAAAAATAAATAAATAAATAAAAATTAAAAAGGAACAGGAGGAGTATATGGGAGAAATTACCCAAGACAGATGAGGGGCTGACAATCACCAGAGAGTGCTGCCTATCACTCCTATCTTTCAGAACCATCTCGGTTTAGATGGAGAAGATCGACCTGGCCTACTGGTTGACAAACTCTGCTCTTTGGGGCTCCTTGGAGGATTTCTTGGAAACATCTTAAGGGCTGCTGAGCAAAGAGGTGAGCTCTTCACTCCCATTTAAGAAAGCCCCTCCACTCCTCTCTCTCTCTCCCTCTCTCCCTTTGTCCTTCCACTCTTCTCAGTTTTGCACCAAGTTTTCAAAGATTCTGTGGCTAAAAGAGATTGAAAATCCCCCTTTTTAGACATGACCCCCAGAGAAATCAAGTTACAAGACGGTTCAACCCGCCAGCTTCGTGGCCACAGCTGAAGCCAGCAAGAGGTGTCTGGATGGTGCTTATTTTTCCAAACCCTGCTGACTCGCAGCGCGATGTGGCTACCGGAATAAGGCTTCTGATGCACAACATGAAAGGGAGCAGAAAAGTTTATTTTTATGCAGTGAGTCAGGTTCATACTTGGTAAGAATAGATTTTCCATAAAAATAGAAATTATCTATTCTAAAATTGAAGAGAAACTCCATTCTGTGCAAGAGAGGCAGCCTCAGTGTTCTTGTCTGCTTTTTTCAAGAATATAAAACTTTGGGGACCATGACTTCTGGGGGACAAGATGAACCAACTAGAAGCAGTGTGCCCCTTCCAAGACTAAACCCGCAGAGAGGCTTTATAAAATAAAAATTTTACATTAAGTGAAGTATGTGTGTGTGTGTGTGTGTGCACACACATATATATGTATAGATGGTCATTCACCGAGAGGCCGCTGCTCAGTGCACACAGGTCTGGATAACCCGCACGGGCACACTGGGGCTCCGGCACCACGGAAGCTGCATTTGTTCTCTGCACGAACCTAGGTGGTAAAAGGACCAGCCCATCTCCGAGAAGGTGACTGGAAGAAATTTCTGCCCGTAGGCCCGTGGTCTGGGTGCAGGGGTGCTCCATATGACAGGTAGAGAAAGAATCTTCTAGAAAGAGAGAAATCTGAAATCTCTGCAATGTGCATGTGTTGAGGCTACATTTTTACAGCCTTGCCAACCCTGGACTGAGATATTAAATAAAAATGGATATGAAAGCCTGAAGACCCAGCAGGGCCAAAATGTGAAAGCATTCCCCAGGGACACTGCAGGCTGCCCAGAGCGTCTGGGGTTCTGGCTGAAGAGGAGTCTTATCAAGTATGGGGGCAAAAAGACTGCTAAGAGCAGCCGCGATGGGCAGAGAGCACTCTCCAAGAAGGACATAAAAAGAAAAGCATCAAAAAGAGAATTAAAAAAAAAAAAAAAAAGAATGAAAGGAAACAGGGACTACGTAAGTGGCTCATAAACATTACATACATCCATATTTTCTGCTCTCATTTTCTTTTCTATATTTAATAATTATGTAAACACGAGTATCTGTCTTGATAGATGGCTGGCTTTGTGAATTTAGCAAGGCTTCCAAGATGGCTTATTCATTTATCTCGTCTCACGGCAGAGAGCCCCACATCGCACATGGGAAAACAGGCACTGCCCTCAAAATCTCCTATACAGGTAATGAATTTCATTGCACTTCTAAGGTCTGAAGAGTACCGATCCCCATTTTATCCTAAGGATGATACTAATAATAATTCCAAGCAATCACATCATAAGCAGTAACTCTATTTATATGCACACACCTATATATGTATAATCTGTCACATTCAACAGGAATATTTTTGAAGCCCAACCAGGGGAAAAAAAAAAAAAAGAAAGAAACAAATATGTGACTCTGTGCAAAGCGTTAGAGCAAATAAGGAAACTGTAGATCATTAAAGACAAGGCAGTAATTTTAGTAACTGATGTGGGTTTTCTTAGCCCAGCTAAGCATCTTTTAACGGTTGGTTTGTGCAGTGCCGTGTGGAGGCTTCCTTATTCTTTGGTCTCGTAGCAGATCTCGCCCAGGCCCTGTGCCCCAACTGCTCTGCTCCGGTCCCCTCCTCCCTGTGTTTGGGCCCTGGGGGTTCGTTCATAGCCTACCCTCTGTGGCACTCACGGACCGTGCTGTTGGTTTTAGCACAAAACACAGAGGGTGCCGGGCATGACACAGGGGTTTGTCTGAAATCTCTTTTTATCCCCCAAACCCACACGAGCACCACGCGGCACACAGTTGGTGCTCAACCAATTTCCATCTCTATTGACGACACGCCAGCTCCACGGTACGAGCCTGTTGCATTAAATTAATCAAATCATGAAATGTCACAGAGGGATGGGGCTTATTCCAGCTCCTTCTTTTTGCACCTGGGGGGCTTCTGGCCCCGGGAGGGGTCAGACGATAATCCAGCCAGGGGCAGAGTTGGGTCCAGAACACGTGGCTCCCAGGCGCGTCTCCTGTCCCTTACACAGGCCCCCTTTCATCATCGGAATAACAAAAGCAAACACTGATTGGGGCTCACGGTGGCCCGTGCACCCAAGAGATCGTGATTAATGTAATCCCCATTTCACCAGCGAGGAGACAGAAACTCAGAGAGGCTATGTTGCCACCCAGCTGATCTGAGCTTGTTACCCGTAGCTCTGGCCCTTCCTCCCTCCTCACTTCCGGAGGAAAAATGTAAATGGCAGAAGAGGAAGGAAGAAGGAAGAGACAAGTCTGAGGCCGGACGAAGGAGAACCACAGAAGCAGGGGAGGCGGCAGAGGGAGTCCCCCAGCTCCCTGCACGTTCTCTCCCTAAGCAGTACCCGTTATTTAAGTAATTTTGCACGACTGTTTAAATAGGGGGGCTTCTTCTAAATACTTCCTCGGGGGCCTGGAATTTGAAATTGCCTATAGAGCAGCATCTATTGCTAGAGCTGGGCCACTTGGTAAAAAGAAGGAAAAAAGCAGTGATGTTACTGGCGAGGAGAGCAGTTGGACCTGTTGGGGAACTGGGACTCTAGCCTCCTTTGTCACCCCTTCATAAGGCAGCACCGTGTGGCTCTGATAACTCATCTGTCCCCAGGAGATGTCTAGGCAAATGACTCAGCCAACAGGGTCTGCACGATTATGAGCGAAGAGTAGCTATAAAAATAAACAATGATAACAGCACTCCTTTTTTCTGAACAGGAAGCCTATTATCTTGTCTACCTTTGAGCAGCTCGCAGCCCAAAAGGTAATGCATAATTTTGTTTTTTAACAGTTGTCATATTAAAGAGTGCTTGGAAGTACCTGATTTCCCTGTAACAGATGGAAAAGGGAACAATAAAAATTTTTTTTAAAAAAACAACAAACCGCCCTCCCCTCCCCCCACCCCCCAGCCCCTCTACCTCCACGAACATACTTGCCTAACATACGGTTTCTCTGAAATGAGATATTTTCACCCCAGGAAAATCTGTGGATTTGGTTAACATTGCTATCTAATCTTGCTCTGAATATTCAACATAAATTAATCCCACCAAACTCCATCTTATTCTAACCACATTGCAGATTTTTAAAATTTATTATTGCCTCTTTTATGCTTTCTCTTTAAACATTCCCCAGTTATGGGACCTGACCTCCCAGTAAAGCTATGTTTTTAAAAGTTCCGTTTTATTTTCAAGTCAGGACATTTTGTCCCAACATAGACCTGAGAGGCCACTGCCAAGTAGGTCCTTTATAAATGCTTCTTGCTCTTTCTCTACTGTTCTTCGTAATAATAATAAATTAAATTAACCCAGCTCTGTTTAACAAGGTGGTGCTGTCACCAACACAGAATTCAGTTCCTTTCATTTTATTTAAGACTCTGCATGCATAGCAGAGAGGTATCGAAACTTGCCAAGTGGAAAGGTCTGTACCTACATACAGACTATACTAAATATGTCACTTTGAAAGATAATAAGCACAAGATAAACAACGGAAAATCAGATAACCTAAGAAAACTCAGCTGACAATTTTCATTGAAACATTCTTTTCTCTAGGCAAATAACAAAGCTAAATGCTGTACATTATTTAAAAAATTGGACAGCAGCACTTAAAAATATGGCAATGATTAATTCCCTTGCAGTGGGAAAATACCTTTGACGATTTTATTGAGAATTTGTTTATACTATTTACTGATTCTTGGCATTTAAACAAATGATCCACTATGCAATTTTTTTTTCCCCCCCAGAGAGGGTAGCATTCTAGAGAAAGGACTGCTGAAACCTTATGCTCTTTTCAACACATTATCACGAATGTTTATCTCGGAGAGAGCTAAGGGGCAAACATCCTGAACAGAGTTCTACCCTTTGAAATGCTAAAACATGATGTCATATACGGTTACCTGATAACTACTTCAGCTTACTTGAATTCCATTCTTTCCACTTGATAAAAGGTCAATAAGGGGGGGCGCCTGGGTGGCTCAGTGGGTTAAGCCTCTGCCTTCAGCTCAGGTCAGGATCCCAGGGTCCTGGGATCGAGCCCCACATCGGGCTCTCTGGTCAGCGGGGAGCCTGCTTCCTCCTCTTTCTCTGCCTGTGTCTCTGCCTACTTGTGTTCTGTCTGTCAAATAAATAAATTTAAAAAAAAAAAAAAAAAAAAAAAAAAAGGTCAATAAGGAACATCTGGGTTTGACCATAAAGGGCAAAATACCCTTACGCCCCGTGCTTAAATGGGAAATGATGTGTCCACCTAGTGATGCTGGCCCTTCCATGCCGGGAAAACCACCAAGGCCAGCAGTTCTCTTAGGCTCTGTGGGCTAGCTGGTGCTTCCGTCTGCAAGGTCCCCTCCCTAAATCCTTGGAGACCTGGGAATTCCTTCTTATTCTGGACTCAGTACGTATTCACCTTCTCAAAGAGGCTTTGCTTGATCAGCCAATTTAAGTAGCTTCTTTATTACTCCAACACATAACTTTTTTTTAAAGGATGTATTTATTTATTTGAGAGAGAGCGAGAGCGCGAGCAGAGGGAGCAGAGGCCGAGGGAGGGAGAGTCTCAGCAGACTTTGCGCTGACCCGAGAGCCTTATGCAGGACTCGATCTCATGACCATGAGATCATGACCTGGGCTGAAACCAAGAGTCAGAGGCTCCACTGACCGAGCCAACCAGGTGCCCCACGTAACAGCTTTTTAAAAATAGCTCTTAATAGACATATCTCCACGGGTGCCTGGGTGGCTCAGTGGGTTAAAGCCTCTGCCTTTGGCTCAGGTCATGATCCCAGGGTCCTGGGATGGAGCCCCACATCGGGCTCTCTGCTCCACAGGGAGCCTGATTCCTCCTCTCTCTCTGCCTGCCTCTCTGCCTACTTATCAAATAAATAAATAAAATAAAATAAATAAAATCTTTTAAAAAAATGGACATATCTCCAAAGAAGACATACAGATGGCCAACAGACATATGAAAAGATGCTCAACCTTACCAACCATCAGGAAAATGTAAATCAAAACCACAGTAAGGTGTCACCTCACGCCAGTCAGAATGACTAAAATAAGAAAGACAAGAAATAGCAAGTGTTGGTGAGGATGTGGAGAAAAAGGAACCCTTGTGCAAGGCTGGAGGGAATGTAAGTCGGTGCAGCCACAGTGGAAAATAGTACGGAAGTTCTTCAAAAAATTAGAAATACAATTACCATATGATCCAGTAACGCCACATCTGCGTATCTACCTGAAGGAAATAAAAACACTAATTCGAAAAGATATGTGTACCTCTTTTTTTTTTGGAGCATTATTTACAATAGCCAAGGTAAGGAAGCAAAGCAAGTGTCCATCAATATATGAATGGATAATGAAGATGTGGTACGTGTACACAATAAAGTATTACTCAGGCGTGAAAAAGAATGAGATCTCTATATTCAGGACAACACGAATGGTCCTGGATGGTATTATACTAAGTGAAATAAGGTAGACAAAGATAGGTACCATATGATTTCACTTATATGTGGAATCCAAAACAAAACAAATGAATAAACAAAAACCAAAACAGACTCATAAATGCAGAGAACGAACTGGGAGTTGCCACGGGGAATGGGTTGGGGGGAAATGGGCAAAAAAGATGAAAGGATTGAGGGGTGCAGACTTCTAGTTATAAAATAAATCAGTCATGAGAATGTAATATACAGCATAGGGAATATAGTCAATGATATTGTAGTAACTTCGTAGGGTGACAGATGGTAACTATACTTATTATGGTGAACATTTCATATTATGTATAATTGTTGAATCACTATGTTGTACACTTCAAACTAATGCAATATTATATGACAACTACACCTCCATTAAAAATAAAAACAAAAATAAAATGGCTCTTACTACCTTCTGAAATTATCTTGTTGTCTCGTCTGTTTACTTCCTTACTACCCCAGCAAAACACACATGCCAGGAGAATAAAGACCTTATTTCCATTTTATTCCTAGGGCCTAGGACAATGCTTGCCACAATATAGATGTACAGTCAAAATCTGTGAATGAATGCATATGTCATTTGAAATATTCAAGTAGTATTTCCACAGGTCTTGGGGTGGGAGGAGATTACAATATGATAGGTGCTGGGAATATGATGTAATCTCTGCCCTTGAAGAGTTTCCAGGCTGTCCGAGAGATGCCTAATTCACGCCCCGTATCATGACCCACTCCTGCCCTTTTTCTGTCTTTCCTGCTCAGCAGGGAGAATGTCCAAGAACGGTCCTCCAGCCAGGTTCTGGGCAGATGGCACACAGCAGGGAACACTTCACTGTTACACAACACAACAATGAAAACCGACCAATGAACAATCAATAAGGTAAAATAAAGTAAAAGAAATCAACGATCAAATCAATAAAAAAAAACCTGAACAAACCAATAAGGGACCACTTGAGTTAAACTCTGAAATAGTCCTTTAACCTCAGGATATCCCACCTATTAGTGTATTTTAAAACTAATCATTATTGTGTGGGTGCATGGGTGGCTCAGCTGTTTAAGCATTTGACTCTTGGTTTCAGCTCAGGTCAGGATCTCAGGGTTCTGGGATCAAGCCCCGTGTCGGGCTCCACGCTCAGCGGGGAGTCTGCTTGAGGATTTTCTCTCTCTCCTTCTGCCCCTCCCCCCACTCAGTATCTTTCTCTCTCTTTCTCTCAAATAAAAAAAATAGATCTTAAAAAAAAAAACCAACCAAACAAAACAAACCCTAATCACTATCCTGCAAGTTTCAGAACCCAAGGACCATGTCAAAAAATTCTGCTTTTCCTTCCATAGAATTTCTATGTACCAAAGCTCACGTACATGTCAAAAACAGGGGTTGTATGCACAGGGGGCTGCCGTTAAGCCAGCCTGCTTCAGGAGGTGGCCTAGGAGGTAGGCGAGGGGAACAGCATCCCCCTCCTAACTTCCCTACTTTCCCTCCCAAAACAGGGCCTCTGTCTACTCTGCTTCTGCATAATCTTCCTTGAAGGCGGCGAATCTGTCCAGATCTTGTTCTTGCTTGCTGTGTCAAGGAGTACCTCCCTTCTTAGTTCGTAGAGATCAGTACATACAAAGATCTCTATGCTCAGGATTGGCTCCTTTCTCCTTTTCTGAGGAAACACTCTTCGTCTTTGCCTCTAGTTTCTTTCCTTATGACACTAAACAGAAATAAGAAGATTACAATTTAAAGCCCAGACTAGCTTGTAGGAATTACCACCAACTCATACCATTGTCTTGGTTCAGCTTTTCCAGAAGCTCCTTCGAGGGCTGACAGTATCATGCCAGCATTCCCCACGTCTTTCCTTCGAGATTGTTCTTCTCAGTAATTCCGGCCTCTAGCGAGATGGCCCCCCATACCCCTTTTCCGCATTTTTATTGACTCTTGCTCAAGCACGTCCGTCTTTGCAGGAAAGAACACCTGTTCGCATGCCCCAGAAGATGCTCTTCTCATTTAAAGCCTTAACAGCAGGAACATCCTTCCTAGAAAGATAACTATTTTTGACGCCTTAATCTTTAGACGACAAAGCTCCTTAATTAAATTTAAACCAAAATATTTTCGTAAAGCTCAAATTCCGAACTGGCATTCCTTCACAATTCTCAATTTGCACAGTCCCTTTGTCCGTGGACAACAAGGTATTCACTGTTTGAAATTGCCTGGTGTTGAATGTGGCCTCCTCCTCGAGTCTGAATGGGGGAAGCCAGACTCCAGGAGGGCTTTTGTCCCAAGTTTTCTTTAATTGTTTTGCACCTGCCGTCTACCAGAATGTACGCGTTTTCTCCCCCTCGCAATCAACATGTACTATTGAAATGTGGTACGATCAATACCGCCTTCCCGGAAGATGTTAGAGAGAATAAAGATATCGAGTTTAAGGGAAACAAAGCCGGGACTTGTACCCATATCCTGTTATTGATGCTCTCCCCGGAGTAAAGAACAGCATGTTCTGGTCGCAGTTCTTGGGGCTCCCCGCCCTGCCTGAATTATCTACCTTTCAAAGATCGGCCAGGTAGGGCTTCCTGTGGGAACAGCCACGAACCCTAGAGCCAAACATGGGGGCTCAGCCCCACCCCCGAGCCCCCAGGGCTACCCTGTCTATGAGCTTCGATGTCACAGGCGAAAGCCTGCACCTGCTCAGCCCCAACTTCTTCAGCTGTGAGAGAAGATAACGATCACGAGGGTCTCTCTAGGGGATGCTACGGGGTCGAGTGAGAGAGCTCAGTGCCCGGTACATGGTCTCTGCTCAGCAAGTGTTAGTTACTCTGTTATTATGTCTGGAAAATGTTTCTGCCCCCCCCCCCCGCCCCACACCCCCACCCCTGAGGATACTGCGCCGCCCACTCTCCCCCATCCCCACCCTGGTTAGTGCCACCTTCATTCCCCCAACCCAGATCACGACCCTCCTGAACCCTCCAAGTCACCATGAATCCCCTTATCATGCACTGCAGTCAGATCTGTGTGGGACCCTCCCGGGTCCTATAAGGGGCTGGCTGCTGCCTCCGACCTTCGTTCCTGCTCTGTTCCCCTAGCTCCTCTCTAAGTCAGGAATGATCCTGGCCCGGCTGGCTTCTCCGCCCTCACTGCACGGGCATGCCCAAGCTGATGTTTCTGACCCCCACATCCGAAGGCCCCCCGCCCTCTCCCCTCTCGCTCCCTCTCCCGGCGCTCTGTCTCGCTCCCAGGGCTCATCACCAGCTGAAGCCATTACATCACGTGTGCTCTTGTATACTGAGTTTTCCCCGACCCGGACTACAAACTCTGTCAGGACAGGTGCCCTGTCTGTCTCGTTAACTGTCAGAGCCCCCAGGAGTTCAAGAAATACTCCCGGGATAAATGCACATTTATGTTTACGTGACGAGGAGTAACCATTAAAGCAGTTAGAATGTGTCGTCCTTGAAGACTACACACAGAGCTTAAATGGCTCGCCCATGCCAGAGAACACTGCCTGGGATGGACAGGAGTTCTGAGCATTTACGTATTGGTTATAGTTCTGTTTTGGCCTTGGCTCTCCAAGGGCCCAGCTATGGCTTTCTGCATGCTGGCCTCTAGCAGATTTGCCCTGGTCTCATTTTATTTGCTTATTTCCCTGGTGAGTCTGGTGCAAGTCTCTTATCTCTATGTCCGAGTGGGGGTAAGTCACTGAGCGACGCATATTGGCCATACGTTACTGGTTTACAGTAATATGGGGGGGGGGGCTATTTGCAGACTCCTGGGCCATCTCTTCTACTCATTTCCTGACATTAATGTCCAGCAGATAAAGGAGTTGTTATTATGGGAAGAAACGTGAATGAAATGTCTTCGTCTAGCCAATCTTGGCCAAAATAAGTCTACTCCATGCATGACACGCCTACACCTTGACGGGGTAGATAGGGAAACGTGTAGACCCACATTTTGGCTATGTTCCTCATACAAGAATTCACCTCATATTTTTATATCTTTGCTGATGGGACTTTCTGGAAACAGGTGTCCTCTAATCAGCTTCCACTGGTCCGGTGGTCACAAAGACTCAGCCAGGGCAGAGCTGTACTCTACACTCACACACCCTTAGTGAATTTACCTGGTAAATCCCCAGGGCATCTGTTCCTACAGGAAAAAAAATTAAAAATAAAAAAATCATCTCAGAGCAGAGATTAGACTTTTAGACCCTCCTGAGCGATAATCCTCACTTCGACATTGACTTTCTTTGTGGGGTTTGGCAAATCGGTTTTTTTTTCCCCCTCTATAATACAGGGATAATAATGCTTTAGTCAAATGGATGCTGTGAGAATTAATTACTGTTTTACAATTTACTGGAGATGGGAAGTCCTGTGAAAATATTGCCACTGCTTATGGGATTGAGGTCCAAAGACACGGCATTACACACAGCAAAGAAATCAAGACATCTCAAAATCCCTACTGTTTCCCTGTCTCACAGTGCCCTCCTTCTTAATGCAGGTGAAAAGTAGGCAACACAGTTTCAAGGACATGTCCTCTTCTTCTGTGACAGGAATTGAAATGCACCCATGGACCTACCCGTATGTGCCGTGTCGGGCCTCCTCCGAGGCTCTTTTGCAAGCATTGTAAGGGGCCAAAAGGAGAGCTTTTGTTTCCTACGCAATTCTTTTGACCCTGAACCAGGGTCTTTTCGAATCAACAGATGCCTTCAAGAGCAAGTTTTAAGGGAAGGTCTTTTCAACAGCACTTACGAAGGGGGTGGTCAGACTCTGGACTCTCAGGAAAGAAGAGCGAGTCTTGCGTAAGGTGATAACGAATGGGTTAAAAAGACTGAGCCCCATTTTAAGGAAACGCGATTCTGTACAGCAAACACTAGGAGCTGGCAAGATGCGGGTTGTCTTCGCATGAGGAATTTCTACCTTCTGCACTACAGTTTCAAAAATGGTCAGAGATAAGAGAATGCAGGCCTTGGAGGAATTAAGGAAGGGAGAAGCTTGATCCTTTTCTCTCAAACTAAAATAAAGCAATAGAATGAAAAACACTACCTAGGATTCATGTTTATGTTCCTTTTTTTTTTTTTTAAACAGAGATGTCAATCAAGTCAGGATCCAAGACGTAGGTCCCATGCAGGGATAATACCATTCTCAGAGAGGTTTCATGGTAGTGCCACAGAGATTGCGATGCTGAAGTGGCCTCCCAGAATAGGAAGCGTTAAGAGTCTCCTTATTATAGAGTCTGTCTTTAAAGGGTTCAGATCATAAGTAGAACAGACTTTAACCCCTTGGCTCTATATGAGCATTTCCTGAAAGTGAGGATTTGGGGTATGAGGTTTGGGCTTCTATATATGTCCTTCTACCCTGGTTCCCTCTGTTATCTGTTTGCTCATTCATTCATCCCTTCAATTTCATTTTTTTTTACAAAGATTTTATCTATTTATTTGTCAGAGAGAGAGAAAGAGAGAGAGAGAGAGCACAAGCCAGGGGAGCAGCAGGCAGAGGGAGAAGCAGGCTCCCCACTGAGCAAGGAGCCCAATGTGGGACTTGATCCCAGGACCCTGAGATCGTGACCTGAGCAGAAGGCAGACACTTAACCAACTGAGCCACCTAGGAGTCCCTTCAATTTCAATTTGCAAGGTTCAGTTCCCCAATTTTTAACCTCAGATGGGGAGGAGGAGAAAGACAAATGGAAGACCACAGTGGAGGTCTGTCTGACTTTGTATTTATAAGGGGGCGAGGGCTGCAAGAGGAGGGTCTCGTTCTCTGGCACCTGTGCTGGTCGCCGCTGGGGGAACCTCTACATCACCCCCTGTCCTAGCCCTTCAATCCACTCAAGATCACTGAGAGAGTCACGGCCATGCACCATACTCCCATTCTCCCTTTGTTGACTGTTTCTGTATCTTCGCATTTCTACTTTGTGGAAATGAATCATTTCCCTTTAACGTCTCCCTCCTCTCTTCTTTGCTTGCCCTTCGGGTGCCTGAACCCTCTTGGGGACTGACTGGTCTGGGCTGTGACATGACTTGTCCATCAGTACTCTGATTCTTTACTCACAGAGAGATGGCTGCAGATCGACGCAGACACCACCATATATCCCCACACACAGGAAAGTAACAATCATCTCTCAGACCTGTCAAAATGAGCACTACCAAACTCTGTCCATTTCACGATCTCTGCATTAATATTCTGGGTTCTTTGAATTAAAAAAAAAATAAAGGATAATAAAGTTTGAATATATTCACCATCTCTGTAGAGTAAGCAAATAGCTTTTGACATTTTAATAAAATTGCCTAATTAAACCCTTTAAATTTCATTTAGTTGTGTCATTTAGTTATTACAAATGCCATGTAGGCATGAGATTATCAGGTATGGCACTTAATTGCTGTAAAAAAAATGTAGTTGCTCATTATTTATCTTCACTTGTATCAATCACTTGGAAGCAGAGCGTTCATGCCCACCCCCCTTTTCTTTTCTTACAAAAGATGCATTGATTCCAGAATAATATGTGGTTGGGCTTGTGACTTTGGCAATTTTTATTCAGAAAAGTGACTAGAACAACTTGGAGATCCTTGAAATCAATTATGGGAGTTCTCAAAGGAGCCTCTTCTCCGGCCTCGGCGGAGGGCTGGTGACAACAACCCATCGTGATCAGGAAGACTGTGTCATTTGTGATCGCACACATCAGAAGCCACTCCCGTGTTTACACCAACATATGGGGCACTTGCGAATTAGGTGAGTGGGAGCACTGCTCAAGTGGTCTTGGGGGGGGGGGGAATGTCCCCAATTCGGACTAGGCTGCTTTTATAGCAGCCTTCTTCAGAACAGGTCTTTGCACATAATCCCCAAAGCTGATATCCTATTCTCTTACTTTTTCCTCTCCTTTCTGATGAAAAAAAGACATTCTTTTAGAAGTAGATTTGTTATTTGAAAAACCCAAAAGTTTAGAGTTAAGTCCCATGAAGTAAATCTGTAACTGAAAACACCGAGGTACAAACACTGGGTCATCACATTCATCAGGTGGAGTTCCTGTGTGTCACCTAATCTGGCGGTGATGGAGAAGACTGTCACCATCACAATGCCGAAACAGTCGTCACTCCCCAAAGGTGATGATTTTCTGAAGGGCTATGTTCATTTTCGTGCTGGAATTCTGGAAGATTTTGTTTAAAAAATATGCAGATATTTAGAATTACAACTTACTAGATGACAATGCTGAGTATTTCACTAGCTCGCAATGACGAAAGTCCTGATCAGTGTCTGGTGCTTTAGCTCATGCTCAGTATGGGATTACTTTACAAATACTGAATTAAGCTCTGGAGAACAAATATTGTTTACTATTTCCCGGCATCAGAATGACCATTATGATCCGGGAACTGATAATTTTCAATTACCAATATTATATTTTGAGTTCAGCCTCTTCATTCGCTTTCCTAGGTGGTTGGTAATTTGTAAGAATAATTCACCCATTTGTCAGTAAAAGCTACACTTACTTAAAGAGTAACTGTGTGTATAAGAAACAACCTTCATTTGCAAAGCACAGGTTTTTTTTTGTTGTTGTTGTTGTTTTTAATAGAACCATTTCAGAATTGGGGATAAACTGTCAAAAACAAACAAAAGCATTTTTAAAAAGCTGTTATTATAGGCAGTCCTCCTAATTATGTAATTTTATAGCATCTAAACTTAAGCACTCTTTAGTAGGCAATAAATTTAATACATGAGGATATGAAGTTGGCTATATGAAACTGTTTGTTTTAACACCAATTTGCCTGCTCTTTTTCATATTACCAATGAATATAGTAGAAAAAAGGAACTAAAGGGGCACCTGGGTGGCTCAGTTGGTCAAGCGTCTGCCTTCAGCTCAGGTCGTGATCTCTCCAGTCCTGGGATCGAGCCCTGCTATGGGCTTCCTGCTCAGCAGGGAGCCTGCTTCTCTCTCTCTCTCCCTCTGCCCCTTCCCACTGCTCATTCTCTCTCTGTCTCTCTCAAATAAATAAACAAAATCTTAAAAAAAAAAAAAAAGAAAAAATGGAAAAAAGGAACTAAAACAATAACTTCCTTAAAATATTCTTAAAAACTTGTAACTTGCAAAATTTGAAAGTGGCTCCCTAGAATGTTCCATAAATTATCTGTAGAAAGCAAGCATCACGGTCAGGTCCCCATGACCTTATCCCGTAGCCAGGATCCCCAGAATCAGAGCATACACATCTATGCATAGGGAACCCCATCAATTACTTGGCTTTATTCTTCTCCGATCGTTCCGATAGTTCCTTGCTGTCTTCTAGCTTGGGATGCTACTGAACTGTAAAAAACATAACTAGCTTTATAGAGAAAGATATCTGCCTTCTCTAATTACTAATGCATTTAAAAGCTAGCTGTTACTCTCCCACACGGATTCAAAGCCAACCAACAGAAAGCACAACACTGCGAAAATAGACTTGGCGATACCACGTGAGGTTAGTAAGCATTTTCAGCGCTGAGTTTCTGGAGCCGTTTCCAGACAACCAAAGCTTTGTCCTTCACAGGTTGATGTTGATGGTACAAACGCTCTCCGAGAAGAGAGGGTAGGTTTCTTCTTTGTTAGAACCCCCTCTCCAAAATCCTGACATGAGTCTAATAGGTAGTCACTGCAGGGTCTTGTACAAAAAACGTTGTGTAGGATGGTCATAGGATTCAAAGAGTTGCTTTTTTACAAGGGGTGGGGGGGGGCTAAAGCCTCAAACACTTGGATCCTGGCAAGGAACAAGCAAAACTCAGAAGATCCTATTCTGACTTCTTACACAACAATACCTTTTTCTTTGAACTGCAAATTCGCCCTTGGCCAGTTTTCCTTCTTTTTTTTTCTTTTGCTGTATTTTTTTTTTTTTTTTTCCCAGTGAAAATGGTTTTCCTGCACACACTGAGCGGTTGAAAGTACATGGTCATTGGATACCTACATGAAAAGTGCAGCGAACTTTTCTACGGAGTTGCTCTTTTTGCATTTATGAGATACAAACATTGAATCTGCTTTTCCCCACGAGGACTTCTTTTGGATATAAGCTATCAATGAAGTCATATAAATCTCTTAAGATATTTCATATAAAGTACTTGGTGAGTTTTAGCAAACAGTATATTAAATTAAATTCAGTAATATGCTCGGAAACCAGAATAACACAGGTGGTAGGAGTTCACTTAGATTAAAAAGCACACATACACATACATGTTGTATATGCATAGAAAGGACTGGAAGCATACACCACACACTATGTGTTATTCTATGTACTGCATACATTTGTTTATGGACTGTGTTTTATATGGGGTACGTATATGCTACACAGTATGGGCGGTTCTTTTTACATTTGTACTCTATACTCCTGAATTCTGCAAACATTTTACAATCAGGATATATTAATATGTTGCTCAAGTCGTAATAACACTAAAATTAATCTGGCAATAACATTGATTGGTGGGTGGGGGAACGGAGTACTGTGTAAATGGCAAAGTCTTCCTCCTTCTCCACTAGATGTAGCATTGTATAAAGGGTAGTAGTTTGGGGACAAGACAAACAGGTTTGACTCTCAGTTCCATCATATCATAGTATTACAACCTTTTGTGTTTGTTTTGAATACGAATTTCTCATCAGTAAAATGAGGGTAGTGATACCCATCTCCAAGGGCTGCAGTTAAACAAGACCGTATACATAGGAGATTCACTGCACATCCTTTTGGCCTTGGTGGTGGCTGTCCCTTTCGGTCACCAATCATGCCTCATCCCTGGGTTTTTGCAAGTTAGTTACAACCACAGCAATGCACCCTTGGGCAGTGTTAATGCACAGTGTACTGTGTCCTCTCAATGTTCACACTTCTGTCATTTCAAATACTACAGTCTCCAAATTCACTTTTGTGAGTGTCCTTTT
The DNA here is from genome assembly GCF_963455335.1 of Martes martes. Classification (NCBI taxonomy): domain Eukaryota; kingdom Metazoa; phylum Chordata; class Mammalia; order Carnivora; family Mustelidae; genus Martes; species Martes martes. The sequence goes on along the minus strand of NC_137889.1, from coordinate 13,112,722 downwards.
TCCCGATAAACCAGTTGTTTCAGACATTACAGGCATGGCTCCTTCCAAGGAATCACTGTCCACAGTGTCCTCTAGGTTTGGAAGGCGATCGTGATCAGATCCATGGATGGGCCTTACCTTACAGGATTGTGTAACTTGCAAAAATACAAATGTACACAACACACACACACACACACACACACACACACACACACACACATATGAATGCAGACAGGACCATTAAGCAGAGGTTCTCAGAATGTGGTCACAGATCAGGGGGTTCAACATTACCTGAGAACTTGTTAGAAATGCAAATTCTTGAACTTCAGTCCAGATCTACTAAATCAGAGTCTGAGGTCAACCAGCACCCTTGACCAGCTCTTCAAGTGATTCTGGGGCACGCCCGTGTCTGAGAACTACTGCCAAATGTAATAACCGTTATGCCCCATAGTAGGTACGAACTGCAAAGAACGCTTGAATAAATTTGGAACCTTTCTTGAGACCATTTCTACTCCAGGGGAGCTCTCTGTGAAGCTGAGAGAAAAACATTGCATGGGGCAGGGTGTGTGCGGGGGGGTAGCTTTTATATATATATATATTTTTTAAATATATATTTTCATATATTATATATATATATATTTAAAGCAGTGTTTGAAAGAAGAAAAGAGTAAGCTAAAAATACCGATCCAACAGAATTTGGCCTACAACTATTTCCATTTAATTTGGCTTTCTATGGGGCTATATTACAAATGGAAATGCTCCAACCGCAGCTGAAATCTTGTTCTACATGAAAACCAGACTATCCAAGTTCATAAGAATTTTAAAATAAACACCTGAAATAAAATCTATAATTGCAGTGCCATGGTCTTTTTTTTTAGATAAGTGAAACAAAGACCAAAGGCCACTTTACAAGAGAAAAGCAGAAAAGTAAAATTACAGACGATTACGTTAACCCACTCTTAAAGGTTGAGATTCTTCATGGGCAATATATTAAAATTTTGAGAGCTGGAGAATCTTGAGGAGGAGATGAATGCATTTTCAGTTTAAAGTGTTATCTACAGGATACAGCAGCAAATGCACAGTCAAAAAATTTCAGCTGCGAACATACATAACTTGCAGTGGGGTCATTAGCTTCAGTATATGACTGGGTAGTTCGGGTGAGTTCAGAAGAAAGTCTTGAGGTTATTAAAGCATTCCTGACTATGACATCATCCGCCACTCACACCTTACCTGGAAATAGCCCCACATTTAAGACAGCCTGAAATGGAACCCATAATATATTCTAATTTGATCCATTCTTCTTTATAGCTATGGCCAAAGGGGAAAAAGACAATTATCTCATGCATTTTATTCTTATAACTTTTGAGATGAAATCATTTAGAATGATCAGAATAACCTCGAGAAGCCCTAGAAGGGAAGAAGCATTGGTTTCCGTACCATTTGTGGGATGACTGGAACCACGCATCTGTCCAGCACACAGTGCAGCGTGGTGGGTAGGGCCCCAGAGGGCTCGGTATGCCCTTCATGGACACTGCAGGAACACAAAACCCATGTTTTCTAACGGAATAGATGAAGTTCTAGAATGGTGTAGAAGGGACAGCAAAGAAGGAAGGCATGAAGGGTGTGGGGGTATGGGAACCAAGACATGGTGCAGTGGACAGTCTATACCCAACGACTTCAGAATATGACCTGTCAGTCCTTCAGTCTTACAATTTAGGTGGGGAAAAAAATGGTAACAATGAAAAATCCCAGATTTTAGAACCGGCTGTCAAAGAACTGGTCTGATGGGGCTTATTCTTGGGATCCATCCTCTCCCACAAACAAGGAAGTCCAGTCCTGGCCTGTGGAGTGTATGCTCCAAGGCTCACACTGGCCCTTGGAAGACACACGTCCTCGAGACTCGCTGCAGTTTCACACCGATCCCTGATTCAGACCCACACCCCTGAGTTTGCAGGAGGTGCTGGCAAATCTGGAGTCATGGAATCTCTACTACAAAGTAGAAAATACAAAATTCTCCAGGAATCTGGATTTAATTTCTTTTCCAATACAATGCTGGGTGAGGAAACAAACAGGAAGGTGGGGCCAGGCCCTGGTATAGGTCCTAGGTTAATTGCCTTATAATAATGAGCTCTTTTCTTTAACTGTTGATCAGCTTTCTTCCTAAACACAGTTAATGATCTCTTCTGTTAAACATCTGAAAATGTTTATGAGGTTTGTGCTTTGGGGGTACATTATGATGATGGGCTGATAGAGCTCCTATAGACTCAAACTGTCTTAGGAGATTTACCCAATAAAAGAGACATAGATCTGGCTAACATGCAGAAGGGAAAGCCAACAGGGTCCCCCGGGGCTGTCATCCTTGCCAAATGACACAAAAATTAAGCTCTAAAATTTAAATTACATGCAACTCCTAAAGTTTAGGATAAAAATGGATTCCTCTGTGTTGCATTCAAACAGAAATAGTTGCCAACGTTCGGAAAGTATTCAGTCTTCTGTTAAACGAGTACTGGTGGAAGTGTCCTATAGATGGTCTATTGCCCTGCACATATTTAAATATACACAGACAATCTGTAAACACAGCGCCCAAACCCAGAGTGTTGGGTTCACTGTGTTTTTGCTGACTGTGATAGCCTCGCTCTTCACTTCCTTCTGAGCAATGGGTTCTGATGCATTTGGTGTTACCTCCAGTACTAGCTGGATTGTTTTAGTCATGTGTCTTGGGAAATCTGAAACCCAATACAGGAACCGAAATCCCAAAGTTAAAGAAAATAATGGGTTGTGACCAAAGAAAGAAAAGGCATTTTACGCACGTCTGAATTCCTCCAGCTTAATATGTTTAAATGAAAAAAAATTTGCACTTCAAAAGGATTACTACTTTCAGTGGAACATCTACCTAAATAAGGGAAATTCTGCTCTGTTAACCAAAGCTTTCTGCCACTTATAAAGACCTAAAACGATAAGAAGCATTCCCAGTCTTCCTTGAGGCATCCGTACTTGAACAGTGCTAAACACCGGGAGAACAACTTTCCAATCTAGTTCTTTTTGGTTTTTTTTTAAAGATTTTATTTATTTATTTGACAGAGATCACAAGCAGGCAGAGAGGCAGACAGAGGAGGTGGGGGAAGGAGGCTCCCTGCTGAGCAGAGAGCCCGATGTGGGGCTCGATCCCAGGACCCTGGGATCATGACCTGAGCCAAAAGCAGAGGCTTAAACCACTGAGCCACCCAGGTGCCCCAATCTAGTTCTTAAGCTGACCGATATTCTTGTGAAATGTTCTTATCTTATTCTCTTAAACATTCCTAAGTGAGAAATTTTTTTTGATTGTGTTTTCAAGCTTCAAAAACTACCAAAGAAGAAGGAGAAGAAGAAGGAGGAGGAGGGGGAGGAGATGATGCGATGATGATGAAAGTTCTCAAGAAAGAGAGAGCAGGAAGGGCCGAAGGTGGTGTGGCTCACAGGGTCATCTGGGGCCGGGAAGAAGGCCTCCAAAACCCATCCCTGGCTTTCTCCAGAACACAGGAGAGTCCTTTGTTTTACAACACACTTGTTAATTACATGCAGAGGTATTAAACCGTGGGGTTTTTGCTTACAAGCAAACATGCTCCACCAGAAGGAACGTGCATTGGCCCCGAGAAACGTGTTTCACTACGATCCAGTAATTCCAACCTCCTTTTCCAGGCAGGAGTAGGACGACAGGGAAAGGTTCACGGGAGGGTGGCCCTGCCAATGAGCCTACAGCCTGACCTGAGGAAGACGAGCGGCGCTAACAGCAAACACAAATGCACAAAATGTACACATCTGCTGTACAGGCAGCTAAGTGAATTGTCATTTCAAGAAGACTCAGATATGTCCACTCTTTTTGTAAATGTATTTAATTTTTTTTAAATTTTAGAAAAATTTCTAAATTTAAAATTTTTTTTAAATTAACATATAATGTATTATTTTTTGGGGGGTGAGGTCTGTGAATCATCAGTCTTACACAACTCACAGCACTCATTTAAAAGAAAAAACAAAAAGCATTGGCTAGGTGGGTGACACCTCCTATCTCAATTTGGAGGGAAATGTCACGTCTTCTTCAATCTCTCTATTAAGTATTAACCTGGTTTAAACAAAATAGATTAGATCATGGTGATTAATTGTAAAAAATTAAATGTGTGCTTCCATTTAAAAAAAGATAATATCATTTACTTTTCAGAGCCTGAAGACTGTGGGGAAGAGAGAGCAGGAACTGAACTGAAGAAAACAAGTAAGGGGAGTCTCATGTTTTTTGGGATCAATGGAAATGTTTCTTTGTTTCAGATTTTGGAATTGTGCCTTTGGTAGAAAGTGGTCTATTTAGCCTGAAGCCTGAGAAATTTTAAATAATCCCACCAACTTCTTTGTCTGGTTCTTACTTGGAATAATGGATCAAAAAGACAGCAGTGACTTTCAGTGTCCATAGGCCATATTAAACCCTAAAGTTAAACATGTGACCCATGAGAGATTAAAGGCTTTATTAGTAAGAAAATAAAAATCACTTCATCTTTCCAAAGGTAACATGGGATCTGGAAGCAGTGGTGATAAGGAAGTAAATAGCCCAGGCTTTTGAAGTCAGGAATCTGAGTCCAAATTCTTGCTGTACAGATTCTGCGACTTGGGACAGACCTCTGTCCTACAACAACCGGGTTTCCTCGTGCACCACACAAAGGGTAACTATTGTTCCAATGCGCAAGGACTTCTGAGCTGTGATTCACACTGAGACACACGGCCAAGCTTAGTACACACTGAGTAAATGCCATTTTGATTCCTTTTATTAGGGAGGTGTCATTTTATGGATAAAATGTTTCAGCAAAAGTACTGAGCCCAAAGGTACGCCTGAGCCTTCATACAGTAATTATGTCCATTTAAATATGCAGGTGAATTCTGTGGCGAGAATCAGCCTTCACCTAACAGTGATCTTGAAAAATAACAAAAATAACTCTGAAGATCTACGGAGAAAATTTTAGTGGAAAAGGATCTTATTTAAAAGTCAGTTGCTCAATAACTAGAAAGTCAGTAGCTTTGTTTATAGCATTCTTTATTTTAATATTCATGTATTTAAAGTATGCTGATTTGCCAACTGCACACTAAATCACATCGTTATTTAAAATTTTTTTTCCCCTTCCAAATCTCCATGAAAGCAATTTCTACTTTCACAGCAGTATACATCTGATGGAGAGATTTTAGAGGTCTTAAAAGCTTTGCACTTCATACTTGTTTGACTTAGAAGGAGCATAATAAAAGAAAGTTGTCTCTTTACTTAAATAATTAAGAGTGATTGACTAGTCTGGGCTCCTGACATTATCAGCAATCACATATTTTAATTCAAATGCAAGTATTCCAATTAATGTGCTGAAATGAATAAAATATCACTAAAAGAAATCATTCCCATTGATTGATCTCATTCCCAGTGACCAATAATTTTATGTCCTATACCCATTTTAATATGAGAGTATCTTTATGTATAAGATATAAACTGTGTCAGTATATATTATGAACACAAACAGATTTCTTCCCATTAAAGAGGATAAAACTTTGCCTTGGGGGAAGATAGGATTTTAGTGAATCCTATTACTATAGGATTACTATACAGTTGTGATTACTATACAACCAAGCTCTTTGTTTTATATCTAAAATTCAGAGTTGTAAAAAGGTGAGTCTTATTATACTGGAAAAGGCCCATCCAGTATGGAAAAGCAGAGGAATAGAGCCTTTTGTCTCCATGCCCTTCCATGTTAATAGTAAAGACAACTTCTCAGCATGACTGTCTCAGTGGAAGGTTTTTTTTTTTTTTTTTTTTTTTTGATTCCCGAACTGACACCCCTGGAGAAGAATCACCAGGAAACTCAGATCCCAAAATAAGGCCACAGATCTCTTCAGATGCAAATACCTTTTTGACTATGGACATCAGGGAGAAACTTCTGACTTGATGGGAAAAGTCCTCATTCTGAGCAAAACCTGTTGTTCTCTTCTAGGGACCTCTAGGTACTAAGATAATCACAGGTAAACAAACGCCTGTTTGTAGAGATGATTATGACACCCAGCTAAAAATTCTGCTGGAGATAAGTGGGCACTGACGTAAGAAATTTAACCAATTAATTGCTCTGCATATGCTTTCCTGAAGACTACCTGAGAATTCCTACAAATGAATGTTTTTCAGTGTTTCTCAATAGAGATAAAATGTTTCTCAGTAGAAATCTCAAAGTTCTTATTTTAAAAGAGTAAATCTTCAATAATCTGGAAAAACTCAGCCGGAATGGCTAATTACCTCATAGGCAGCTTCGTTTTCACCGTTAGCTGGAAAACATTCATGTGCAAGAATTTTTCATCTGCCCAAACCTGAATCGAATTTACTAGCAATTTCTCCAACAGGCAGTATGTTGAGGTAAAAAGTGTGGGTTTGAGAAGGGAAAGCCCGTGTTCAAATCTGATTCAGTCCTTCAAGAACTGTGTCACTCAAGGCAAGTCACAACGTTTCTGTTTCTCCTTCTGTTGAGTTTGCTCACCTATCAACTGGGGATAAGCTGGCCAACAGGGTTGGGTAAAATCAAACATGTAACCGTTGAAAAAGGACTAGAACAGTGCCAAGCACTTTGCAGTGTGATAACAAATTATTGCTAAAAGTCAATGTGCTTATTCAAAAAATGGGTCACAATTGCTCAACATATTTATAATGTCTCCGTACAAGACTCATCCTACAGAGTACCTCTGTCGTGCCCTCCCAGAGGAGGTGGACATTTTCTACACACTGGCTGTATGCTCTGCTCTGGTCATGATGTGAGCAGAAACGGGACAGTCTGTGTCCCAGTATAAGCTTTAAGAGCCATTGCATGGTCCGCCATCTTTCTTTTTCTCTGCTGGGAGAGCAGCGTGCCTGAGAGATTAGCTTGTCCTGGTATGGAGACAGCACAGAGAAGAACTACAGCCACCCCAGCACGTCATGTAATATGAGTTAAACAAAATAAACCTCTGTTCCTATAAGCCACAATATTGCATAGTTGTTTGCTCCCATAGCATAGGTACAGCAAAAGCTCATCCAATGGCGTTACTGCCGGTGCTAGGCAGCTGTGGGGCACTGGGGAAAGGACCGGCCTTCAAATCAGGAAACCTAAATCCAACTTCATCAGCAGAGCCTCCCCTCTCCCCTTGAACAGTCACAGTGTCACAGTGTCGTGGGTCGGAGCCTGTGTTCCGTCCACTACTAGCTGCGTGCTTATGGGCAAGTGATTCTTAGCTCTGAGTCTCAATTTCTTTATTTGCGATGTGGGGATAATACTGTCTGCCTCACCGGGTTGTTGCAAAACGTCAAGGAGCCAACACATGGGAGCTTTTCAGAAGAGAGTCTGCACGTGGTAAACACTCAGCACAGGTTAATTACACTATTGTTTTGTTGTTGTTATTATTATTCCTTTTGTGTAGTTTTGGGGAGGCTTCGAGCTACAAGTACTTGGGAAAGCACTTTGTTAATCATACAGCGCTGCATGGACACACACGGCCCAAGGATTCCAAGAAACCACTCACCCATCCCCTCACTGCCGAGCTTCCGGAGTTAGGAGGAACTCTACGCGAGCAGGGAGCTTCCCTTGCTAGTTCACTGTTCTATCCCAAGCCCTCCAACACTGGCACGTCGCTGGCCAGTAAGTTTTCACCGAATGAATGAAGGAAAATCACGGCCTCCTTTGTGATCCCTTCGATGCCGATGCTGCCTTTAAATTATATTCTTCCCGATGGGGTCTCGGCCAGTTCCACAAATTGAGGTTTCCTATATCCAAACTTATTTCAGGTACTGGGTATATTTAACCGTCTCCCTAAATTATCCAACTCACTAGATCTATGTTAAATAAAAATACCACGTGTCATCCCTTCTCAGCAGAGATCAGAATAATTGGTGGTACGCATTAGAAGAATCACCTCAAATTAAAGAACATACTGTAATAATGTCTTTGATCCATGTACAATAGCGTACATGTCAACATTTTTTATACTCTGAATTATGAAACTAGTCTAAGAGTTTCAGTGTTTTTTTTTTTTTTCTTTGATGGTAAGGCTAAGACTATTGAAATAACTTTTTTTTTTTAAAGAGGGTGATGGCATATTTTAAGAGCAAATTTTAACTAATAAAGTGTCATGAATAAAATAGTGAAATTTACTTCACATGTGCTTGGTTAAGAGGCTAAAGGCAATTATAAATGCTGCATCTAAGATGAACCTTTAAAACCCCCACATTTAAAAGCCAAAATGATCAGAAAATCCCCTGTAAGTTAAATAAGTTTTCTGATACTATTTTCAAACAGGAATGGTGTCTTCATCTATAGCTTTAGGACATGCAGGAGAGTTTGCTTTGTGTGGCTTTGAGGACTGGAGAGTAAGAGTATTTGCCATAGTTTGAGAGGTTAGTTTTGAAGACTTCCCACCCAAGTTAACAATTTTTTTTCCCCAAATAATTTTTTTTTTTTTTTTAGTATTGAAAACAATTCTGATTTTACTCCTATCACTAAATTATATAATCCTGGAATTAGATGTGTTCTTAGGGGTCACCCAGGTCCATCCTTGGACCAATCATTGCTGCATTTTGGCTGTTTATCCCTTTAGCACACATTTACTAAGCACGACCTGCCGAGCACGGTGCTGGAGTGACACCACACGTACAGAATGTAAGAATTCCTGGCCTTAAAAACCTCATGCCCAGCCTTGCCTGACAACAGTTTGTGACTAAACACTAACAGTTTTGTGAGGCTGCTTGTTGACTTTTGGATAAGGCTGAGGGGTCAAGTCCTTCCTTGCAAGGGGTAAAGTTCTGCTGTGCGATGGCCCCATCCAGGGGCCCCACGTTACCCTCTGCAGCCGCCACCCACGCAGTCTTCCAAAAGAAACTTGACAAACGCTCCGAGACCTTTTCATGGCTCTTCTCACCAGTCTTCCTCTTTCAAGAGACTGATCCCTGGCAAATTTTAACGAAGACATAATGCATCAAGTTTCTGTAACGTCTCATCATTTTTGTGTTCACATCCACAGATCAGTCCTTGCTGGGGCACCCCAGCCGTGATCAGCACGCAGGGAAGAGTGCACTGTCTTCCTTGTTCCAACATCTATCGTATCAAACCACGGTCTCCCTGCTCCCTGAATTCCAGCTGCTACTGTCCTGTTCTTCAAAAACACCATTTTTTTTTTTTTAAACCTGAGTCTTTACAGTTGCCCATTTCTGTGTCTTCCTGTAGCTTCTCATATGGCTGGTTCTTTCTCATCCTTCAAGCTCCCACGTACACATCACCCCTTAAGACAGGTGTCCCTCATGATCCTGACTGATTAACTTGTCTATTCCAGTAACTATCTTATGACTCTGTTTTCTTTTCTTGTTCCTTTTTTTTTCTTCCGTAAAAGATTTATTTCTTTATTTTGAGAGAAAGAAAGATTGGGAGGGGCAGAAGGAGAGAGAGAATCCCAAGCAGACTCCCCCATAAGCACAGAGCCCCATGTGGGGCTCGATCTCATGACCCCAAGATCATACCTGAGCTGAAAGTAAGAGTTGGAAACCCAGCCATTTGAGACACTCAGGTGCCCCAATCTCTGTTTAATTTTCAACTTAACACTTCCCGTTCTCTGAACTTACCCTGCTTATTTGTTCACTTACTTATTGGCCATTTCCTCTCAAAGGAAGTTTATTTATTCCCACCCTGCCAGAGCCTAGAATAATACCAGGCCAAAATGGAAGAAAGGGCAGGAGGGAACTGACTCTGCCCCAGGCCTGTTCGGACCCATGTTGCTATATGTTTTATGAATACAGTCAAGATTGGCACTCGGGGGGCACTCAGTCGGTTAAGTGTCTGCCTTCAGCTCAGCTCATGATCCCGGGGTCCTGGGATCGAGCCCCACATTGGGCTCCCTGCTCAGAGGGGAGTCTGCTTCCCCCTCTCCTTCTGCCCACTCCCCTTGTGCTCTCTCTCTCTTTCTCCCAAATAAATAAACAAAATCTTAAAAAAAAGAAATGACTGGCACTCAGACCACGTTGGTTTTTCAACTGTCTGAGGGCAAGCAAACCACTCCTTTTTCGCATATGGATGAGACACTTTCTTACCTGACACGCTTGTGCTGGTGACTTCTAGAGGAGGGCTCGTTCTGATTCTCTCACCAAACACTGTTATCTCTACCTGTCTCCTTCCAACAAAGACTTTGATAATTACAACATATATGCCCGTTTCCACTGCATGGACTCTTTTACAATCTAAGCATGCATTGTGTCTACTTATGTGGACATAGACTAACTGTATCAAAAATGTTATTCTAGGGGTTAAGGTGGCCCATAGCATGAGTCTGATCCATAAACACTCTTAGGCTTTCTTTCTGTTTTCTCCTCCTTTTCTTTGTTGTCTCCTTCTCCCTCTAATTCTTACTCTCCCTATTCCTTAGGGCTGCTGGTAGTGTTTGCTGGTAGTGTTTGGAAACCCTGCTGGTGATCCTGGGGTTAAATATTCACTGATACCTAGATTACTGTGTGTGTGTCAATGACACATCTCCTAGGAACGTAGTCGCGGGTGTTTATGAGATACATATATCCACAGGCACTACCCTGTACTATAATGGTTACCATCGCTGACACAAGTTTGCTCTTATAATAACTGCTGTTCTCTGTAACATGAGCGAGGGCACAGGGCGCACAGGAAAAGGAGTTCCTGGTAACTATAGACTATCTAACAGTAGCTCCTCCAGTAAACTGTTATGTTAATATGGAACAGAAATTAGAAATTGCTTTCCCCAAATTCTTGGGTTTCTTAATTACCACGGTTCTATAAAATCAAGGAGGATAGTTATTAGTCTACTGGTTTGACTGATCGATGATGGAAAAGTTAAGGGACCAGCTCAGAGTCCTAAAGCAAATTCATTGTTGACGGGACACCAGCAGCCTCTCGATCCCTCTCTCTCACGTGTGGCTGGCCCCAGAGTTTCCCTTCCTGGGGCCATGTCCCCTACCAGCATCCCAGACTACCTGTTTCAAACAGACTGTCACAGGGGACGCAGTCTTCACATTCATCTACGGTGTCTACGTAACATCTGGATCACCACAGCTCAGAAAGACCACAGCTGCTAAACAGAGAACTAAATTGGGCCGATGCACTGCACATTGGGAGATGTGACTGAATTTAAAGAAAAGTACCGCATGCTCAAAAAGCAAAAGGAAATCAAAACAAAATCTACAGTGAAACTAGGGGCTGGGGGATGCTACCTCAGAGAAGACAACAGAGTAGCTAGGGCTCACTCTCTCAAGAGAACTCTGCTGCTGGAAACAACTCTATCTGTTCCTTGAAGTAGTTTTTAGGAACAAAGACCACGGATGAAGTAAACTCATCCAACGACCCATTTCTGGGTGAAAAGAGAATGATTTCAGTATGCCACACACTGTCCATATCCCCACAGCAATTGATCTCTGCTCATTAAATGGAACAATAGTGTGAAAGTCGGAGGCTTGGTTTTGTATTTGCTTTTTTTTTAAAATAGTTCTTTAGACCCCCGTCTCACTCCCCGAACACTGGAGAGAGTATGGTATCATTTAAGGGGACTAAAGGCATGCGTTGATTATAGAACGCAGACGTTCACATAGAATGAGATTTTGGAAATTTAATTTTGTGAAGAAATGCAAGCTGCTCATTAATTTAATTAGAACATAAATAACATCAAGCATAGTTAATGAGGTTCAGTGTGATTTGATTTGCAAGAAGATATATTACTATGAGAAATCAAGTGATATTTGCCACCTCTCAGAAAATTTAGTAGTAGTAGAAGTTTCCCGAATGGCTTATATATTGTGAGGCTGCACCGATTTTGGTCTTCTCTCTCCGTGTTACTCACCAAGGGGTTACACCAATCTTCAACAAGCCCAAGGGAGCTCCTGCACCACTGGACAGAGGAGCTTGGATCCAGGGATTCCAGAGGACCACGTCTTTCCCTTCCTAATCTCCTTTTCTCCATCAGTCTAGAGCCAAGCCAACTGCCAAAGCTAACATATGTTCCAGTTGCAGAATGGGAAACAGATTAAAAAAAGCTAACTTGCAGGGGCCCCTGGTGGCTCAGAGGGTTAAAGCCTCTGCCTTTGGCTTAGGTCATGATCCCAGGGTCCTGGGATCGAGCCCCACATTGGGCTCTCTCCTTGGCGGGGAGCCTGCTTCCTCCTCTCTCTCTCTCTCTCTGTCTGCCTCTCTGCCTTCTTGTGATCTCTCTCTGTCGAAAAAATAAATTAAATATTAAAAAAAAAAAAGCTAACTTGGAGGCCATATAAATAAATGTACCTTATAAACACTAGGCATCTGCCTGGTACTCGTGTTCTAGTACAACCCTTATTACTTAGACTCATATGGCTCGTTCTAACAATTCCATTGGCCAAGATAATAATTTTTTTAAAAAGTGAAGTCAGCCCAAACCAAACCAGTTAAAACCATTTCTCGACTGTCTTGACTACCACAATGCTCTAGTACTCTTGGTTGTAAATTATACTAGAAAAGACAGATGGTTTCATTCTAGAAAGAGTCTTTGAGTTTGCACATGGAGAAGAGAGTCAGCCACGAGTGGCCTGCCTTTCTTTGATTTCCTTATCTAAGTTCTGAAAACTCAACTAATAAAAAGAGAAACAATATCTCAAGTCCACAGGCATATATTGTAAATTATTTTGCTGATGTGAATATCAAGTTTACATTTTACAGAAGGAAGCACAACTTGCTGAATTCGTTAACAGTGTTTCTGATTTGTACTTCATTTTAAATATCTTCATGAAATATCTTCATTGAAAATCCACTCTTCCCCTTGACTTCCATGCCCCAACACTACTCAAATTTCTACACACATACACCCCCACCACCACCACCCTGACATCTCTGTTTCCCTCCCAGTCTGCTCTGTAGACTTGTCTTGGCCCGCCTGGCTTTCCCATTTTTTACACTTGAGCCTCTCCCCTTCTCATCCTCTCCCTTCACTCATGTCCTCAATTCCTAACTGTATACAGGCGACTCAGCAATATGTCCTTCACTTACCCTTAGTTCAGTCAGCTCCTCCAAGCCTCTACACCCAACTGAAGGCCTACTTGACATGTATTCTTGGAGATTTGAAAGACATCTCAATCTCAGCCTACGTAAAGTTGAACTCATGGAGCGCTTCCTAAGTCAGTGACGGATGCCAGCAACAAGCTGTACAAGTCAGAAGCCTAGGGGTTATCTTGGTGACCTCCTTCTCTTACCCTTCACTTCCAATACGTCATCAACTCTGGTCAAGTTTGCCATGTAAATATTTCTTTAACTAGTCACTTTTCTCTGTCTCTGATAACCAGTATCCAAATATAAGCCACTATCACCTCTCACCTGGACAGCGAGGGTGGAAGGGGTCCAGGGCAGAAGTCAGCGAGAAAATGGTCAGACAGGAGAACCAGGAAAAGTTTTAAGAAGACAAACCGATGGAAAGGGCCTGGGGCCAACAGTGGAAACTATGTTTTAGATCAGGACTGAAAAGAGGCCCCTGGATTTAGGAATGAGGGGGTCCCCAGGGACCTCTGAGGCCTCAGAAGAAAAGTAGAAGTGGAAAAAAAAAAAAAGTAGAAGTGGAGGTAAAATTACAAAATGCAGTAATAAAGTACAAACTATTCTTTCAAAAGAATGTAGCTCTGAAATGAATGCGACAGGTATTTTGGGGGACGCAGAGTGGAAGGTGGATTTTTTTCAAAGGATGACTGAGATGTGTGCATTTTATAACCTGACAGGGAAAGAAACTACGAAGCTATGAGCGTGGGGGACAACTAACAGGGCAAGGATCCACGAGTATCCAGACGAATGGAATAAATGTCTCTCATTTTTAGTGAATCAGAAGGAAACGTGATCAGAAATGGTAAAGAAAGCTGTTAGAAGAGATCCAAATGTTTGGATAATGAATTGATACAACATGCATTGATGGAGAGTCTACTACGGGCCGAGCCCTGGATGGTAAACCAGAGAGAAGCCCCCGCCATTCCCACGAAGATCGCAACTCTCCAGCGGCTAAGACTTGAGCACGTGTTAAGTCACCAAGGAAGGGAGCAGATTCAGGGAACCGCGTGGAAAGAAAACCTTCAAACCAGATGCCCAAAGCTTCAAAGATGAAGCAAGGGGATGATCCTGAGGTTGGCAGATGATGATGGGAAGTGGACTTCGCAGCGGGAAGGAAGACTGAACCAGGCCTGGGAGAATAATTATGTGAAGGTCACGGTGAAAGTGTCCTACCACCCAGAGGGCTCAGAAGCCAAATGTGAGGGGCCGTCAGGAAGGCTGGTTCCTAAACCGCGGGACAAGGGATTCATCTCACAAGCAGGCAAACAAGTGACCTCTGGAGTTGCAGTGTCTGTGGGGAAATTATTGTACCTGCCCTCAAGGCTCCACGAGTGCACGGGGAAACCCAGGAAGCTGCCCCCAGGGGGACTGGCACAAAAGGAGATCTCCCTCCACCCCCCATAAGCCCTCCCCTGCCACCGGTGGGGGGGGGGGGCTGCCAGACACAACCGTGCAGGGCTTGCTGCTAGGATCTGATGGTAATCACCCCACCTGTTCCCAGTTCATGTGAGATAACTTGAGGAAAAGCGGAGGTATTTTCACTCTGAGATTAGTATGCTGATGACACATGGTCTACATCTCCCCTTTTATCTCTAATCCTGACACCACAATTTCACAATTTATTCAGCGTCTGAGGGGCCCGACAGGGGACTGGGATCAAAGTCAGCTAGAAAAGGATTAATCCAGATAAGACAGAGGTTATGATGATAGTCAGGAGAAAATATTTAAAGAATGCGGAGAGCGTGCTTCTGCGTCGTTCCGATGAACAGAGCTCTCTTCCAGCGTCCCTGGTTCCTTTGGGCGTTCCAGGTGACATCCATGACAAGCCTGACACAAGGGGGCCTATTTACAGGGCCAAACCCAGAGTCTGTGACAGTGACTCTCGCTTTGGAAGTTCTTGGTGGCTGAGGCTGCCCTGGGTCTTGTTAAAGAATACAAGAAGAAGCAAGAAGCAAGGCCTCCCCTGCTTCCAGAATGTTCCCTCACTGAAGTCATCAGCAAAGCCAGCAATACTTCTCCATTTCCCCTTGGTTTCACACTCTACAACTGTTACTATACTATTGCTTTTTTCCAACCGTTTTAATTAATGTTGTTTTGTGAAATTTCTTCTGAGTCTATTTCTCTGGGAAATTTAATTTTAGAAAGCCAAAACATGTCAAGCAATCTCAAATTAATTACCCTATTTTTACCCTTTGAAAGTAGTGAACTATTCATCAATTTTTGGTTTTCCTTTATAATCAGATATGCGGAATGATTTTTTTCCCATTAAACCTCTTCAGGATTATCTGGGATATAATATTGCCATAAACATAAAGCATTAGATATTAGTGTCCTTCCTCCTCATTTCATTTGAAGTGCCACCAATGCTGTTTTCTGCCTCCTCTGTCTCTGCTTGGGTTTAAATCTTTTCAATCTAATTTTTAACTAGCTCTCTTTCAAGGAAAAAGCTCCACAAAGTAAATCATTTTTTTTTTTCACTGCACGATATACTTAACTCTTGAGGAAACCACTTATTTGTATGACACAAATATCAGAGTTTTTGCAGGATACTGAATGTTAGACTATAGTATGTAATAAGCTTTTGTCAATTTTAAGAAACTAAACAAAAATATCGTTTACTAAGAACGGAAAGAATCCAACACTGAAAGGAGCAGTGATCGTAATATTACAGGGGATTACAAGGGAGATTTTTCAAAAACCACATACATCTTAGATTATTCTCAGAGAGTTGTTTTTTGTTTCGTTTTGTTTTTAGCAGAAAGAGCATTTATCTTGAAGAAAGAGTTGTTCAAAAATTACGACCTCAGTCCTTTATCTCTGTCTCTTTTCTCTTGTTTGTTTTTGGCATAAAAAGACTCAGACGATGGTATGAGGCACTAGAGTAAGTAAGTGAATAAAAAAGAGGAGGAGAAGAACTATTTTTGCTTGAATTTTTAAAAAAAGCCTAATAGTTTTCATAATGCTATCATCATCCTTGTCTAAAATTATAACAGTTGAAAGTTACAAATGGAAAGATGATTCAGTCCTTATAGGTAGGTCAGGTCTCTATTATGTAACAGCAATAATAGAAACATTCATTCATTTATTTACTCATTTAATATGTAGTTGTTGAGTGCTACTGTGTGTCTGTCACTGTCCCGGGCCATGAGGGATTCAGCCCAGAAAGAAAGCTCCTGCCCTAATGAGTCACAGGGGAGCGAGGGATTCAGATCGACCCTAGGGGAACACACACAAGACTTTCAGAGAGGGACGAGAAACTCAAGCTTGGGAAAGGGGCCAGCGGCTGGGAGCCCAGGACAGGACACTGTGGACTGCATGGGAGGTGGGACTTGAAAGATGATATGGAGCCAGCCGTGGGAAACTAGGAGGGAAAGTTCTAGGCAGAGGGAAGAGCCACCAGAGGGAAGAGCCACC
Source organism: Martes martes (assembly GCF_963455335.1). Classification (NCBI taxonomy): domain Eukaryota; kingdom Metazoa; phylum Chordata; class Mammalia; order Carnivora; family Mustelidae; genus Martes; species Martes martes. Next base: position 13,096,250 of record NC_137889.1, on the reverse strand, counting down.
ACAAGGGTCTTAAGGAAAGGGTCTTAAGGAAAGCTTGACTTGTTCTAGTTCTTAAAATTCCTCCTTTGGTACTTAGTTGCTGGAGCACTTTGGAGAAGTCATTTTCATACAGGATCCCTACATGGCAGGGAAGAGTTTGGGGTTCATGTGGTCCCAGAATCTCAATTCTAAGGATAAAGCAGCCAAGAAACAAAGAAGGGTTGGATGTTATTTACAATTTGGTAGCTTCTGAGTCTTCCTTCATGCCCACGTTCATTCACTCAATCATTTACTTTTTTCCCTAACTTTTTTTTTTGAGGATTTATTTATTTATGAGAGAGAGAGAGAGAGAGAGAGAGAGAGAGAGCACCTGAGGTGGGGAGGGGCAGAGAAAGAGGGAGAGAGAAACTTTATCAGACTACATGCTCAGTCCCATGTGGGGCTCCATGAGGTCATGACCAAAACCAAGAGTTGGATGCTCAACCACCCAGGTGCACCCCCAACTTCTTTAAAGTAAGACTATCGACCAAGTCACCTATAGTCATACTATATGGAAAACGTAAGAAATCTGTATATTCCAATAGGGGTAATTGGTATTTCCACACGTATCTGCCTTCTCTTGGTCTGAATGCCACAGACTGGAATTGGGACTTTTCCAAAATCCCTTTGTGGTTCTATGGCAGGTCCCTAATCTCCTATCTGTATTCTAAAATCTGGAAAGCTCTGAAAACAGGATGAGGGAAACTCATTTCATGACAAAACAACCTACACTGCCTTATAGTCTTCATTTATTATACAAACTTTGCATGTTCATGAGTTTTGTGGAAGAAATGTTAATTATGTTTTACTGTTGGAGGTGGCCCCAGATTTCATTATTTGTGCTAAATAATAGACAATTACTTTTCTAGAATCCAAAAATCCTGAGTTCTGAAGGAGTTTTGGCTTAAAGGATTCTGCAAGGAACCTCAGGCCTTAATACTGTATCCAGAACTCATAGCAAGGTCAATGGGTACTGCTACCCCTTTATCAACAACTATTAAAATTACACTGCCACACGTTCGAATGCCCGTGGTTGTCTGTCACCATCGCAAACCCTTCTGGACTTCACATTTTACTTTATCAAAAAGGTTTCTTCTTACTTCATACCAAAATGACCAAAAGACCTTGTGAAAATAGTTCACATACAAATGATCTGACTCATAAACATTTTACATGTAAATTTCATGTAAATAATAAAATTATTTAAAATCTACACTGGGGGATAAAAAGTTTGTATGGCCCATTATAAAAATCACATGAAAGAGAAGTAATTGCCTATGAATAAACATATCATGAAGGGAAATCAGGCATTTCACATAGCTGAAGTCACTGTTTATGAGAATTAATGTCTGTATTACGAATAGGCAGATGGTCTGCTTAACCAAACATATTATAGTTTGGCATTTCTTATCAACCGCACTGATTCAGGGGTAATAAGAGTAACCGAGGGCAGATTTGCAGCCAACTGTCCGTTAAGAAACATTCCTTAAACATGTCATTCCAGAAGTGTTGATTTCAGAAATATGACGTCTTATTCAGTGTAAAGCGTGAACGTTTAGATCACTATGCATCCGTTGTTTGGTATCATTTAAAAACAGCCACAAAATCTGCATAAATTTCTGCTCCCAGAGAAAACAATACATAACATATTGACGCTTATAAGTTGGTTAAAGTATTGAGCGAAAGGGGATTGTGCTAGCATTTCTTCCTTTATTCACAAAAGTTCCTCCTTACCACGTATTCCTACGATGAGCCAAGGTCATTGCAAATTTGACTGGGTCACCTGTCTGTATGGAACCTATCAGAGCTTCTCTTTGCCTTTGGGACAAAATTCCCCCAAAGAGGAAGCACCATAAGGATAGAGAATTTTCTAGAACCTGTTGTTCACGGTTCTTTCCTCGGTGATGAGGGGAGAGCTGGCACATACTAGATTCTCAACAAGAACCTAGAATTCTTTCTTGAATGCTTCAGTACAGAAAGCAGTCCCTGCGTTAGCCCCTTCCGTGTTTTCCCCTGCCTCGTGGTATAGCCCCGTTGGTTCCCTTTGCCTACAATGTCTTCCTCACAACCCATTCCCCATTTCATGAATCATGTTTTGTCTTCACGCCTGTCACTGTGGTCTTCCTTGAAACTTAAACCATGGTTCACTTCCTGTGTTGCCATTTTCTGCTGAAATTTCCTACTGAAATATTCATGACATTTACAATGACTTACTCCATGTCTGATTTCCCCCACAGAATTGTAAGCCTAAGGAGGACAGGGACCACGCTGATCTCAGCACACAGTAGGGGTTCAACACACACATGCTGAAGGAACGAAAGCATGGGTCAGCCGTCATTCCCCCTCCGGCACCCGGGCCTGTGTACCTAACCGGGATGAGTGTTGTGAACACTTGCCCATGAGAGAGAGACGGCTGTGTGTGTGTGTGCTTGGTTCCAGGACAGACACCCTCTCTGCAAGTCTGGCCCCTGTCGCTCTAACCCAAATCCCGGAGCACATCGAGGCCAGTTCTTTTACCCTTTAGAAACAGCGGAACGAGAACTCAGAATTTGTGCGCAAATCACTAGACAACAGTTCTCTTCATTAATACTGGCGATCTGCCTATTGCAATCTTCGTGAGGAACCGAGGCTGGGAAGGTCGCTTTCCCTGCAAAGCCCATATAAAGACCACGTGTAACCACGTATATTTTGAGATATTTGAGATCACAGATTCAGAGAACATTTTTAACCGATTACTATTTTTTTCCTATTCAGGCCCATATGCTTTCAATCCAGAATCATTACTGTGCCCCGGGGGCATTTTAGAGTTATAATAAGCGCAGGTGTTTGTGTGCCGACCAGTGTGGGACAGGCCACCGGGGATACTCACCGAATGAGGGTCACTGGCCTCCAGTGAGGTCAGAACATGGGGGTGGGGGAAGGGAGGAGAGGTTTTACGTATCGGTAGGTGAAGTGCTCCTCATGGCCCTCCACGGCACACTCTGCCGGGCTGCGAGTGACCTCTTGTCTAAGAATGTCCTTCCCACGCCTGTTCTCACGCATCCTTTAAAACTCAGGCTGATTTTACTTCCTCCAGGGAGCGTCCCTGATCCCATCTTCCCGCAGGCTGGTTTCTCCCACTCACTTCCAGCCACCCGCGGAAACACATCTCCGCCCGTGCATTTTGAGGCTCTATGATCATTCCCTCCGTGCCTGGGTCACTGACACGTTCTTGAGACCACAGACTGTGTCTCACTCATATTTCCAACTCCAGCGTTTAACACGGTATGTGACACATGGTAGGCTTGTTGGCGGAGAGAACGAAATGAATGTTGTCGCTGCTTTTACTGCCCATGAAAATGACCGGTAGCAGTGAGATGCGGGCTGGAGGCCGTGCCGTGGCTAAGGAGGCGGCTGTCCCTGCAGGGCTGATCCCGTGTGGAACGTGGGCCACTGGCTCTGAGGGGTAGGCACAGCTTTGTGGGAGGCTGAGCCTGTAGTCTCACCTCTGAGACAGAGGTTGGAGAAAAATATGGACTTGTGCAGTCCAAGGAACGGACAGGTCCCACAGACCAAGAGGAAGGCTTTCCCGGTAAACTCAGACGTTTCTACATTGGTCAGAAACCCTACACCAGATCTGTCCCTGTGGCTACCCAGACTCATGAAAGTAATCAACCACCCATGTCACAACTCCCCACGTCCAAAGGGAAATTGTGATAACAAAATCAGAGGCCTGGAGAATGGAAAAGCTGGAAAGCATAAAGAGTGGGTTTAGCAAGATAAAACAGAGGCAGATAGCTGGAGCAAAAAAGCCTGTGCTTACATCCAAGGGAACACGAGAGATTTCCACCAGACGCCCTATACCTGCAGGTTCTGAAGTTGGAGATGAAGGTCCCTCTCAGAGGGATCCTTTGTTTGCTCAGTGGAAAAAAATTGGGAATATCCTGTCACCTAGGATATTGTCCTTTGGTAAAAGAATCTACCCAGGTTCCTCCTGATACATTTGGGAGATAGAAATGCTGGAGTATCTGTCGATCATTAACCATGATGGTGACCTGCCCATGTGTCAAATATACAGCCAAAGAATAAATGAAATACAGGCTAGAGAAAGAATCCAAAATTCTGTGAATTTTAAACAGCTTCCAGAACGTCCTCTTCCATAAGAAACATAACATTTCCAAAGTGTGTCATACTGCCAAAAAAAAAAAAAAAAAAAGGTATTGAATACAGGCAGTCGACCACTTACGAATAGGTTGTATTTCAGAAGTTTGTTTTTGAGGCAGTCCTGGGAGAATTTGGAATGTGCATTTCCCACTGAAATTGTAACATACGCGATGGTCAGTTTCTGGCGTCACATCAGGGAGTGGGGCACCTGGCAAACCAGGAGCCAGCCACGCAGAACAATGCCACTGTGGGGACGTGTGTGCCCATTACAGTGTCTCCATTTGGACAAGGGGTGGGAGGCATGGCAGGTTCCCTGCGGCCGTGCGAGGTCCTTCTACTCCTAGTCTGCCTAGCCAGTAAAGGTAGGGATGCTTCAGGTCTCTGGCCGCTATTTCTCGATGCTGGTGCTTTCTCAAGTGGGTTATTTTTGTAGGAGCTGCTAAGGGGGTATATCAGAGGTACTCCTCCTCCTGGAAATCCCTCTTTGGCATATTTCTGACATTAGAGAATATCTCTAACGTGTCCTTAATGACTCACCCAAAACAGTCTACTGGATGCACAGAATAGGTATATAACAGACCTTTTCTTAAATTTCCATATATCTAGTCTGATAATAGTGGTGGCAGGTCCTGGGGTACTTCTTCCCTCTCTTCCTGGACTTTCTCAGCCTGCAATGAAGGAGGGGCTCTCTCCAATGCTGGGACCAGGTGAGATGCGAGAGCTCCGATTCGGAAGAAAAGTAGAATTCTAAGCTCTTTCTGCCATAGGGCAAGGGGGTTATGAAGCCAGTTGCCTGAATGGACATTTGAATATCAACTTCCAATGATTCATTTCCCAAGACCCCAACACAACGATGATGACGAGCTAAAAGAGCATCCCGAATTCTCCTGAAGAGTTAGTGGAAAGTTTAGGCAAGGGATTTGAAATGCATATCACAGTCACATAAAAACAAACAAACAAAGGAAAAAACTATGCAAGCCAGGCAGGGCTGTGGCCCATTTAATCTCCAAGATGCTTTCCAGTCATTATATTTTCTCCTGCAGATTCAGATCCCACCCAGATCTTTCGAAATGGCGGGGAGAGGCTGGGCATCTTTCGGTCATTCCCTGGGAGCCTGCTGCGGCCCCGAGCCCCAGTGCATCCAAGGATTGGAATGTCGGTGATGTACAAACATACCAGCTGTTCCAGGAATCCAGCTCTGGTACAAAGAGCACGGGGTCATTGGCAACCTTCAGCTGCACGTGATGGCTATTCTAGGAGGAGAACCACTCCTGAACAGCTGAGAGATCCTCATGGAGCGAGAGCCAGGAACATTCCTGCCCTGGGCATCACCCCTTGGCCAAAGCCTCTCTCTACCACCCATCAGCACTCACTCCACTTTTTAGGGTTGTGAACAGCTGCCCATGAAACATGAACCTGAGCCACTGAACACAGAGGTCCCGAGTTGCCTGTACTCAAGTAAAAAGCTTATCACAAAGCTGGGCTGGTCCGTATTTAATAATAGACACAATTATGAATGGGAGAAGAGGTTGTGGGCCCAAAGGTACCAAACACTCCTTGTTGGTGGGTTACCAACCAGCAGGAGCCCCCCCGCCCAGGGTCATCTCAGTTGATAATCAAAGCTCTTCTGCCCCAACTCTTGGTTCCGAGGCCAACACCTTGTGGTTCAGTAAGGACTGGACTAGCATAAGTCAGGTCCTCTCCTTGGAGGATCACATATTCGGTGAGTGGAGACAATACCAAGGAGAGCAAAGAAAGAAGATGGAGCTCGGGGAATTGAAACCAGAAAAACAATTCTGGAATCTTCTGGGAGGAGAGAAGTAGAGTGAGAAAAGAGGAAGCGACTCAGGGGCTATTGTGATCCTGCACCACAGGAGTTCCTAGTGGCCAACTCGCTCCTTCTTCCAGCACAGAACAGCCTTGGGTCTGGGGCCCGGGAGCCACTGAGTATTAGAGACCCCTCAGGTCTGGTCCACAAAAGACCCTCATCATGCGGGGGCTAAATCCCAAGGCAGGCCTGCAGCCCCTCCTTTGCTGGGAAATGTGTCTCTTCATTTGCTAGGATTACGGGAGAGCAGGAGGTAGAAGGTGGGGCATATCATTTGAGGAACCATGTTCCATACAGCTGTTGTTTTTATAACACAAATCTGAAAAAATTGAGATAATACAAGCGACAGAAAAAAGGCTCAAAAATATTTCCCTCTTCGACACAGATACGTGGAAAATAGGATGGGAAAGCATACGTTAGGAAGGTGGGACAGCCTCGCTGGGGGACGATGGGGGCTGGTGGAAGTGTTAAAGTTGTACTAGAAGGAAACGCCAGGCAGACCCTCTTTCTCTCCTGGAACGCCAGTCCTACCGCAGCCGTGGCTGTCTGATCTAGAAAGGAGCTTGCCCCATAGCAGGTATTTCAATAAATATTTCCCTCATCAGGAACTTAAACAGGTTTCGGAAGGATGTCCTATAAGGCGTGGAAGAAATGCTGTCACCCCCCACCCCATCCTTGGTTCACCGGCTGCACAGCTAGAGGTAACAGACCAGGATTCAACGGAATAATTACTGTGGTCTCTTCTGACTGCGATTTGCAAGAATGTTTTGCTGGCCTAGGTGTGAAGAGCTTGGAGGAAGACGTGCACGGGGCCATTTTGCCCTCCATGGGGCCGTGTTTGGAGCTGGAACCATGCCCCCAAATAGTAGTTATTCAGAGATCAGGTACACAGTGTTCTTTACCCCAGTGTCTGGGAAGAAATTTTTTTTAGTAGCTCCAAGCAAGCGGGGGACATGAAGCTTCTCTGTCTGCTTATATCTAATTAACGTTCAGCGAGTCTCTGGCTATTTAAAATAGGGAAATAATGCATATTTATTCACACATGCTTTGAGATCTGTGGATAAAAATGCTATATTACTACTAACTACAATGAATGCACATACTTTAAATATAATTATCAATTACCAGCTACCACCTGTTGAGATAACTAACTACAGGGCCTTTAAACACCATCTTTCCAAATTTTAGAATTGGAAACATTCTTCAGTGTTATAGGCACTATATTCAACCAATTCATTAAGGAAATTCTTTGTTACTCTTATTATGACTTATGTATCAGCAAGAGGAATGGAAATTAAGCTCCATGAATTTCTAAAATGCCTGAGGGCCTATAGTTAGGGTCTGATCTTACAAAGTCATCTTTCAAAACTCTTTTAAGATGCACTTAACGTCATCTCTATAGTCTAAGGTCGTCCTGCTGCATTTTAAAAACAAAATTTTGCCCTCTTGGCAAATCAAATATTAAGTGGTTAGGGTGCATACGAAGTAAGGTGCATTTTTACAAATACAAAGCCCTTTGTGCAAATCAGTTCATAAACCATGCATAAATAGAAGGTATTATGTTACTCTTTCACACTTGGGACCATAGATTGAAGCTAAAACTGTAAGACTCTGCTTATAGATGGGCAATTATTACAGGGCTTTTATTCTTCAAAAGCTATTAACATTTTTATAGCATAAGCAAAGTTATTACAAACAACCTCTAAAACGTGAAGAATGATTTTCCTGAAACTCCTCCCAAACCCTCGCTTCAACATAAGGCACGATATTTGTTTACTGAAAAGGAAAAAAAAAAAAGTAAGTAGGTTAGAGCTGAGATAAAAATGCTGCTGGCGTCAAGTCAAGGAAGGCTCAGTGAAACTCCAGCGAGCTGTTCTCTGCAGCGTGTTTTGGAAGGGCAGGGAAACAGAACAGAAAACCAATCAATCCACTTGGGTGTTCAAGTCATCAGCAACATTACTAAAAACTTATTTACACAAACTGGCCTCCTCGGTGTTGCCAGTCCCTAAGCCAGCAGGGGGCTGGGGCACGGTGTGTGTGTGTGTGGGGGGGGGCACTCAGGGCAGTCAGCGCCGTTTACCAGCCCACCTGAAGGTAGTTTGACCATGACCACTGGGACACGGGCCACCTGGACAGGCCTGCCCAACAGCTCTCGAAGTTTCTACATGACAAAGGAGAAGGCAATCAGTGCCTCCATGCTAAAGGCTGCAAAGGCACTTCATCTCTCAGAACGAGTCAAAGGCAGAAATCCTACCATCGTGCTGGGAGTGAAAGCTGAATTTCTATAGTCTGTTCCTGTGGCTCAAAAGCTTGATAATTCACCCCCCAAAATAGCTGGGAGTTAAAGAATACATTCTCTATGCATTCTTAATGACCTTTCTTGACACTGTGTTGTCACAGAGGGAAGAGACACCTGATAAGTGGCTAATTTATCTGCGTAAGACACCAATTAGCAGCAGCAAGGTGGACTTCGTTTCCCACACTCATCTCTGAACCAGTGGGTGCTGGCTCACACTTGCAGAGGCACTGGGAGAGAAAGGGATAGGGTGGGATGGGAAGGGAAAGAGCTATCCTTTTTTTTTTTTTTTAAAAGATTTTATTTATTTATTTGACAGAGAGAGATCACAAGTAGGCAGAGAGGCAGGCAGAGAGAGAGGGAGGAAGCAGGCTCCCTGCTGAGCAGCAGAGAGCCCGATGCAGGGCTCGATCCCAGGACCCTGAGATCATGACCTGAGCTGAATGCAGAGGCTTTAGCCTACTGAGCCACCCAGGCGCCTCGGGAAAGAGCTATTCTTAAAGACTCGGTGGTCCAATTTGCAATATGCAGCCTCTGAGTCACAGAGCGGAGAGCTGCAATGGGTCTTCAATAAATTCAACGTCGACCTTCACTCATTCTCCAGGCAGCGCTAAGTCAAGTGATTTTCTCATAGTTAGAAGGGGCCTCTTTGCTAGTCTGCTCATTCTCCCAGAATACTGAGACACTCACCTTACCCTTAATACGCTTTGCTTTAATGACAATTTCAAAAGCCCTGAATCTCGGGGCTAGTGTAACAAGAAAAAGTAGATTTAAAAGTGCCGAAAAGGAATTTTTCTACTGGGACAGGAGTGGTCTGGATGCGCGACTATTTTTTTCTTTGCCCTGAAGCCACGAGAAAAAGGAATATTTTGAGAGGACAACAAAATGGAAAAGAAAATCAACAAAATTGTACACAGATACAAAGAAAACGTGAGACTGGAGGTAGTGTTCCAAGTGTCTAGTTTCACAGGAAGCCGTCGCTTCTCACTCAAAGATCAGGTGCTGACGGGGGAAACTGGAGTGTTCCTTGACACCAACAATTCAGAAAAGATCAGGGAGCTGTAAATGTGAGGCTAAGAGTGGTCATATTGCCCAAAGGTACGATGGGACCGTGAAGTCACAGGGGCCCTGTGGTCACATGACTATAAGCCAGCCTCCTGGGTACCAGGACAGTATAGACCTACACTTGAGGATGGGAAAGTACAGCCAGAGAAAGCAGTGGCGAATCCAGGCAAAGAGGACCGCATTGCCCACTCTTTGAGGTCCCATGAGAGAAGTCAAGCTAACCAAAGGCAAAGTGGGAAGTTTAAAGAAAAAGTCATTACACCCCTGTTCCATGAGGTGTCTACCAGCTCAGTCCTCTTAACGCGGTAACTGAATTTACAAATTTGAAGGGATAGAGGTTGTCAGAAGAGGAAAGAATAACCACAACAGTAGGAACTACAGTAGAAAGGGTGACGTTAAGACAGAATGGTTTAAGCTACCATTACGTAACTGCTGGAAGATTCTAGTAACTCTTGCACAGATGCATTATGACCGAAGACAGTACCGTCCCCTCAGTAGAACAATCCAGTATGGAATCAAGGTGGAGGGTGGCTCAGCCTCTCCATCCTTTGGTCCCCAAATAGGGCTTGGTGATTTTCAAGACTCACGGCTACATTGTATGTCATGTAGTGATTTACGCATCTACTCAAACCTGCTCATACCTGGCTTGCTTCCAGTTTTAGTGTTACTTTTGTTTTTCTCAACGTCTTTGTTCTTGACGAACCAAGATGAAGAAGCCTATCTGGGCATTGTTGAAACAGAAATTCATTCAATTCCATTAGTCATCTTTCTTGCACAGCTTTGGTGTCTAGATTGAGGCAGTCAGGAGGAAAATAGATACCATGCCCTTGGACTCCTGTCTCCTTCAAGGATTGGCCTCCCACGCACTCCTTTCCTCCTCAGCAAAGTCTCCCAGGAACTCAGCCCTATTAGCTGCCGCCTTCCCTACTTTTCAAATTTCCTATCTCTTGGCTGAGCTATGGAGGAGGACATCCTACCCAGCTTTGCTGTCTTTGCTGTCTTTGAAAACATGCACACAGGCCTTTCTCATGGAAAGACTATACTCAGAAAGAAGGAAACGGATGGAATAACAAAACCACACACAAGAGGAAGTTCTAAAGTTTCTGGTATATTACAAAATACTCAGGGCCATGGTGCTCAATCTGTATCTCCTGACGATTCCTTCTTAGATGACATTTCGAGATCTCTGGTAAGTGGTGCCCGTTACTACGTGGAGCGGCTTAGCTCTGTGATGGTGGATTTAAATGTCACCGCTGCTGCCATCTAGCACGTTCTGAGCCCTGAGAGACCCTATGTTCTGACCTCACTCCGTGCACGGCCCAGCCCTTTGTCAGACTCACGGATGTCTCGGGTAAGAAAGCCATTCTCTTTCCTGACCCCCAAAGCTTTTCCCCATGGGGTGCAGCTCTTCATTGGCTTTGGAGACCCCTCACACGTCCCTAGTTGGCTCTTTCAAGTCCCACCATTGTCTGTGGTTCCTCTTTCTGCAAGGAAGCTCTTTCCTTCCAAGGACCCCAAGATTCTCCCCCCGGGCATCAGATCATTTTGCGCTCATCTCCAGGCGTCTACTCTACTCTTTATTGACTTCCTGGTGGTTCCATCTCCAGGAGGTCCTGCCCATTCCACGCACTGGAGAGAGTCAGCTTCTTATCCACCAGATGATTTGCCTTTGGAGGATGCAGTACCAGGTACCGTGGCATATTCTCTGTCTCTCTCGATGAAGCTTGGCTGTTTTTTTCTGTGGTCCTCTAGGATCCCAGTGACCACTCCATGTTGAGATTCAGCCTCCAAGGGCCTCATGCCTGAAGCTAACGTTCTGGTGTCCAGAGACAAGGCCCCGCCTCCCCTCCCCTCATCACTGATCTTTCCCATGTTTAGAAGTCTCTCTCTGTAATGAAACCAAGTAAATCTGTTTTCAGGGGCCATTTCCATACTTACAAGCTAGGTATACCTTAGGACCAAAACAATAATCATTGTTGTTATGTACTAAGTAGGCAAACAGGTTATATCAGGCGCTGAGCTACATGGTTTTCAGAGTTTGTTTTCTTCAACCCACAACTCGACAACCCACAACTCAACTCAACCTACAAGATGGTATCTGCAACTCCCTCTTCGGGTGAAGAAGTCAGGAGGGAGAAATGAAATACCCTCTGGAAGGTTTCTCAACGAGTGGGGATGTCTGACTCCAAAGCAGATGTTCTTAATTTTTGTGCTCTGCTGCCTTCTGGAAGAAATAAACAACCTCAGCAGGATGCGGGTTATTGTGAAGGGTACACATAGCTCCTAACATCTCTCTTCTCTTACCTGGGGCCAGGAAGCGGTATGTTTTTACGTCCAATTTTACAGTGTAAAATTGTTTGATGTATGTGTGTAAATAAAAATAATTTTAGAATATAGATAAAATGTAAACATCGATACACACAATTTTCACCTCTGACATAGGTGGCAAAGGCTTGGTTTACTGGGGGGACTACTTCTCACAGAGTGTTCTAGGCTACAAGGTACACTAAATAACCGTTACACGATTCATGCCCGGAAAAGAATTTGTTCCCCATTTGAGAACTTCATCCAGAAATATAGGGTCTGGAAACTCTCCCTGGTAAAAAAGCAAGCCAGGAGTTCCTTTCCCATTCGTTGTCTAATTTTGCCACTTTTATTCTTATTCAAGAGACTATTCAGCAAGAAAAAGAACCGATAAACGATTTCAAGGACGTCGTATGCCCATCAGAAATGAAAACTGTGACAAGCGGTTGCCTCGTATTTCAATGACAATGTTAAAGAATTTACCCAGAGATACTTAACATCTTTTAGAAAGCAGCTTGATTTATGAGTTAATAATATATATTGTGGAGTACATAAAATAAGTCACGCTATAATCGTTTTTCAGCAAAAATTCTCTCAAGTTTTGGATTCGAAAAAAGGATAATCTTGGAAGGACGTTTTAACCATCTTTCTCCCGTTGCCTCCAGTCAAATACAGTCACAACAGATCACTTTAATTGGATTGAAATGATCTGTTGGACATTCCACTGCTTCTGTGAACACACCGAGGGCAATCCCTTAGCTGCCAAGTGGTATCTAGAAATGCTAATAATTTACCCGTCGATTCAATTTCTTTCCTTCTTTCTTTTCTTCTTCTTCTTCTTTTTTTTTTTTGTAACCAATCTATCTTCATTTGTGGCAGCATTCTATGCCATATTCTATGCTTACATTCATATACACACATACCCAAACACATGCTTTCGGGGTTCTAGAAACTCCCAGTGCAAAGGGTGAGTATGAAGGTTTACTCACAGCACTTAACCTCCGAGCCTCTGTGTTTCCATTCATGGAAGGGAGATAATACTTGCTAACTTCTTTTTTTTTTTTTTTTTTTAAGATTTATTTATTTGAGAGAGAAAGTACACGGGGAGAGGGGCAGAGAGAATCTTAAGCAAACTCCCCACTGAGCACAGAGCCTGACAACATCGCAGGGCTGGATGTCAGGACCCCAAGGCCACAACCTGAGTTGAGACCAAGAGTTGGACGCTTAGCCAACTGCACTATCCAGGCGCCCCGATAACTGCTAACTTCTTTTTTTTTTTTTTTTTAAGATTTTATTTATTTGACAGACAGAGATCACAAGTAGGCAGAGAGGCAGGCAGAGAGTGAGAGGAGGAAGCAGGCTCCCTGCCGAGCAGAGAGCCCGATGCGGGGCTCGATCCCAGGACCCTGAGATCATGACCTGAGCCGAAGGCGGAGGCTTAACCCACTGAGCCACCCAGGTGCCAAACCAGCTAACTTCTTAAAAGGCTTTTTAGCTTTGGGGAACAAATAGAATCATGCCAGGTGTGTCAAAGCATGTCATAAACTGGAAGGTGGAAGCATGTAACAAAACATACACATTTATAATAATAATAATAATATTATTATTATTATTATTAATTCTGCTGATTCTGCTGCTCTTTTCAATGCCAGCATAGGCAAAGCAGGAAAGTGTCATTAAACAGAGTATCTATAACATATTTTTGTTATATTTTAAATCTAGTACTGATTTTATATGTACATTTCCTTTTTGAGGAGAAAAGACATGATTTATGGTGGCAGAGTAGATAGGACTAGAACCTAGGTTGGCAGGAAAAGTGATATTAACAGGGATTAACTTGTTTTTACCAAAGCAAGGAAGGCATTGCGCTCTTTCCATCTCATTTTTCCCTCATACTCTCTCAGAGGTATTTATTCCATTCTTTTCCTGGTCTCTCGTTCCCCTGTCTGTTGCTCAATGCTTGGGAATACTGCTCAGATCCTCAAAATCCCCTTGCCATTTCTGGAGGTCATGATGTTTGGGATCAACCCTTGGCAGGAGGTCCAGAAGATCAACAGTGCCTCCCCCTGTCCAAAGGGTGACTGTTCCAGAAGGTCTCCTGGGGGTGAGCTGGTGGTCACTGTGGGCGACACCAGGAGCAGGCTGGTGTAACCACGCCTCACAGCTCCGCCAACCCAAATCCATGCTGTCACGTGAGGAAACTTCTCCAGAACAGGTGTAGAATTGTAGAAGACCCTCCTCCTATCCCACTGCAAATTAACGTATATTAATAAAGAAAAAGTAAAGAGCTCAAAGTTAGGATGCCTGGGTGGCTCAGTTGGTTAAGCATCTGCCTTTGGTCATGATCCCAGAGTCCTGGGATGGAGTCCCTCATCGGGTTCCTTGCTCAATGGAGAGCCTGCTTCTCCCTCTCCCTCTGCTGCTCCTTCTGCTTCTGTTCTCTTGCTCGCCCTCTCTCTCAAATAAATAAATAAAATCTCTAAAAAAGAGCTGAAAGTCAGAAAGAATGGGAAAGATAAAAGAAAAAATTCTTAATAAAACTAAAATATGAAAAAAGAACACTAAAATATGTAATTTGCCCCTGAAAATAAAAGCTCATCATGATGTGTGATTCCCCCCCACCCCTTTAGAGGAAACAAACCCACTTTGCAGTGATGAAATAACCTCTAGGCGCCATAGGAGGTTCCTTTACCCATCCTTTGGTGAATTCGTCTGTGCTCACCACATGTTTGAACACATTTCCCCCGTACTTCCAAATACAGAGGACTGGGAAAGAAAAAAAACAAACGAACAAGCAAAATACACAGGTAGGCACGTGCCCACATACACACGGACCAATTCCCTGTGCATGAGTTTGGTGGTTGTTTGAAAACGTGGGGAAGAAGGAGTTAAGGGGGGTTTGGTGATATCATCTGTGCAGATACTTTCGTGCATCACAATGAGCTTTAAAGACCTCCATGCTTCACTGGCTCTTGTTAAAAACATACTGAATTGGATATGACAACCTGTGGGTTAGTTTATACCACAGTCTAAAATTTGGGAAATTCAGTTTAGAAATTTGATCAATATTCATGCCATCTCACATCATAATTCAATTGGCAAAAATGCAGTAGAAAACTCCCCAGGGCCATCCTGAAGAAGAACTTACATTCTGGTGCTTTAACATGTGTAAACCTCCTGCTTGGAAGCACGGATGGGGGTTGATGGAAGCCTTGAACTTTAACAAGGGTTTCCAGGTGATTTGATTGAGGGGTTAACTCTGATAGAACAGAAATGAGCAAATTAAAATGAATATGCCAAGGCAAAAACTCAAGATGCTTTGAAAAAAAAAAAAAAAACAAACAAAAAAACCTCTCTACGAGAACTCTCCCCAAAAAGCATAAAGAACTGTCAAAATAGGATCTTGCTTAAAATGCAAAAGGTATTTTCAAAGCAGGGATGACATTTGCATACAATATGTGCTGAAGACTGATGATATGCTGAAAATGTCTTACTCCTAGATTGAGTCTATATGACATCAAATGCCAGGATAAAGAAAAAAAAAAGGATTGAAAATTTAAGATTCGAAAATATTTCTTGATGTCTTTCTCTAATTAAACATTTACCTAAATGTTAAACTTCTTTATGGCATCGTGACCCTGTGAAAATAGAGTAAGCATTGAAAAGGGGCCAAACTGGTATTAATTATATAAAACGTTGTTTGCAAGATAGCAACATAATACAGTTTCAACTCTTAGACTGCCTGCGCCATTGTGACCTGAGCTCTGGTGTAGAATCTTCTCCCCTGTGGCCCACCAGCAGCGTTGTTGGGGCCATCTTTTTATCAGTCCTTAGATTATCTCTTCATTTGGGGATAGCAACATAGTGCTAAGGCCACTTTTCTAAAGTTCAATTTCAATAAAATTTCTGGTCTTTAAAAAATAAATGTCATAGCAAATTCTTACAAAGATCAAATATTCCAGTATTATTCACCTGGTTCTGTGAGCTTAAAGTGGCTAACTTTTAGCAAGGGGGCCCTTAAAGGGAGCACCGCTTGTTTAGGGCATGTAACAAAGCCACAGTGTCCTTTCCCCAACCTCCCCCACCTCTTATTTTGATAAAATCAGTGCAAATGAAATCAAGAACTGTTTAAAAATGTTAATATTTTTCTGCAGCAGTGTAACTGGATTTGAGCTCAGGTATTTAAGGACAGACAGAACAATCACACCTTTCATCGAGAATTCTGAGGAACTTGACATACATAAACCTTCATTATTTTTGATTAAGTGGAGGGGTAAAACAAAACCCTGCAAGAAGATTCACAGAGAACCTAAAGCTCTTTATAGCACTGTGACTGTGATGGTTCTGGTGGATAAAACATCCAAAGAACAAATAATCCAATCAAGAAATGGGCAGAGGACATGAACAGACATTTCTACAAAGAAGACATCCAGATGGCCAACAGACACATGAAAAAGTGCTCCACATCACTCGGCATCAGGGAAATACAAATCAAAACCACAATGAGATACCACCTCACACCAGTCAGAATGGCTAAAATTAACAAGTCAAGAAATGACAGATGCTGGTGAGGATGCGGAGAGAGGGGAACCCCCCTACACTGTTGGTGGGAATGCAAGCTGGTGCAGCCATTCTGGGAAAACAGCATGGAGGTTCCTCAAAAAGTTGAAAATAGAGCTACTATACGGCCCAGCAATCGCACTACTGGGTATTTACCCTAAAGATACAAATGTAGTGATCTAAAGGGGCACGTGCACCCAAATGTTTATAGCAGCAATGTCCACAACAGCCAAACTATGGAAAGAACCTAGATATCCATCAACAGATGAATGGATAAAGAAGAGGTGGTATAGTGGTATACACACACACACACACACACACACGCACGCGCGCGCGCACACACACACACACACACACACACACACACACTGGAATACTATGCAGCCATCAAAAGAAATGAAATCTTGCCATTTGCAATGACGGGAACTAGAGGGTATTATGCTGAGCGAAATAAGTCAATTAGAGAAAGACAATTATCATATGATCTCCCTGATATTAGGTGATCTCCCTGATATGAGGAATTTGAGAGGCAGAGTAGGGGGTTGGGGGGTTAGGAAGGAAAAAATGAAACAAGATAAGATCGGGAGGGAGACAAGCCATAAGAGACTCTTAATCTCACAAAACAAACTGAGGGTTGCTGGGGGGAGGAAGGGGTATGGAGAGGGTGGTGGGGTTATGAACACTGGGGAGGGTATGTGATATGGTGAGTGCTGTGAAGTGTGTAGGACTGATGATTCACAGACCTGTACCCCTGAGGCAAATAATACATTATGTGTTGATTTTTAAAAAATCCACTGGCATTTTTCTAATCAGCAAAGAGAGGTTTTTCTCAGTCTCTTAAGCTAGAATCCCAAATTTCTTCTACATAACACTTATATAATAATAACTTGTCAAGAATAAAATATATTCATCATATGATGACCTTCATATAGCTGTACACTAATATTTTATATCACACCCTATTCATTACCAGTTACTAAAGAAAATCCCCAAACAGGAAAAATTATGGTCTTGGTAAACCCATAAAATGTATGCTCTATCATCTGCCAGCTATTAACTAATTATAAAAAAGATCAGATCATGTAATCATGAAATTGCTATTTTTACCTAGGCTTTCAACTGGTAAGTAAATATTTCTACCTGTCAAGTGCTCTCTGGCTAGCAGGTGGCATGGACTTCTCCAGAGTGGTTTACCATCCATCTCTGGGGACAATGGTTCCAGTTCTGTCCTCCCATATTTGGACACTGCTTGGAAGGGCAGCCTGATGCACAACCCCAGAGGAGATTGTAGTAAGAGTAAAAGGGTGAGGAAAAGGTCCAGCTGTCAGGGCCCTCAATGTTCAGCATTAGAGAGCTGAGACCAGTCCTTGCCCTTCTCTCTCAAGCAGAGTTTTTGTAAGTCACCAAAATGGAAGATGCTTCTAAGGACCAAAGGCCATACCTGTTTTCATTTAATACGGCCAAATTTAAACTTGAGCTGTGCAAAACGTTTTCCAGAAGATAGAAAATGCTGTACATACAGAGAAATATTAAGGATTCCATCTACAGTACAACAACCCTTGACAAATAATTAAAAAATCATTTTCCAAATCAGAAATTTCTTCCTTTGTTTCTTTTTTCAAGGAGACTGAGCAGACTTCACCATTAGACTGACAGGCAAACTTGATAAATGCCAATTTGCATGAGTTTGCAGCGTAAACTGAAACAATTATTTTAAACCATCCCTCGGATATTTTAAAATCAGATTTTAAAACAGCAGACTCATATGTGTTTTCTTAGATTGGATTTTTACTGCCAGTACTTGAAGCTTTCAGATTTTAACTCATAATATGTGATTTTGAGCAAATGCATTTATGGACAATATTCAAACTAATAGAAATGAATTGTTTTTCTTCATTTTCAATTACTTAGTTCCTACTCAAAATTTGTCACAGTTTTTTAAAAATTACAATGCCGCATATGAAATATGCCCGCATGAAATGAATTTTAACATATCCTGAATCACCTTTTTTATTAATATCAGTACACCTTCACACTAATCAAGGCGCTGGTACTGCCAAATTTTAATGACTTCTTTTCTTCTCATGCATTACGTTTGCAAATATATTAGGTGCTCCCTCCGTGTATTTAGCAGTTAAGTATAGGTAAGGGTTAAGTTAATTACTATTCCTTAATTAGGTTGTGTAATATGAAATTGCCAATAACTGAACATTTTTTGACCTCCCAAAATAGCACTCTCATATGGCTTAATATAATTGGGCAGAACGTTATGTATGAAGCAGTAAAGGTTGTGGGCTTTGAAGTCGCTTAGTGAATGACCTCTCTAAGCCTCAATTTTTGTGCTTGTAAGAGGGGGTGGATGATACCTACTCATCAGGGTCATTAGGCAGTTTAAATGATATAATGCATGCAATTTGGACAATGACTAACACCCAGTAAGCTACTACAAATTCTTGCAAAAACTAGAAGGGCAACAGTAGCCTATATAACACAGTCAATCATAATTATAATGAAAATATCTTTAAAGGATTACTAGGTTCATCAAAACACCAAACATCCTTTCTTCCACGTGCCCAAGATACAGCTGTAATGATACGAAACCTTCAGGCTGTCTTCTCTCACCACAGTGTGGAGTAGGACAGACTGATTGTTCAAAATCCAAGTCTGGGGTCAGATACATTGGAACTGGGGAACCTTCTGTGCTGCTTATAACCTATGAGACTTGGGGCAACTAACTTGGTTGTTCATAAAAACAGGACTTATTACACATAAGAAAATACACCTAAAGCACTGACTTTCTCTGCAGTAGGCAATGTTGTATGAAACAAACGTCACCTGTTACTTAAGTTTTCATGATCATTATCATGATAGCGGTCTCACCCAAGTCCTTTATCCATGGCTGAATTCCAAGTAAACAATTTTATCTTTCCTGACATGCTTTCCATATTTAATTGAAATCTTTATTTTTCTTAGGCAAGATACCTTTCTCTTCATGGGGTTTTAATACCTGTAACCTTATTAGTCATTTTTTTTCTATCCCAAATATATAAAGAATAATTTAAAAGGGAAATCCCAAATAATATCATAAAATAATAGCAGTCATACTGTGAATGGGTTAAAAGCACCCAAATAAGGCCAGACTATCCAAGTCTCAATTCTACCTTGTTTGGTTCTGCAGACTTGGGTAAATTATTTAATATCTCCGTGCCTCCGATTCCCCATCTTTAAATGGGTATAATAGTGCCACCCATATCACAGGAGTGTTTCCAGGTTTAAAAGCATTACTACATAGTATTTTATGTAGTATTTTATCCATTCACCTATTGATGGACACTCGGGCTGCTTTCATAGTTTGGCTATTGTAAGTAATGTTGTAATAAATATAGGGGTGCATATACCTTTGAATTAGTATTGGGGATAAAAACCCAGTAGTATGATTAATAGATTGTATTTAACTTTTTGAGGAACGTCATACTGTCTTCCACAGTGGTAGCATGAATCTGTAGTGCACGAGGGTTCCTTTTACTCCACATCCTCGCCAACACTTTTTGGTTCTTGTGTTTTTGATTTTAGCCATTCTCACAGGTGGGAAGTGAATTCCACCATCAGAAAGAATGAAATCTTGCCATCTGCAAGGACACGGATCGCACTACAGAGCATTATGCTAAGTGAAATAATCCATCAGGGAAAGACAAATACATATGATTTCACTCGAAACAAAAGAGCGAAGGGGAAAAAGAGAGAGAGGTGAACCAAGAAACAGGTTCCTAACTCTAGAAAACAAACTGATGATCAATTACCAGAGGGGAGGCAGGTGATGGGATAGGGAGAATGGGTGATCGGATTCATTCAGGAGGGCTCTTGTGAAGAGGACAGGGTGTTGCATGAAAGTGTTGAATCACTAAATTGTACACCAGAAACTAATATTACACCATATGTTAACTACCTGGAATTAAAACAAAAAATAACTTAAAAATTATGAGAATAAAAGCATTAATACAAGTAAAGTGTTTAGAGCAAGTAGCTGCCACACAGTAACACTCAATGAATGTTAGTTATTCTTAACATAGGCACTAGTCAGGCAAGTGTTCATTAAATGGTTTTCTTTAAAAATGCTCAGACACCATAATCATATTTAATATGTACTTTGGATACTCTGATCTGACATAGTGCATCACACATAGGCCACTATCTTTGCTGTGACAGTGCTATTCAGATAATCACTTTGCTGAAAAGTCATGAATAGAAATGATGGTAAAACAAAAAAAAAAACGTACTTACACTTGGATTTTGGTATTTACCCATGAAACAGCTTGAATCACACCCATTCTCATTCTATAAACACTTTGTTTAGAAAGATGGTCGCTGGAGTTCTTTAATGATATGTGAGCCTGCCATTTTTCTAGAAAAGACCTAAGTCATTTACAGGATTCAAAATACGTCAGCATTGCCTGAAAACTGGGGCTAAATGCTATTACCAGGGGTCGACACTCGGTGTCGACATACTGAACCCCAACTCCATGCCCGGCACGAGGCTAGGAGCTAGGAATTCAATGGTAATTAAGAAAGATTTGGTCTACTCTCAGAGAGCTTCCAGTAAATATTGTGTAAATTACAACAGCGTTCCTAGTAAGATATATCCCCTTCTTTCAAAGAGAATGAGGCCCGTATCTACAAAATCCTTCCTTTTCCTCTTCAGGTACCACTGGTGATGGAGACAGAGTAGCCAAATGGACAGGGTATTATATGCACTGGACTGGGACTGTCCAAGAATGGCCACGGGGATGAAGGACAGTAGCACATCAGACCATGAATTGGTTGACCGTGACAGTAGACCTGCAAGGACTGGTGGGAAGGTCTGGTGAGAATGGAATGAGCTGAAATGAGGCCACACTACCTGGAAAGCAACTGTGCTTTCCCCTGGTAACCTCTCGGTACTTCTTACGCATGTGCTGTCATTCGAACCCAAAACGGAAGTGCCAGGAGGTTGTGGTGTCAGGATTATTTCTGTCTCCTTTGTGATGTGGTCTGACTTAGCTGGGAACCTCGTGTTTTGAGGCCCATGTGCTGGCAATCATTTCTGGTTGGTAAATACGAGGACTGATACACAGGGAACTTGCACTGTTTTGTAATGACCGCATGCACGTTGTACACAAGCCTTTGGAGAAATCAACGGGGTGGGGTGGGGGGGCAAAAACAACAAAAAAGGGATTTTCAGCAGAGAATAGGAAATCCTCCAGAGACTCGGAGACCACCCACGGGGTAGAGGAGGATGGAGCATTGTCCTTTTCCCCAGCTCTGGCTTTCCTTCCCTCAGTCACAATTGGATGTTCATTTCCAGTTAATGTTTTATTATTTGCAAAACTGAATTTCAATAGGGGATTCGTGGAGACAGTAGAGCCCTAATCTTCGAAAGGTATCTAGAGATCAGTGGAATTTGAGACCCGATTGCAAGTCAGAAGAAAACGTAAGTGGGATAGCACCCTTGCAGTCCAAGATTTCTCTGTTGATGTAGTCAAGGTATGGATACAAATATCTGAGCGGGAACTGCAGTCTCCCCCCAAATTCAAGGAAAAGCCTGTTGCCACTTTTGTGCCTCAGGGCTGTAGAATCTACAGATTTCCATGACCCTACCATCTACATACCGTGATTCAAATATTCTGTCCATGACTGCTACTCTTATAAAAAAAGAATATGTAAAGATCTTTTCAACACATTTTGATTGGCTTTAGGAAGCCAGGCAACTCTTTCCTCTACTTCTTCTTTTCAAATCATCTACATTGAAAAAAGCCCCCTTTTAATGCAGAACAACAGAACACCTCTCTCTGACCTCGGTGCATCCTTTTTTCAAAACTAGAGAGTGAAGTTCATTTCGCCAGTGAAGAGGGAGCTCACCACAATTCAGCTATAACTGCCTCATTCTAGAGGCATCATATTTTCTTTCTCTCTCTCTCCTTTTTTTTTTTCATTAATAAAGATTGAGTCAGTCACTTGCACAACACTTTGCCTTTAATGACATTTGTTCTAAGGAGTCAACTAGACTAACTGCTTGTCCTTGTCCACTATTAAAGCTCCTGAAAATACCATTTACAATCCGGCGGCCCCGGTGACAGGGCTGGCGCTCTGCTCTTCACTTACACTCTAGCTGGGAGCGTTTCTTCAGAAGTTTCTGATGTGTTCTTTGGCTGTAGCTTTCCACGCCTGTACTCACGACAAATGATGAAGGTCTGGCAGACACCTTCCTTATCTCTGGCTGTAATTTCATTTGTGTACCATGATTTCGTTAAAGGGTGGCATAAGAGAAAATGAACGTATTTGTTTCGGTCCCAAGAATGTGGATAAATTAGGAAAATCTACAATGCGTTCTTTATGGACCGATAACATCTCGTCTACCCGAGCTCTACAGATGAATTTAATTGTAAGAAAGACTGCCCTTTGGTCATAAAATGTGATTATGTGAACAGTATAACCCCCACCCAAATCTGCGAAAATGTCAGTGCGCTATTTACCTCATTTCTACTAAGCCTTATAAAAATCGAGGAGAATTCCTTCACGTGGGGTGTTCTTTAAAAATTAATATGCTAAATAAAATATCAGCTCCTGAAAAGGAGTTTAATTGTGGGCATCCACAAAGGTAGTACTCAATATGTGTTTTTGATCAAGAAGGGAAGGTAACCAAGTCTTCGCGTTTGAAGCCACGATAGCCATTCAACGTCTCCAAATTTACAAAAGACGCAGCTAAACTACAGATCAGGTGTCAGGCCAACGAAATCTACTGGTTATGCTACAGTGAGATTTATTTCACTTTCTTGAAGATCACAAAGTAAGTGCATATTTAAGAAACACTAGGGTCAAGAAACTAGAATTATATCTCTTATTTCCAACAAGTGATGTATGACGCTTCCCTAATACATTCACATTTTCATGTAGATTTAAACCCTAGCTCCCTAAACTGCACATATTTCTTCCTCTCATTTAAGAAAAGCTGCGCTTCCTATCTCTAGACAATAGCCAAAAAATATAGACTAATTTTTAAATTCTATTATCGTAGTGGGGTTTGTTGTTGCTTGGAATTTTGGGCATGCAAATAGAGTTTAAGAAGCAGTGTTTCTATTACTGAGATGACATTAAATATGCCTTCCTATGGATTGTGCTGTATCATTTAGTAGCTCTTCCTAATGAGACATTCACAAGCAGCTCTCAAAAGGCAATAAATCACCATTGTATTGAATTGAATTGTGATAATAATTAAGCACATTCAAAACAAGCGTGTTTGTTATGAATTATGAAAATCCTATCTTAATTTCTTTACACCTTTTCAGGGATAATAGCTTTATTCTGAGGATAAAAATAGTTGTAACCAAATCTTTACCGTATAATTAGAAAAAAAAAGGATGACTACATTGCTACGGAACGTATTAGTGGGTGGCATGGTAATTCGTGCAATTTTTTTTCTCCGTATTGCTTTTTATCCCATGTTTTATCACTCATCTATAACATTTGAACTGACTCATAGGTTATATGATATCCTGAAATATGGTACAACTATAAGACTAAATGCACTCTGCTTTATTCAATTACTTAATAAGTTCTCAGAAGTTCTTTAGAAGCTTAACAGAATATCCACTTATAACAGGACTGCCAATTACAGGGAAGATCTGGTTTTCCTACAATAGGAAATAGTCACCCAACTCAACTTACAGACAAATGCTTTTAACCCCTAATCAATGTGCAAATCCCCCCGTGGAATGCCAGCATGCTTAAAATCTGTAACATCAAGCAAAAATACAAGAGATAGTAGAATGGACAGCGTGTTGGTACTCACAATGTGACCTCAACAGCAGACTTCATTTCTTTTATTCTTTGGGTAAAGAAAAAGATTATTGCCTCCCTATTGTCCACGTTGCCTTGAGTCTCTCTGGCATTTTTAGTCACCCAAGACAACGAGGGAACATCTATTCGTGACTGACGATCTTTTGCCCCACTAGTTCTATCTTTGGGACGTCAAAATTGATTTTCTTCCACTTGTCACATGAAAATCTCAACTCTGTCCTTTCTGTTACGCTCTCAAAGAGTTCAGTGGTGTGGGGATCAAAGGATTAGGAAGCGTGGCTTTAAGGGAAGTGAGCAGCACGAGAAGACTTTGTGGAGGCAGTTCTGAGCATTTTATGTAAGCAATCTATTTCAGCTTCAGAGGGAGCACTGACTAAGTGGGTGAACCACATGTAAAGTGCTTGCTTGACATAAGTTTTTTTTTTTCTTTCTTTCTTTCCTTTTTTTTTTTTTTTTTTTTTAATAGTAGCTGGGATAAAGACAGCCTCCAAGGGCTGACCTTTTATTCTTAGTCAGAGCCCCGGGTACCTGAGCACAGGGGGCCACCAGACTCCTACGGAGTGCCCAGGAGCATATCTGCTGTCCCTGCAATATTTGTGGCTGCCCTGCTCTCCTTTATGTTGTTTGTTCCACTGGCCTCCTCATGCTCCGGGTATCTGATGTCTATCTCTGGAAGCAGTGTGGGAGCCAGGTGGTGGTCAAGTCTAGACTTGAACGGCAAAGGGACACATCGCTGCAGGCTCCCAGGGAGCCAAGCACAGCTCAGCATCAGTCTGGTTTCGCTTGAAAAATGTGCAGAACTTTTGTAACCGCTATGAAAGAGACAAGGGAATCCCCATGCGCTTCTATCTCCCCTTCCATGTCTTAGAGTAGTCTAATCATGAGAATTAAGAAAATACATATTTATTCATAGCAGTGGAGAGACGTGGATGAGGTTTAGTTAACTGTGCTTTTTAGTTTAATAAGTGTCTGTTAGAGCTTCCATTTGCTCTGATTCGTATGTACTTGGGTCCATGCTTGCAAGCTTTACATACAATAATCCATTTAATCCTAGCAACCGACCTCCTGGTACATGTTCTATCTTCAGTTTACAGGTAGATAAACCGAGGCCCTGCAAGGATGAAGGAATTTGTGCAGAATCCCATCATAAATAAAGAACCAACTTTCAAAGAACTCAAAACAACAAACACATGTATTTGAAATAAAATGAATTTTCCTTCAGTAAATTAGAAAGCCCTTCAAGAGATCTACTGCGTCTGCCTCATCATGAGGAAATTAAATGTTTTCAGCGTTGCCAAAAAAATTAATTTTAGTGCACATTCCTGATGCAAGGATTCTGGATCTTCTGAAAAATTAATGGGCTGAATTATTTGATAAAAATGATTTTTTTAATAAGTGGCAGTAGATTTAATTTCTGAATAATCTACCAAGTCTAAAGTGGTTAACACAGGGGGTTTATCTTCATATACACATCAAGTTTTTTTTTCAAACTCAGTTTCAGAATATAGTGTATATTCTAGATATATTCCTATAGATAATTAAGCAATTTTCAAATAGAAAAGGGAGCCTCTGCATAAATATAAGACATACTGTGGTGGTTAATATTTCATTATGGCATAATTAATCATAGAAGCTCATATGAATCTAATTTATTAATGTTCTCCCCAAAAATGCCATCTTTGATTTCCACCAGAAAAAAAAAAAAAAAGACAAAAGTACAAAAACAATGCTATATTTACACTCTCATAAATGAGAGCCACATCTTTCCTTTGTGGGTTCCAATGGTCTCGTGGATATTATCTCTGCCCTTTAAAAGAATCCTGACTCAGGGCACCTGGGAGGCTCAGGTCACGATCCCAGGATCCTGGGATCTAGCCCTGCATGGTGCTCTCTGCTCAGCCAGAAAGCCAGAAGCCTCCTTCTCCCTCTCCCACTCCCCCTGCTTGTGTTCCCTCTTTCACTGTGTCTCTCTCTGTCAAATAAATAAATAAATCTTAAAAAAAAAAAAAAAAAAAAAAGAATCCTGGCTCTTGTCCTTATGCCAGGCGGAAAAACTAACTTCAAGCGGGCCAGTGCTCATGGGCCAGTGCTCAGTGTTGGTGGCATGTTGCTGAGGATCGGATTATAAATCCAGAAGAGAGAATGAAGAGCCATGATAGTAGAAGGCCAGTGTTGACCATGTTTGGTCCTGTCTGACTCCCCACATGTCACCCTACTTACTGGTGGTCACTGAGGAAGTGGGTGGCTTAGAGACCCCGAGTGGGTGCTCCAGGGTCATGTGCAGACAAACAGATGAGCTCTCACAGTAAGACAAGATGCCCTACCCAAAACCATAGTCCTTCTCTACCTGGCCAGGCCATTCTATTTGCTAGGAACCACAGTCTATGGCGTGGGATGTCTAGATGAGGAAAGAGCATGGGTGTAAGTGTGGGGTAGAGGTGGGGGAAAGAGCGAGATCAGCTTGGAAGAATAATGAGAGCAGTCTGGGGACCAGTGGGGCATCAGTTCAGAAACAGAGGCTCTGGTACCAACCAGGTAATAAGGAGCCTTATCAGGTACTAAGCTTGATGAACAAAGATCTTTAGACAACTCCTATGACAATAATACATAAAATAAAATTAGAGAGGGAGAAAAATGGAGCAAGACTTCTTTTAAAAATTGTGTGCAAACCCATGATGTCATAGACATTAGATGACCCCCAGTAAACATGCATATAAAATACGCACCATCGCAATATTACATAAGGTAAGAAATATAAAATAATTAAAATAACCAAATAAAATATTTGAAGGACTGGGATGCCCAATACAGAAAGGGGGGAGAGTGAAGAATAATTATAGAGTTTTTGGGTTTTGAGATGAAAAAAAATCACAGGAAAGCAAATGAATAGAATGGGTTAGGTGGGAAGATGCATATGTTGAAGGGACTTTTTTTCTTTCTTTTCCAGTTTTGATAAGTTGAAATAGAGAAAACTGCTTAGAATTCAAGTAAAGTTGGGTTTTGTTTGTTTGTTTGTTTGTTTTGTTTTGTTTTTTTGTTTTTGTTTTTTGTTTGTTTTTGCTTCTCAGACCACTGAAAATAAGATGTTTTGCAGGTGAGGGGGCAGAGCTGAAGTTACAAAGATGCAGTCGACCTACAAGGTGAACACGGAAGGCAGGAGAGCGGGCAGGGTTGCACAGGTAGGAGAAGCCAGTGGAGACCTGCGGGGGTGGGAAGGAGAAGCCGGTAGAGACATGGGGGGGTGGGGAGGAGGAAGCACTGTACTTTGGGCCTGGAACAGTGGGGGAGGGGGGAGACCTGAAGGAAGCAGAAGGATCTGTGACAGAGGACGGGGAAGGAGGCAGACTAGGGTGCTGGCGGACGACAGCTGTGTAGGAATCTATGTGTCTCGAGTAACCAGGGCACAGAGAAGTCACAGACTGAGATGCGAATTAGTTCATTCTGCCCCTCCTGCTCCCGGGGAACTTTACTCACCCAGGTCTCATCAACTGAGAAACAGAGATCTGGTCTTGGACCTCACGTTCTTTTGAGTACTTAATACACATTAGGACACGCAGGGGCAGATACGTTCATGCGTTCAAATATTCCAGAGTCCAGCTGCCTCTCAGGGCCCTTGACACTGGCCCCAAGCAGGGACCTGTTCATCTCCCACCGTCTTCAGCCCAGTCCGTACTCCCCTCAAATGCTAAGACACGTTTCCAAAATGTTTAACAGTGTCCGAAGAAATCATCTACAGGATCAGGTAACATTTCTGTCAAGGACCTTACCCAGGGATACCATGACAGGAATCAACAAAGAGGAGATAATTGACAGAGGGAGGGTCTGCAACCAGTGTCAACGACATGGAGAGGCTTGGGGCAACAAAGATAAGGATTTGCACATTTAGGGTATAGTTTTGTTAAAATGGTGAGGACAAGAACTACATTGTAGAAGGATGTGAAAAGCATATTGGTGGTGTAGACGATGAGCATGGAAAGCACATTTGCAGTGTCTAGCTTTGAATGGGGGTCATGGGATGGTAGCTGGGGTACAGTAGGGCCAAAATCATGTTTGTTTTTTAAATTGGGGACACTGCCATAGCAATCTTTTTCTAGAAGTGTCTCCTGAGGCAAGGGAAACAAAAGTAAAAATAAACTATTGAGACTCTTCTAAAATAAATCCTTCTGCACAACAAAGGAAACAATCAACAAAACTAAAAGACAACCTAATGAATGGGAGAAGATATTTGCAAAGGGCATATCCAATAAAGGGTTAGTATATCCAAAATATAAAAGAATTTACATGACTCAACACCAAGAAAACAATAATCCAATTAAAATGAGCAGAAGACTTGAACATTCTCCAAAGAAGACATCCAGACGGCCAACAGACACATGAAAAGAGGCTCAACATCACGAATCATCTGGGAAATATAAATCGAAACCACAGTGAGCTATTACCTCACGCCTGTCAGAATGGCTAAAATGAAAAACACAAGAAACAACAAGTGTTGGTGAGGATGTGAAGGAAAAGGAACCCTTGTGCACTGTTGGTGGGAACGCAAACTGGTGCAGCCACTGGGGAAAACATAATGGAGGTTCCTCAAGAAATTAAAAAGAGAACAACTACCACATGACCCAGTGATTCTACTACTGGGTATTTACCCAGTGAATACAAAAATGTTAATTTGAAAAGATATGTGCATCCCTATGTTTATTGTAGTATTATTCACAATAGTTACGGAAGCAGCCCGAGTGTCTATCGATAGATGAATACATAAAGAAGAAATGACATACGGACGCAATGGAATATTACTCAGTCATAAAAAACAAAAAATAAAATAAAAAAGAAATAAAAATAAAAAATAAAAATCTTCCCATAAAAAATCTTCCCATTTGCAACAACATGTATGGATCTAGAGTATAATACTAAGTGAAATAAGTCCATTGGAGAAAGGCAAATACCGTATGATTACATCCTTGAGTGGAATTTAAGAAACAAAGCAAACAGACAAAGGGAAAAGAAAAAGGGAAAGACCAAAAAACAGATTCTTAACTATAGAGAGCAAACTGATGATTACCAGAGGAGAGGTGGTGGTGGTGTGGTGACGGGTGAAACGGGTGGTGATGATTAAGGCACATTCATCATAATGAACGTTGAGTAATGTATAGAACTGTTGAATCACTAGACTGTGTATCCGAAATGAATATAACCCTGCATAGCAAGTACACTGATCTTTTTTTAAAAGGAGGGGGAAGTGGGAGCTGAGCCAACTTGAAGCCTGAAGGAAAGGAGTCTATGGGAAGTGCAAGCCGCATTTCCTAAAGAGAAGGGATAGACTTCGCCAACTCAACCAAGGTTGCTAGAGCAAGAAGGAAAAGCAGACTCAGATGAGCTTGAGAATATGCAGTGAGACCCAAGGACCAGCACGTTCAATAAACCCATTCAGTCATGGGTCACTGGATGGTCCCAAGACTGCGCTTTAGGAAATACCACCTCCTAGAGGGGTCAACACACTACTGTCTCAGGGTCAAATCCAGCCTGCTGCCTACTTCTGTATGGTCCTTGAGGTAAGGATGGCTTTGACAGCAGGCATTGCAATAGCTTTGAGGTTAGAGTATACTAACCTTTGAATCCCAAAGCAAAATGTTAACTCCTCAAAAGACCCCATTCTTCCTGATAGTAGACCTGTATTTCAAAGAGTGTGCTTTATTTTTATTACTGTATTTTGAATTTTGTCAAAAAAATATTTGTGGAACTTCATTTTCTCTCTTGTTTAGTACCTACATACTCTCCTTGATTTGGAATCTTGACACACAAAACCTAAAATATTTACACTGTGGCTCTTTTCAAAAATAGCCTTGCAGCCACGATGAGAAGTAACCTTTACTCTGGAGACCAGAGCAACCACAGGCAGATTTACAGAAAATGAACAATGGGTAGATTCACAGAAAATGATGTGGTAGGTACATTCAGATTTGGCATCGGGCTTCTTAATAATGTGATTGCTGCGGGATTATCTGAGGCTTTTTATTTTGAAAAGGCAAGTTCTTTCACTTCTCACAAATATTTGACATCATAAAGCATTCATAAAGTACAAAGTCTGTTGCTGGAAAAAGGCATGTTAGACTGCTTAAGCAGCCTGCATTATTAAAAAATACCTACTGTAGACAGGAAAAAACCTTCTTTTGCATCGGGTAGGTTTTTAAAGCTCATGAACCTGGCTGTTTTGGGGAGACACACTGACGTCCCACTACAAGGGTACTCTCTTGCAAATCGTGGCAGAAGCAGCATTTTTAACCAGATGAGCGTTTAGAAATAAGAGCAACCACTTAAACTGCTGGGGAGGGATTTCGGGCACAGCTGTGATGCCTCTTACACAGAAAGGAGGGGCCAAAGGCAAAGCTTTGGGTAGAACACAATGCCATACACAAGAGGAAATGTGAAAATGGTGACAAGAATAAATTCCCTTTTTTTCCAGAAAAGCAGCTTATTTAGGACCCCCCCCCCCGTTAATACACTGAAATGACCTCTGATCATATTTTTCCGATCCTTAACATACTGCAGAATTTTTCAGACATCCTAAATCTGCTTTAATAATGGTTCCTCGAAAGGCTAATAGAACTCCTTGGTTATTTTTGAACGTACCCCGTGCGATGTGTAAGTTACCTACACGGCAGTTTCAGCTGTAATAGGTACTTCCAAGAAAACCACCAGGAACATGGCTATAATTTACATAACAGCTCTACCACACTACAGATCCTTTTGTGTGGACTGCGGGGGCACGGGGGCGGGGGGGAGCGGGGTGTGGGGGGCAGGGTGGGGGTTGGGCGGTGATGCTCACCTTGAGCATAAATGCCCGAGTACTGTTTATATAAAGAAAGCACTTACGTTAAAAAAGGAAGTAAATAACTTAATTTGTAAGTCTAAAAAGCTCCCAGCTTAGTTATAAAATATGACATACCAAGTGAACCTCGAGCTGCTTAAATAAGTGTTTTGCATTTTCCAGCAGGCTGAACTATGAAAAGCAACACTAGGACCTTCTCCCCCTGGAAGATAATCACTTTTATTGTTGCCAGGTCAAAGATTCAGATTCCACAGAGCAACCTCTGACTAAAGAACAGCAAGTCCTTTCAAGTCAGAAGGTCCAATGTGGAGCCCCCTCGGAAGCGGAGCATAATAGTCCTAAAATAACAAGCAAACGTGTAGCTTTCTTAATTTGCCCGGCTGGGTTCCCGTAATAAGTACTTAACCACGGTGGGCTCCGAGCAGCCCAGCAGACATCAACAAGACCATTTGCCAGATGATTTAGCAAACAAATTTCTGAGAGTCTCCCACTTAGGCTGAGTGCATAACATGAGAAAACATGCAGGAGACCGAGAGATCACAATAGGAGAGAGGAGTTCGACGCATTTAAAGAGAAAATAGAGGGAGATGGAGAATTTTAAGGTCGAGGGAACTTAGGCAGATACGCCAAATTCTCCTTCCGGAAAGAGGTTCCCCAAATGAGTGCTCGGGAATGTCTACTAATTTTGTAGTCCTTGAGCAAGTAAGCCGAGCCGAGCGAGGAATCTGCAACGGGCTTCCAGGAAAGGAGGAAAAGAGCAGAAATCACGAGATTTGGGGGCATTCATAACTGACATGCGGCCAGGACAGAACCCGAACGGGTCTCCACAAATATTTGCTGAATGAATGAATCCGCATCTATGATAAGGGAAACAGCTTCCACAAAAACAACGTTGGCCGGATTCTCAATGAAAAGTGGGGTTAGGGACGGGGGTTAGGCATTCATAAAGGAATCACTCTCCAGGGTCTAGAATTCAAGGCTTGAACACTGGAAGAGGGAGACATTTTCTAGAATCACAAGGAAGCAGGCTCCTGGCTGCTTCTCACAGGCCTGGGCCAAAAGGGAGTCTGCGATGCTTCTGACGCCGGGAGAACCAGGGTGACTGGAGCCCTTACTCTTAAGAGTGAGAGCGCACGGAGAGTCAACAGGAAAACAAAACTTAGAAGGAGCAGGGCTGGGCCTCTCTAACCCTACAGCATTAGGAGCCCCGGCAGTCTGTTCTGAGGAGCTAGGGGAATCTTTCCATCATGTTATATCACAATGAAATCGGGCTCTACTTTCTGAGGAAACGTTTTTAAACACGGACGCAGACATTCTAAATCTGCGAAAAATTCAAGCAACCATTTTTATGACATCCCATATTCGTTTGGCCCATTTTTTTTTTTTTAATTTTATGTATTCCTCCTTTCAATGAATTGTCTTTTGGCCGGCCTCAGAGAAGAACGAACCCAAGGCGGTCCACGTTTTGAACGTGAACCCTGACTTCTCAGTATTAATTGTCAGTTTGTTTAACTTGGCAATATTCTACCTAATGTACGTGAACTTGCACAAGGGTACGAAGGGAGCTTTCCGAACCTGGTGTGAGCTGAGGGCATGCACATCTACTCGGAGGGGTCTCCCCAGAGCTCGCAGGGGGACAATTTACATGGCGCCCGAGGGCACTCAAATGAGACAAGAATTTGCAAATAGATAAATAACAAAAAAAAAAAAAATCAAACTGTTCATGGCATGTCTACATGAAAACAATGTGTCAAGGGCACAATGAACATAAGTGAGCTTTAGAACAAGTTAGGTTGCCAGCTGTAGCATGGTGATTTGGGGAGGCCCAGGGGAACACCCATGAGGAGAAGGCTGGGTGTAGATCAGGCCTGGAAATGCTCCACTGCACCCGGGGGGGTGGAGGTGCCGGTGGGGGCCAAAGGAGATAGAGTCCCAGTGAATTCGAAGCAGGGTGCCAGGGTCCTGGGACCTGCCACACGGAGAGGGGACCCATCAGATGCACGTGTGAGAGGTGGGCTGGATGAGGGAGGTTAGTGGCAAACAGCCGTGATTAGTGGCTTCAGTGATTTATTAATTGAATGCAAAGGACCATTTAGCTTATGTGAACTGTTCGAGCTGGGACAGCAGTATTCCACAAAGGAAGGAGCCCTTGTGAAATGCATATGGTTGGCAAGAGGGTAGGAGCAGAAAAGCTAGAGGAGAGTTTACATTTGTTTTGCAAACCGTGGCCAGTGTGCGCGCTCAGAGTCCCCGCTTAAGTCAGAATTCAGTTATCCAAAGAGTGTTACAGAATTATTTGCAAACTGTATTTTACTGTGAATAGGTTTTTGTTTTTGTTTTTGTTTTTGTTTTTCAACTCCAGGGGAGCTAAAGAGAAAGAGCGAGAGTGGGAATCCTATGGGACTAGGAATCAGCTGACCCCCAGCTGCTGAAAACTGTAGAGTCACAAAGCTTGCTTGGAAATGGGGAACAATACGGGCTCAACTTTCATGAATATCTTCTGTGAATTTATTTTTTAGAGAAATCTCTCACCAGGTTATTTAATACAAACATAAATATTTGGGTGAAGAAAGAGTAAAACCGTAATTTTAACTGAACAGAGAGTTTTGCCTTTTTTCTTCCTTTCTTTCTTTTCTTTTCTTTTTTTTTTTTTTTTTTTTTTTTTTGGTAGGATTCTTTCCAATTTGCATTTAATTACTATTTTCCACGAAAGCAAATTTAATTCTTGACTTCTGTATAAGCCTTACAGGAAGACATTTTTGGGAATCCGCAAGAGCCACTTAATGTGTCTCTTATTAAAATAATGGCCAGGAAAGTCAATGAATGAATGGAAAGACGGTAATGTGTTGATTACGTTGAGTCATCAAGCAGAACAGATTGGGACACAATGATTGAGAGAAGCCGAGTCAAAAAGACATGGTGAATTAACACACAGACGTCTGCACAGTGTCTAACAAAATCCTGCAAGAAAACTCAAATGGGATCATATATTTACTTCAAGTGTATTTTCAAGATGAACTCACTCTGAATTACCACTCTTTCAAAAAAAAAAAAAGTAAATAAAATAAAATAAGCAGAGTATGAATCAGTTTGGAGTAACTGTTTTCACAGGTTTTCGGCTTGTTGTATCATCCACACTTAAAATAATGCTCTTAAACATTCTGAAAATATTTTAACTCTTTGTGAGCCTAACGATAACACCCTGCCAGTTAGCATTAGCACAAGACCCTTTAAAATCTGTATCAGACTGAACCCCTTTTATTCCCACACCCTGTCTCTGTATTCCTTACTTTTGTCATCATAGTGAGGCTCAAAACCTCACCAGACTCTTTGACTCTCTTCTTTCTTTTGTCCCCACAGCCCACTAATCACCGAGTCCACTTGATTTAGCTCCTTCAATCCACTGCTTCTATCCGTTTCTATCAGTGCGATGATGCTTGCCTAGTGTTGAACCATGAGAGCAACAGCTTCTGCACTTCCTTCCTCCTTGAATCCATTTTGCACCTTGGATGAAATTAATTCTCTTGAAACACTTCTCATTTTTTCTGCCATTCCCCTTGCTCTAAAACTTCTCCTGACCTCAGGAGGTCTTTTGGGCTTCCATCATATTCGGGAGGGAGGCCTAAGGCCATATGCCCGGGCAATGGTGAAATCGAGCAGCAGATGTCCTTCCGGAGGGGCTAGGAGGCTGTGCCCGCGGCGAGAGGCCACCTGCCAAAGACACTCTACCGGCACAGGAACCACAGCAAATGCGTCCAATGCAGCCACCGAAGCCTACGCTCTCCGGCTAAGGGCACGGTGAGTTCTGAAGGAAGGAGGACCAAGGCACAGCAAAGCTGGGGGATGTGGGCTCTGAAGAGCAGCCTCTGCTCCAAGCCAAGTCTGTTGGCTAAAACTCTTGGCCGCAGAAACAGTAGCACAAGTCTCCCAATTTGCCGTTGTCATTTATTGAAGACCTTTCGGCCGCTCTCAGGGCTCCCAAACCATGAGGCAGTTGTCCTGTGTTCTTTGGGAGATTTCCTTCCACTCCCTTCCCTTCTCTCTGCCTGCAAGGTCGGGAGGGGATGTGTGCAAAGGAACCCAATACTCAATGTCTTTCTCTACAATGTCCTACACCCTAACCACACTTAGTCAAACCTACCTGTCGCCTTGGGAGTTGGTTAGGTGCGGGGGGTGGGGGGAGATGAGAAGGGACAAGACATTATATTTGCATCTGTTTCCATAATGACGTCACTACCTCCCTTAGGAAAGTCATGTAGGTTTTCCCACCCACGCTCTTCTTCTTCAAACCCCCTTGATCTCTCATCTCATTGTCTAGGTTCTACACCCATGCCCAGCTACTCTGGATCTGCCACCCACACTTCCTGTCTGCCTGCTGGCCTGGGGGCTTATCCATTAGCATTCTCTCTGTCCTTCAGCTCCCATGCCTCACCCCTAAGCAGAGCCCAAGGCCACAGTGGAGAAGACAGGACTGAATACCCAGGTTAAAAAAAAAAAAGTACAGTTCACACGCCTTAGCTGTGCATTCAAAGTTCACCAGGAACTTCCAACTGCTTTAAAAAATTTTTAATTTCCCCTTTGCAACCCCCTTACCAGACACCCAAGTTTCTGTCAAACAGAACTTTCAAATTCAGATGGATCCTTCAGCTGGAATCAGCTCCGAGTCTGGCTTCACTTGGAACCTAGCACGTGTGACACCAAAAATTGTTTCCATTGATGAATGAATGGATGGAGGAACAAATGAATGAACGGACAAAGGAACAAACGAATGAATGTTTCCCCACAAACCAAGTGTTTCTGTTTACACAGGGTAAGTAGAGGCACAGTTCCTTTTCCGAGATTGGAAATGAGTTTTGGAAACTGGGTAGACACACCGAATTCCCACCAAATGTCTTCAAATGCATAGTTATTATTCGATTTCCTAAAACACCCTTGGGCGTTTTCACTCCATTATAAGTGCCGAGATTGGTAAGACAGTACGCCTCATGCCGATGCACCCGATTGCACGTTTTGGAATTCCGAAGCAGCGGTTTCTGAGATAAATTCACTTTTTATCAAAGAGCTCTATGATGAGATGCATCTACACTTGTTTCCCACAGTGAGGGAGTGCTTCCAGTGGTGACACGGCCGTCCCCTCCAGAGCGCCAGCCCCTCCCTTGGACACCCTCCTGTTGCCCACATTGGCCAGCTGCTGCCCTCGCTCCTGGACCTTCGGCGCCCTTCCTTCCGTCCCCAGTTGGCCCCCCATTTCAGCTCTGAATCACCAGCTCACAACCCCTGCCCCGACACCCTATTTGGGACAAGCATCCCTGGCTGACCTCAGCCCTCTCCCCTGTACACAGTCCTGGAATATTTACCCTCCGCTCCCAGATGCTGCTCTGTCAAATGACATTAGTCATGCCTCTGTCTCGGGAATGTCAATCTTAATTGAAAATGTGTCAGTTTTACTAACATAAACACCGAGATAGCTTAATCCAGCTTCATTGTTATCAGCCAACTGTTTGTTTTTCCTTAGAAACTGGAGATGCTCTTTAACTCCAAAAGAAAAGTTGTAGTGAATATAGATTTAAGAGGTTCCGTGAGTGAGACAGTATGTCTCGCAGTAAGGGAACTTGTGAGATACTTTTGCAACCGTACTCTCTGGCTGTTTAAAGTTGCGGTTGTCTCTTCTTTCATTACAAAGGAACTCTAGTTTCTAAGGGTATTCTTCTTGGCTGGTTCTGTTTGTAGGCACTGCTCATTACATAAAAATTAACATTACATATGGAATCCAGGCTACTGGAAGGAACAGTGCGCATTTTTAATTTTTCTCTATTAGTCTGTCTGTATTCTTATAATCTACCATGCCAGGAGCAAATTTTCTATGATATGTGTTTTTCCTTATAGGCGAAGCTTCTAGGACAAAAAAAGAGCATCCTTCTGTAGAGAATAACTTAGCCAAGGACACTGTGCTTCATCTTTCTGATGAAATACATATTTCCCATTAAAAGGCAAATCTGTCATTTTAAAAGGTTGAATTGGATGTACTTTAAAAATAATTCCAGCTGGTTAAAATGAGAGCATTGAAAAAAAGCTCAATAAGAATGTTCTCTTGGTCTGTAGTATTTTCATTTTCCTGAAGTGTGAATTGGATATATTTTCTTTTATTTTAAACCTTTTATCCTCAGTGTTTGAGTGAGTGGAACAAGTTTTAAAGATGAATTGGGTTCAATAATGCTATTGCTAATACTTCAAGTTTCTATTTCTGTACTATACCTCGGCGGGGCGGGGGGGGGGGGGGGGGGGGAAGGACTATTTGACCTGATCCTTTTTGCCTGATCATGCAGGAAATGTTGGTATTTTCATACATTGTTTTGTCCCACATGCATCATTTCTAGACCTTGTAAAGCTCTTCCTTTGACATCTTTGTCTGTCTAATATTTTCATATACTAAATATCTAATTACATCCTGGAGAAACGGAGGCAAAGTATAAGGTATATATACCTTAAACTACGTAACGATGCTCTATAAAAGCCGTCTATCTACGTTTACATTACGTATACGCACATATACGCTAGTAATATCCAACCAGCGATTTGAGATTCACACGTGGATTCTCACACTCATAGCCAACTTGGATGCTGAGCTGTTATTTGTTATTTTTGCCAACAAAACAAACAGAAACATGAACACACATAGTTTTCCGCCAATTTTCAACTCATTTAAAGCTTTGTCTAGGCACATGTAAATCTTCTTCACTAACCATTGACGATTTTTGCTTCTAGGTTATTGAACAATGAGATGTGCAGTCTTCTACCTCCATCCCTGATGGACCACCATCAGTTAACCACACGGTTGTTTCTGAAGTTTACGGTGACGTTTTTACGGGCTAGCTTTCTCCTCAGTGTCCCAACGCTTCCTGAACTACAGTTAAATTTTTCATGTAAATGTTGGTAATGTGCACTTTCATAGAGTTTTCAAAACGAGATGAACGCAGAAGTAGGCAAGGACCCCCATCTTCCTGCACCTTTTCGGAACTTAGGACTCTGGTTTCTTCCTCCTGGATTCGATTCCCCTCTCTCCTTCAGTCTAACTCTTTACCACCTCCCCTGGTGCCTGTAGGTTCTATCTCAGACCATGTTCACACGGCTCTCAAATCACATTTTTATCAGCACTCCTTTTCTTCCTTTTTCTCTGTCCTCCCTTGTTGGGTCTTCAGTGTCCTCACAGCCTGGCCCCAACTGAGCCACTGAAAACATCCTCCCTTCTACGCTGCACCCTGACACCTGCCTGCCTCTGTCACTCGCGTCCGTCCCCACTGTCCTTGGGGTTGCCTGCTGGCTTCATTCCCCCTGACTCTCACCCGCAGCCACAAGCCATTTAAATTTCATGCTGTTTGTCTTCCTTTGCTCACCAAGGGGGCAGGCTGTCAGCAACACTCCCTCACAGCTCCCACCAACACCTGAAAGGGCTAGTTGGGTCAAAGCCAACCGAGCCCCCTGCTGACCTGGCTGGCTTTGGCAATCCATCTGGGTGCCCTTCCTTCTCACTTCCTTGACTTCACATATGGCCTCCCCTCCCCTTGCCCTCCAACGGTGCCCCTCTTCCCTCAGTAAAAGTAATCTGATCACCTGATTAAAGTAACTCACACTAAGGTGTACATGACTGATAGGCTGATAAGTCATCTCTACAGGAAGTCCTTTTGGGAACTGATTAGAGCAAATGAATCTCGGACCTATAGAATGTACGGGGTAGCATTCAGAGATCAGGAATCGACTCTGGGCTTCTGGCTGATTCTCTACCCCCTTGCCAAACAGGAGACCGGCTTTACCAAGCCAGCACTGCATTGCTGAGAAAGGCCACCCCAGATGATATGCAAGTATGTAGCTGCTCTAAATATGTTAGATGAAATAATTAAATGAAGGTTACTGTCACCATTTCAACCATTCATATGCAGAAGATACTTCCTTTTACCATAGTACCCACTGACGACCCTTCTTAACCTCATAGGGGGGTACCTGAGCTGCAACTTATTATTTCCCTTTGCCATACCATGTTGAGATAATTATTCATGGAGTATTTATTACATAGTTAAGGCAGTGGTTGGGAGACTCTTCTTCATCCTCTGGATAATATCCTTTGGGATATGATGACAGGAACTCTAAGGAGGTAAAAAGCTCTTGTACGAATGGGGAGTGTAACTCCCAGAACAGAGTTGGCTGTTCCCAACTCCTACCTCTCCTGGCTGGAGAGGGTCATGGGACACGGTCTTTAACCCACGGGTAGAGAAATTACTTGGCTCTGAGCCTCAACGCAGGAGAGGCTTGAGGAAATAGTGATGTGGTACCTACCACAGCCCACATAAATTCACTCCTCCTAGCCTCCTGCTTCAGTGGGACTCCGTTAAAAAGTTTACAGAAAACAAAAATAAGAAAAACAGGGCTCGCCATTTGTATAGGAAATAGATTCTCAAGGAATGCAGTAGGAGGCAGAATCAGAAAGCTCCTGGAAGGAATCGAAGTGGCTGACTTGTGACACGTTAACACTAACCGCACGAGGGCTTCTGAGGGGAAAAATGGCGGCGGAGGGGAGAGAAGGGAAAGACGGACTTCCAGGAGCCAGGCGTGGAGTCCCTTTGCCGCCGTACGGCTGACCAGGACTGATACTCAGCGTTTCACAGGGAGAGCAGCAGAAACACAAAGGCCCAAGGCAAGTAGGATGTTTGGTTTTAAAGAAGTCATGCACTAAAGGTTTTTTGTTTTGGCGCAGAGACATGAGACTAACAAGGTATGAGTGTCGTACCAACTTCCTGGCATGTTTCTTTGAAATGTGTAGGAAATGATCTATATGAAAGAGTCCTCAGGGATCACAACTGTCCTTTGAAAGTAACAGTTTGGCTAAAAAGGGACTGCGAGAAATCTTCAGCAGAAGCAGGAATGAGCCCTCTGTTCTTTTTCCAGCCCGAGTCACTTCAGTACCTGGGGACTCTGGTCCAGATGGAATTTTCCATGCCAGAGAGTACGATGACAATGAAACAGAGATGGACCGGCTTACCTCCTGCCTCCACAGCCTTTGCTCATACTGATCCCTGAGACGGGGCTCGTCCTTCCCATTTGGTTTATTTCCTGCCTCCCAGATAAGATCTGGCCAGTTCCTGACCCTCTGAATTGGTAATCCTACCATGACTTTCTGGACGCCGCACTGTCCACGTGTCCTACAACCGACCTGCTTCAGGTCTTCCTGAGGTATCTGAATGTTACTCCCATTTTACTTTATTTTTTTTAAGATTTTACCTATTTATTTGAGAGAGAGAGTGTGAGAGAACGCATGAGCAGGGGAGAGGGGCAGAGGGAGAGGGAGAAGCAGGCTCCCCACTGAGTAGGGAGCCTGATGCAGGGCTCCATCCCAGGACCCCAGGATCCTGACCCGAGACAAAGGCAGACGCTTAACTGACTGAGCCACCCAGGCACCCCTGAATGTTCCATCTAGTAAATAGATGATCTTCAGCAACTCTGTGCAAAAAGCCTTCACTTTGGCTCTGAGCCTCAAGGCAGGAGAGACTTGGGGAAATAGTGATGTGGTGCCTACCACAGCCCAAGTAAATCCACTCCTCCTAGGGGATGCCACGAGAAAGAACGCACTGTTCCCTAGCAGTGCCGTTCAGGGAGAAATCTTAGGAGGCTCCAAGCAGAGTGACACCAGAGAAGTAGAGCCCAAACAGGATTGTTAGCTCTTTTCTGGAGTTCAATCCAAGATAAGCTCTCTTTCTCGGGCAGTTAATCTTGGCCCTGAAAAGAAGTTGCCAGAAGGGTTATTGATTTCAAAGCTACAAGCTCCTTGCAGGAGTTGAGGTCTAGCCAGGGCCTTGGGTAGGTTTTCAAGGTTAGAGATTTTTCTGAGCATATAAAGGAGAACCATGATTTCCTTCATAAATAGTAATAATTAGTGTTTGAATTTAAATGAGTTGATGCTTACAACAAACGCTAATCTTTTATTTTTTTGGCATTTGCCTTTCTTTTACGATGTCTTTCCACAGCATAGTGACACATTAATTTAGGGTTATGATTAGTAATTAATACGCAAAATGCAGTGAAGCTGTATTTATATTGTTATTTCAAGAGTTTTAAAAATATTTTCTAAAAGCCACGCTTTGGTATGGTGTATTCTCTCCAATCCAATTGGAAAGGACGGGTTGACCAGATGACCCTCCCCAACAACCAGGGCCCAGCCATCTAGAAAAGAGCTATCACTGACACGGTAGGGGGCAGGAAGAGACAATTTCCATGGGGTTTTCCTTGCAAATCAAACCCTTCTAAGAGGTGGCAGGTACCATAAAAAATAATGTATCAGAGATGGCTCAAATTATGTTGACCCCCTCAAAATTTCTCCTATGTGCCTTGTTTGAGCGCAACTATTAAAAAGAGGTCCTGAATATATAAATGTATGAGTACGTCTGTGTATGTGTAATCGCATTAGTTACATTTTTTTTTTCATCTGTCTTGCAGTTATAACCACAGTCTAAAGCGTCTGTATCTATCATGAATTGTCCCAGGGTAAAAAATAAATTTCCTCACAACAGAAAACTTTTAGGAAAAAAAAAAAAGAAAAAGAAAAAGAAAAAAAAAACCCACGCATAACCAGCCTAACCTTTAAAGGTCACTCAGGAACTAAAATCTTTATTTGAATTCATTATGAAATGAATGGAAGCTTTGGTTAGATTCATGTAATTATAAATAACACAGAAGACCACGAGGAGGAAAAAAAAAAACGTTTCAGTCATAAATCTTTCATAACTTCTGAAACTTCACTTCTCATTATCACATGGTTACATTTTCCACACCCAAGCAAGACTATTGTGCAATTGTGGATTATTTGGTCTCGCTAGCTGGCATACGGCCCAAGATTTTGTGAGTTAAAAAAAAGATCATGTAATCTGTCCTTTGATATTTAGGTTCATGTTTTCAGCAAGCTTGTATCTTTGCCAAGGAAGGCATATTAAGTCAAAATCCTCCCCTTCACACGCATCACGGAAGGAGTCATAGGTAAACCAAAAGCACGGGGAAAGGCATTTATTTCTCTTCCTCAAAAAACAGAGCAAATCCCAGTGTCAGAATATATCCTAGTAACTGCACCAGTTCCAGCAGGGGAAATGCCAATGGCCTGGCAACCCGACACGCATCGGCATACACCAGCAAGCCTGCCGCAGTGATTTTCAGCAGCATTCGGTTTAGTTACCCATCAGAAGGATCACTTAACAATTCTGCTCAGAAACAACGAGGACAAAAACCCTCTCGGATCAAGGATACCGTTTGATTTGCCTTCACTAATAAGTGCCATAAATTATTTACAGAACTTCAAAGTCTTGAAACTGGTGAAGTACACCCGGGCAAAAGTAGAATTTGTTTGTTTATTATCAATTATTTACACAGTATGTTTTACAATATCTGATGTGTAGAAAAGGCATAATCCTGAGGAATGGGGTACAATAAAATGTATATTATATTAATTCTGTGAAAGCTTAACATGGCTCTCAAGTTGTAGAGGCCTTCTTATGCAGTATTTATAAAGGCTTCAGTAACCGTCTCAATAATACTACACTCTAAAAAAAAATCCTAAAACATATATTTATTGATAAAGTCTAGGTCAGTGAGAATCTCTACACACACAATTTCTTGTATAACCATTGCAAGGGGATGTCAAACCTATGACAAGACGGTGACTTCGAGACAAAACGGGATTCTTGCCCGACTAATAAAATATTTGTAACACGGGGTCACACACAATAGATGAATCAAACCCACATCTACCCAAATAGGTCAGCCAAAAAATAAACATGTCAATCTTTTTTAATCAAGCCGGCACTTCAAATCTAATATAGTAATTGTAGATGAAAATGTTGTTCAGATTAAGAGCTACACCCCTGGGACATAGAGAATGTGTGCCAGGATGCCATTGTTTTTAATGTGCCTCCGGTCAAATGTGGTAAACTTCACACTTTTAACCAGTGCTGTTTGTAATAGATTGAATGAAACAGGTCTACAAAAGAATCAATAAATGTAAAGACTGGAAAGAATTAGAGAGGCTTGCAGACTTGTACCTATTGTCTGGGGGAATTAGATGTCAGTTTCAGTATTATAACTTTGACAAAGCTTTCCGGGCTTTAATTTACTAGAACGTATAATGGGCAAAGAAGGGGCCGGGAAACATAGTCGGCCTGAATACATTATTTAACAAACACTTTAATGAAGGTTACGCACTTTTTTTTTTTTTTAAATACTGCTGACATATTCTTCCCATTCATTTTTCAGAACCTTGTTTATCAATGAAACACTCTTCTCTAAGAACAGTATCCAAGGTTCCCCACATTCCAAGCCCGTGATGGGGTACTTAATGGCGAAGAGCACGCTTGTGGGCACATACATTGCTTACCTTTAGTGTCATGATGAAAGGAGGACTGGAACCCTAGTGCTAAAGTTAGCAAGCAAACAAAAACATGGTAATGATATGAGGATTAGGTGAGTAATTCTTTGTTTCGTACCTATGCTTCAATAGAACGAGATTTCACAGGAATTCTGTCTCTGTTTTTCTAGGGATGGAGAAAAGTTTTGGAACGCTTGGCAGCTGGCTTACAGAAGAAAGATCCAGGGCCTTTTTACTCATTTACTTATTTTTTTTTTTTTAACCTAAATCCATGGACTTAAC
Source organism: Martes martes (assembly GCF_963455335.1). NCBI lineage: Eukaryota > Metazoa > Chordata > Mammalia > Carnivora > Mustelidae > Martes > Martes martes. Next base: position 13,052,695 of record NC_137889.1, on the reverse strand, counting down.
CATGCTTAGCTCACAAAGCGGTTGTTCTGTCCTTATACACATCCCAGATGCAATTTAGATAGGTTACATTCCCCCACACTTATCTTGGGAGAGGAGAAAACATTCCATTAATCAAAAACTAATGCAGAAACCCCCTTGGGAATAAATGGAAACCACATGGCGAAGTGAGAATTAGTGTTTTCTGTAAAACATGGAAGAATGACATGTCAGAAAAGTAGCCAAAGTAGCCAGAGAATAATCAACAGATTGCTGGCCAAAAATGATTTGGGTCTCCCCTGACTTGCGCTATATGCCCATTGGTAATGAAAGGCACAAATCTTCTTGAAGTAAATAGCCTTGTCTGCTGGTCCACGGGGCTCTGACTTGACTTCCAGCAAATGTCAGGCCACCCATCGGTAAATAAATATTTAAGGAAGTGCCAAAAAGCTGTACCTTCGAAGGGGACAGTGGGAGACAGAAAGACGGCCCTTGTCTTCTAAAAGTTTACTATCTAGTAAAATGTCTTTCGGGGACTCTAGAGCAGGGTGGAAAGACTTTCCTAGGTAAAGACCCAGAGAATTAGTTAGGCTTAGTGGGTCCCAAGGACTGTCACAACAATAACAGCTCTGACATGGGACACAAAGCAGCCATGGGTAAGATACAAACAAACGGAGGTGGTTATGTTCCCGTAAAATTAGCCATGAAAGCTAAAATTGGAATTTCGTGTGATTCTCCTATGTCACAAAATATGATCATTCTTACGATTTCTTTTCATCTATTTAAAAATGAAAACTGATCCTTCACTCAGAGGCCGTACCCAACAGGTGGAGGGACTGATTTGATCTGTGGGTCACTGCTTGCTGAACATTTCCCTAAAATAATTATGTAATACCATACTGATTTCTTGGCTCATACAATCATAATATTGCTAGTGTAAGCCATCAGGGATACAAAGGTAGATTTAATATAGTCTAATCTAAAAGGCCATTATCTCTTTGAAGACGATACGATTATTCTGGGGGCAACCCTGGAAATAGAACCCCAATACAAAAAGGGCTTTGGCTCTTTGGCATATAGCAGAGTCCCTGGCATGCAGTGTGAGTATTCAGGCTCAAGTTCAGCACAAGAGGCTGGAAATCCATATTGATTTCCACTGAAACTGGAAAGCATTTATGGGTCACCATGATGTAGAGGTACATTGACAGGAACTGTCCCTACAGTCTAGGTTTTCAACCATCCTAAAAGGATAAACAGATTCTTGTTTCAATAATTCTAGATAAACCAACTGCACGGCGTGTGGCCATTGAGTTATAACATGTGCTGGGAAAGGATAATTCCCAGTGGGATGATCTGTCCCTGCATTTTAAGGGAGGCTGCCCTTGAGACCGTCTGGTGGCCAAGGGCATGCTCCTGAATGGAGATGACGACAACGGGCAGTCTTAGCAGAGGAAGGAGCTTGAGAAAAAGCAAAGGAATGGGGAGCACACAGTTGTGAGGGGTCAAGGAAGACTCAGAGCACCTCAAAGGCTGAGTTGGTCATAGGCAAGAAATAAGGATGGATTCTTTAATAAGAGGACTTCGAACACTACGGAAAAGTTTGGACTCAATTTTTATGCAAATGAATGCCAAGAATTTCAAGCTCTTCTCATACAAACGAAATTTCAGGAGAGTTGAAATCTTCTTTATAACCGAAGTTCAGTAATACTCTAATCACAAAACGAAAACTTTCATAAAATAATTTAACACCATACATTTATTTCTAAAATCCTTCTGGTACTGCTCTGAATAAAAATCAACTTGGCTTTTATAACACACAGTTAAAACAGTTGAACGAAGGGTCGGTGGATTTCTGAATAGGGCCCAGCACAGAGCATGTGCTCAATAAATAGGTAAATAATTTTGCACGACCTTTCCCATCTATGCCAATGTCAGGCAAATGAAATAAAGCCTAATTTTGAAGTTCAGGAGAAACTAAAAGAAATGTATCCTTCGATATGATATGAAAATCTTGGAATCTCAAATAATCCCCATTCTCAACATATTTATTTGGATAGGCAAAATGTAAATTATCCCATGGTTACCTCATTGGTGATATCACCCTTAACTTTCAAAGAACAATTTCATTTAGTAAGACACGGCATGTGAAAAAAAAAAAAGTTAGGCTTAGAAACAGAACTGACGTTTAAACTTGCCACCTTCAGGTAACTTTAATTCTCAAATATCCACTGGTCTGTTCATTGTCATCAGAGTATAGTTATAAATGGATTATTGACTTCAGCCGCCTGGTGAACCTTATTAGAGCACTGTACTATAATAAACCATATGAAATGACACGTTTTAGAGGACGTCTGATTATAACTCTGCTGAATGAGGGGCCAGGAATTTTAGTTGTGTTCCCATGTTACCTACTGCAAGCTTTCAGAGGTCAGGTGTACATATGAAACAGTGAATATTTGTTCAAATGTCTGTGTGCTGATTGGTGACACTGTTTTCTGTGCTTATCCGAGTTACTGATATACCCAGAGCTATACTAGAAATACTTACGAATGTCTGTACTGTCAGCGCAAATTAATTTGGGAAGTATTTGTTGAGCCTATTCTAGGTGTCTAGAATTAATGTTTAGGGGAAATAAAATTTAAGGAGTCAAGTGAGGGAATGACAAATTTCTTTTTCTTGAAATTTGTGACTATACTCAATTTTTATTAAGACATGTATACGCATGCAATGTTATATTTATAGAAAAAGAAAATGCGATACAGAGCCCAAAGCATAGTATTTGTTAATCTTCCCATCTCATTAGTCATTTTTAGTGATTTTTTAAAGGAAACTACAAAACAGTTTTTAAGAATAACTAAAATCTTTCAAAGAAAACACCCGCAAGGTAAAACCCCCCAAAAGTGAACTTGCGAAGGTAAGATACTCGCCTTCCCGATTCATAAATCTGACTCTGAATAGGGGACAGAATTCTTGATGGAGAGGACTTTAGCATCACTCGGTTCTCAGTAGGGCCCCCTAAAGGACGAGCCCACGTGTGGGCTGTGTGAGCACACTCATGCAGGCTGGCATGCATGTGCACACACAACACGCACATACCAACATGCGTGCACGCACTCCAACCGAATTCCAGGCATGACTAATGATGCCGCTTCAGAAACTGCAGTTCACACTCTTTTGGAACTGTTCCAGACCACCAAATGCACCAGCTTCTGAGACGTGTTGGGGGGGGTGATCTGAAACCATGTTTACGCAGACCTACGCCTAGAAAATCCTCAGTAATGAATCTGGGGCGAGTCCAAGACTTCGGTGCCACACGCAGAATTGGTCTTCTTGTCTCCAGGTCACAGGCTGCAAAGTCGCCAGGACTTTTTTTCTAGCAGGTCTTCTCCCTCAACTTTTGACTTTCTTATCTACATATATCTAAAAAAATCTACACCTTGGTGTGTCTGGTTGTGCTGTAATAATATGGGTGTAGTGTCTCGTGTTAAAATCTCCCACTCAGGGGCGCCTGGGTGGCTCAGTAGGTTGAGCCTCTGCCTTCGGCTCAGGTCATGATCTCAGGGTCCTGGGATCGAGTCCCGCATTGCGCTCTCGGCTCAGCGGGGAGCCTGCTTCCCCCTCTCTTTCTGCCTGCCTCTCTGCCTACTTGTGATCTCTGTCTGTCAAATAAATAAATAAAATCTTTAAAAAAAAATCTCCCACTCATTATGGAGTCTATGCATCATAGAACTTTTTTGTTGTTGTTGTTGTATCAGACAAAATGTAAAGCATTGATGTATGGTGACATGTGAACGATTATACCCATTAATCCAGAAAAACCTCACCAGGCTGGACGTAAACAGTCCTCCAGTACAAGGGAAAAGGAGGGCCACGAAGAATTGCACATCAAAGTCACCTGTTAAAGTCTAGCATGTGAAAAAGATGAGCAGCATGATATCTCACAATAAATTTTGGTGGGTTTCAAACATACATGACAGAACTATATCAGTTTCAGTGTTTTGATTTTATTTTCATATAAAAAGACGCTCAACTGACTTTCATTCTCGCAGTCTTACAGCTTTTCCTTAAATAGGCCTTACCATATAAATACTGAACATAATTCTCTCTTAATTATTGTATCCAGTTTTTGAAAAGCTGCTGAGGGATTAGCAATTAAGTTCCAGTTTCACATGGACATGTCATATGGACATGTGACAAGCAAAGTGGACAGGAGGCGATCAGCAAATAGTCATTCGGCAAATAGTCATTGCACATCTAGAATACTCAGTGGGACCGGGTGTTTTGGAGAAGACTGCTGGCTTGCCCTGAGAAGCCCTAATCATTAGAGGACTCATGTACCATATCATGCTTTCCTCTTTGCAATTACTTAGTTTCGACACCCTGACCATTTGATACTGTCAAGTCATTACCCTTTATTTCTTGTCACTTTTGCTTTTTTTAATCACTCATTTAGTTATATGCAAAAGCACAGCAGCTCACAAAGTCATACTCAATCCAGTTCAGAAGAGCTACCCCTAGCCATTCTTTGCAACTTGTAAGTGATACCCACCTAGAGTAGGTTACACACCTCTGGGGGACAAGCACAAGATTTTACTAGGGCATTAAATGTCCTGAGAGATAGCGAGCCATTTCTGGGCTTTTAACTTAATGTTGGAAGATGACCTGAATACTAATAAAAATCTGGAGGTATCCTGAGATTTTCAAAGAGGCATCTAAACCTCTCATCTACAAAAATGGAAACTGAGGCCCAGTGAGTTTAATCGACTTAGCTAAGAGCATACATTTAGTGACAAATTCTGAGTTAGAATGCAGTTTTCCTGACTCTCAAAAAGTCCTTCATCTTATTTATCTAAGTTTTAAAATACTTATAACAAATCCTGTGAGGCAGAATGAAAAAAACACATTTTTCCACACATATATATTATGTGTGACATATAACATGTATATAATACATGCTTACATTTGGTTGTATCTCATTTCACCTCTCCTAAGTTATCGAGGCTTTTACAATTATATTTTAAAACAAACTTTCAGAGTTAAACATTTAAGTATTATATTACAGTACAAAAAGCCTTGGAAACACAAGCTTAATTTTTGGTGCTGTTTCGCATAGGTTGTTGTTAACATGCCACAAGCTGTAGACACTTAAAAATACTGTTTAATTTTCTTTAATCCATTTCGTTTTATGGATCTAAAATGGCCATCAGACAATAATACAGCAGTTTCCATAAGGAATAAATTGTTACTGCTTGACAAAAAACTCTTTTTATGCTAGAAGAGGGAAATATAAAAATGTCTTTTTCATATAATTATATTAAAAAATGTGTTAGTATGTTCTCTCATATTACAGCTGTTGGAACGTTTTTTTAAGCCCCTGACTTAAGAGCTTTCCTTTCCTTCCTCATTTTTTCCTAATTAATTTCTGTTCAACCAAAGAATTCTTTCCTTTTATGGCTTCTGCTATCATAGCAATGCCTTCGTAAAATGAGCAAGCCCATTTCTGATCTCTACTCTTCAAGTAAATAAATCAATCAATCAATCAAATAAGGCACGCACAGAAGGTAAAAAATGTTTCTAAGAAGGGTACCATTTAGGTGTTACTCCTCATTTGAGGGGAGTTGACAAATAATTATGATCCTCTAGAAACATATAAGTCTTCTGCTCTTCAAAGAGGGACACAGAGTTCAGAAACAGAAATGTAACCATATTTAGATATTAACAGCTTTACAAACTTCATTCTACAGGGAAGCATCTGCTATTAATAAATTTACTATATGACTTCTGATAATGGCCTTCCTTTTGTTTATAATTATTCATTAAAGTGTTAAAAAAAACCTAGAATGAATTTAGAATGTCGTTTCTTCAGAAGATTTCTACTCTTGTATTCTCTCGTATTTATTTTAGATTTTAGATTATAGTTTAAATATCCAGAATTAATGAGGTTTCCTTATGTACTTTGCAAAGTTTACAGACCATTACTTTTAATCTCTTTTTTCTTTTTATGCTTTGAATAACTGCTTTTCTTTTTAAAGAATAAGGGAGGAAAATCTGTTTAATTAAATAATATAGTCAAACAACTGCTCTTTTTATACTGCAATTGCTTCACTATTGAAAAAAAAGGCAAGGCATAAAACTCAACTAATTAATTTTATTAAAGATCTGAAGAAGCAGTGCTATCTTTGCCAATACCTCCTACCTTCATCCTCACACCAACTGCCTAGATATTAGAAAATCTGGAGAAACGAGATGCCTAACACAAATTATTCAACAGGGTAAAATTCTATATGAATATATACAATATTTATGAGATACATTAGTATATTTCCTACCCAAGCTATTTGAGCTCATATAAACAGAATTCAAAAAAAAAATCTCACTGGCATGAATCAGCACTCAGTTAACACAAACGTTGTGATCAGTATCGATCAAGATGTCAATAAATTGGCCGCATTGAGATCTACTCCTTCCGTGCATGTACGTGCAGTTTAGCTTTACTTACATAAGCAAGAGGTAATAAATGTAACAAGTTCCAGAGAAGTAATTTGTTATTAAAAACAAGCAAGTGATCTCCTATTATTAAAATACAAGCCTATTTTCCTGCAGCATAAATTCAACAGTATTGATCAGTAAATATTAGAAGTTATTGTTTGAAATAGGCAGATTTGTAGAAGGAATAATCAAAACAATGTACATATTTTAAAGTGATAATAAATCAATTTTATCACAATATTATCCCTTGCACACTTAAACCTACCAACTTTGCCTACCTTTTAACACATACTGACAGAAAGTTAACACAAGTGTTACATATCCTACGGACTATCCACACACACACGCGCACACACATAGGAAATTTGATCATCGTAATACTTGAGGTCAGAAGCACCATCTAACAAAGAAAGTTTTTCTTTTCTTTGAATTAATTGCATCATTTTCCCATTTCAGCTCCCATATATAAAGGAAGCTTAACTGTGTGCTTACAATTATAGTTCAGGCTAGACTCCATTACTTTAATTATCTTACAATGAACAGAAAAATCTAATGTACGGTAAATGTAGCTCTCTTAATAGAAAAGCAGATTTTAAAGGCATTTTCTTTTTCAAAAGAAGCTGGACACACTCTAGTCAGGTTTTGTATTTTCTGTATACAACTGGTGTTTCATTTTGAATTACTCGAGCACATTGCAAAGTGTACACACTGTAACAAGAGGTCAAGTTTCACTCGGTGAATCGATTCAATATGAGAAGCAGAAATTTCCACGGAGGGAAGGAAATTGCCTTAAAGTCCGTTGGCATCATTTGGTTTCAGCCTCTCGCCCTGAGTGCTGGGACGAAACGCGTACAGGGTTCCAAACCTGCCCCGCGCTACTTTGCAGAGCACGAGGCTTGAAGGGCTGTTAGAAAGAGTAAGAACGGAATTGCCCCTGATGAGCTCGCTCTCTGTCTGGTGAGACTACCCAGGAAAGGCTAACAGGACAGCGATGGCTAAAAGGCCTTTGTTGTCTAGGTAAGAAAAGGAAGGTTGTTCCGTTTTGTTTTCCTTTTTGATTTCTTTACTCAAATGCTGACCTCAAATTCAGAAAAGCCAAAGATTCAGTGTGACTCACACAGCCTTGGATCAGCTTCCCAATATAGTCTAAATAACAGATCGTTGTAAAAAAAAAAAAAAAAAAAAAATGTAAAACAGTTTCTGTTCAAACAGGGCTAAGTGTTTGGAAAGAACTCTCTGTTTCTGCGACAGAGCCATCCACTTAAAACTTTGTTCGGGGGCTGATCAGAAGCCAAAGATGGCAGTGAAGTTCAGGGAAGTGAGGAAATGAGTTATTTTGCTTCGAGGACCAGATAGATGCAACAAAGAGTAAATTAAATGATATCGAGACTGCTGGAAGGTATGGGGCCCCTGGGTGGCACAATCGGTTGAGTGTTCGACTTTCGATCTCAGCCCAGGTCTTGATCTTGTGGTTGTGAGTTCAAGGGTTGGGCTGGGCTCTGTGCGGGGCGGGGAGCCTACTTAAAAAAAAAAAAAAACCAAAAAGGGGGCACCTGCGTGGCTCAGTCAGTTAAGTGGCTGCCTTCAGCTCAGGTCATGATCCCAGGGTCTTGGAATTGGGCCCCATGAGGGGCTCCTGGCTCAGCAGGGAGCCTGCTTCTCCCTCTCCCTCTGCCCAACCTGCCTGCCGCGCCCCCTGCTGTGCTCTCTCTCTCTCTCTCTCTCTCTCACGATCTCTCTCTGTGTCAAATAAATAAATAAATTTTTTTTAAAAAAGAAAGAAAGAAAAAGAAAAGAAAAGGAAAAAAACTGATGGAAGATAGAGCAAGACATATTTGCGATCCTTCTTTTGACAGCTTCTGTCTTTCCAAAAATCTGAATGGAATAGTTTCCACGTGATTATAACACCCTTAATTTTAAATCAAGAGAGAAAAGAGACTAATATTTCCATTCACCGAGACCATATCATTTCTTCCCTGTGAGGATTAGTCAGGAAGTTCAATCTATACTTCTTCCAAAGGAAGACAAAGAATACTGGGTAATATAAAGACAAATAATAGAAACAGACCAGCTCTGTTTATTCTGAAAAGGTTTGTTTAAATCTTCAAATACACTTTAATCTCTCAGACACTAAAAATCTGCATCAAAGCCATAAGAAATCGACTCCTTTTCTAAAATATATTCAACCATACATCCCTTTATTGTTGTAATGCTATTTTCAGCATTATCGGGTATGTTTTTTTTTAAGTGCTTACATCTTTGATATAATGGTCATTTTTAGGGATTTTTGGTGCTTTTGTATGATCTTATCTTGCTTCTATAGCCAGTTGTAAACTCGTTAAGGAAAGAAACAGCCCACGTTAAGTCCCCAGGGGCCCGGTGGAGTGATTTGCATACTCAGTAAAAGGATTTGATTAACTTCTATCCCAGAAATTTCAGTCTTAAAAACCTGGGGATCTACTGGGAATGCACTTGTAATAACCTTCTAGTACAGCCTGTTTAAAAATCTTTGTTGTACAAAAGTATTCTGCTTGTCTAACCTAAAGCACTCTTGTAATTTCAAACCATTTCTTACAATATTGAACTTTTTGAAGTTGGGGAATCAAACTGCTGGTCAGCATTTTACAAAATTTATGAAACATTTATTTTGGAATAATAAAATAGGCAGAACTACCAGTCTGTATCAAGATGAAAACTTATAACTATTGGTTTTTTTATATAAATGTAGCAAACTACATTTTTAGTTTTAATATAGAATATATTTTCAACTTGACTATAAACCTGGATACTGGAGGACATTAAGGTGTTTGTTATTTATTCTCCACAAAAGATGAAGTACACTAGGCCACTTGAAAAAAAAAAAAAAAAGAAACAAATATTTAAAATAAATGCATGTTGTAGTAATTATGATCTAGATAAGGTTTGCTGCTTTAAAAAAAACAACAACAACAAACCTACAATCTTGGCATGCTTCTACTCAGGACGGTTCTGTAAATTTGCCCATGGTTAAGGACATGGTAGAAATGAAAATACTGATAAAAAATGGACATATGTTATCTGGTCTCTCAGTATGTTAAACTTCAGCTGAAATAACTAGAAAAGAAGGAAAGGAAATTATCCTTCCCCAATCCATTTCTTATCGTTCTTGGAGACTTCCCCTGAGTTCATGGAAGTAGAAATTATTTCTATCAAAGTAGTTCTTGGTTCTTCAACTGCATATTAATGAATTCTAATCAAGGTCCCTTCCTCAAGCAAGAAATATAGACAAGGACCTCTAGTTCCACCCTTTCTGAGCACAAAAGCACTGAATCCTTTAAATAACGAGCCGGTTAAAAACAATGCAGTGTCTCCTAGATGGGTTCTCTGGTGATGAAGGTAGCTTTTGATTATTTCTCAGGAAATTCTGGTGTCCTCCAAACTGCAGTTCTAATCTTTGAAAACCGATTTCATCCCTAATTTTCTGCAACGCCACACTATTTCAGTGGTTGATATAAGTTAACTATTCAAGTTCCATCTAATATTCTCATCAAACTCCTCGTGGGAAGAAAGACTCAATTCTACAAACATGTTTTTATTCATCCAGTCTTATTTTTCTATAGATTACAAAAACAAACCAACCCAACATTTAATTCAGATTCCACAGCTTTTTGGCATTTCCTATAGTGATTGCTATTATTTCTTTCTTAGTCTCCTGAAGTGAAAACATTGTGGAGAAAACAAGAAGTCACACACCATGAGGCAAATTACTTCTAGTTGGGTTTAAGTTAAACATGTCGTGTTTAGAGATGCGACCACATCACCGATTCCTCTCTTCTTTTTCCTTTTGGCTAATCATTTAAACCCTCGAAAATGTTAATCATGACACTTAGGTAAAAAAAATATTGAAAGAAAATGTTTAGGAGATTATAATTGGTAAAACTGAATAATAAAGAGGCTCTCTCTGCAAAGAATCCTGAAAGAGTTGCCCCAAAGTCAGATGAAGTCCGCCCAGTGAGCTAACCTCTGGTGGGAAACCTGCAGAAGCCTGACTCCGAACAGCGGGTTTGTCCCTGCAGGTATGATGAAATCTAATATTTCCGTGGAACGAATCACAACATATGTCATTTTAAGTTATCCCATTCTGGAGCACGCTTATTTGATTATCTTGGGAGTTCAGTCTTTGGTGTGTCCTAATTAAAATAATTCCATTAAAAAGAAACATGTATGCAAGGGTGAAAAAGGGTTTGGCTTGGGTCCTCCTCGGCTCATCGGAACAGATGAGTGAAATGTTGCGTTTACATTATTCTGCCTGTCTGTTCGCAATGTTTGGATAATCTGAAAACCCAGATTGAAGATAACTAACCATGTGTCTTGCAGGGTCTTTTCACATATACGATCTCACTTCGGTCTTCCAATGATCCTAGCAGGTAGGTATTTTACAGAGGTGGGACCTGGGCTCATAGATGTTACCTGCCTAAGAACACACAAAGATAAATAATACAGCTGAGCTCAGAACGCACCCAGGGGTCTCCATTCAGAATTGTGCTCCCCAAGATCATGGCTTTAGCCTGCTTAAGTAGGTGAGCTCATACTATTTGCCATTTGGAAGAACTAAATCACCAATAGATGCACATTATCTGAAAAATAATCCTGTCAGTCTAGGAATACACTGTTCCTATGCTAAGGACTTGCCACAACAAAATTTTCTACGATTAGTGATTATCTTATGATTAGTGATGGTCCCTTTTTCCCCTTTGGTAACCCTTATTCTACCTCCTGGAATGTCCACACGGACTCCTAGAAATCTGTGCCTTCATGTTTTCTGTACTGTATCACCCTGAAGTTATTCTCTCCTTCACACAGGACAAAATTCAATATTTAACATTTTAAAGCTTAGAAATAAGTGACCAGTAGATATTACATATAAGTGATCAGGAGATATTAACATTTTAATAAGGAGTAGTTCATTCACCCAAAATAGGAATGAAATTCTATTGGGATAATTTAGGCATCACAGACTAATACAAGTGGTTCTGAAAGGAAGGAGTTGCCCTTCAAATGATATCATATATTAAAAAAAAAAAACAAAAAAAAAACCCAGCCATTTATTGTTAGAACCAAGTCTAGAATTTTCATATCCTTTCTCATGCTGAACTAGGAGTGTACCAATACCCAATTGTACAATGCAATATTTTTCATCAGCAATAATTCTTCAAAAGGAGAAACTGCATTTTATACATGTCTGCTAGGATCTCCTTAAATCCGTCAGGTAACTGTTTACATCTGAGCACACAGACATGAGACCCCGATTTACGTTCTAAAGTCTAAGCACATGCTACCCAGTTAAATCTCTATTATTTTTTAACAACCAAATTAAAACAAACAAGCAAAAACATCAGCCAAAATCATAATGGGACATTTACAACTGATTTATTTTTAAGGAAATAATATTGGTGATTGAGTATGCATTGTATGTATTTTTACACTTGTCAAAGTGTAAAATAAATAGGAATAAATATAGGAAAATAAAGCAATGTTGAGCATAAATAATCTGACACAATCTGACCAACATACTGTAAACAGTTTCCTTAAATTTATAAAGATGGTCTACGCATAAATGAAGGAGTCCATTTAACTACACTGACCTATTATTGGCTCGGCTGAAAATCAGTTATTTCTTTTTAAGTAAACGCCCTCCACAGGGTCAAACTATTGGAATTTTATATTATATTCTGGAATTTCCTTCCAGAATATTACATTCTGCTACTTTACTTTTTTTCTTAACAGGTTTGATTAACTTTATAAAGAGGTGGTCAAATGCTGACCATATTAGAGGTTTGGTTTTGATCTCCTTGCTAATACTGGTTTTGTTAAGAAGTTGAGCTCCGTGGCTCCCGCAGAGAAAAAAGAGGAAAACAATTAAAGACTCCCACAGGAGGCCCCATCTTTCAGCAGAAGATTTGGGGAACATTCTCATTCATATCCAGTCCCAGCCAAATGCCTTTTAAGGGTGTTAGTTTAGTGAGCCATGGCAGGCTTTGGTTTTCTATTATTTCTTATTGTTAGGTTCAAGGTTCAAGGGGAATCGTAAAGGAAGAAATGAAATAGTCCTGATTAGTTTATGTATACAGAATACTTGATTGCAATTCCTGAAAAAGTTGTTTTATTCTTTCAAAATCTTAATTGCTTTGTTACTTTCTCTGGTTGCCGGGTTTTGATTTGTTTCAATGTCACAAAGCTGGCTCGTTCACATGCTCATGCAGATTAAAAAAACGAGGTTATCTCTAACAAATTAAAAAAAATTCCTCCAGAAGTTTTCTGAGACTAGATGATAGTCCCTACGTGGAACAACAGCAGAAAATAAAATAAAATAAAATAATAATAAAACAATTTATGTGTTGCATGAAGATGAACAAGATTTCATTAAAATGAAAGAAACTGAAATTAAGTATAATTTAACAAGTCTAAGTTCCTAATAAAAATACTTGTGGGAAAAAAATACCTGCTATCAAGGAGGACAATACGAAGTAATTTATGTTACATGCCTACTGCATCATATTGAGATGAAAAAGCCTGGACATTTATTCACATACAACGACTTTATGAAATGTATTCAACTTAAAGAAGTATAAAAAAAATGCTCTCTGTACCCTGTAGCATCTGGAGATGCTATAAAGGAAGACGAGAAGACTTAATCACTGCGTAAATGTACGCTAAAGAAAGATGTCAAAGTGGGATCTCAAACAGATAACTGAAGTATAGCAACAGATAAACATCACATTAACTCGACGCTTGAGGAAAAACACAGGCAAGCGATGCAGACGCATGGGTGAGATTATCATTCTCCATCAACGTGTAACTAAATCTCAACATTTTCAAGTTCAAGTCATTTGGTAGAAACCAAGGAAAAAGCAAGCATTAAAATGTTACAAACGAAAACAAACTTTGCAAAGCCACATTTTCCTAATTCAAAGTTCACATTATTCCGAGAAGAAAATCCTTCATTGTTTCCGTTTTTTGGTTTTTTTTGCCCTGAAAGCAGGTTTTATCCAAATTTCTAATGTGCGTGCAACTGTACCTATTAAGGACCCCAGTCCCACAAATACTTAAGGAAATACTTAGAACAAGCTGTAATTTAGTGAAGTGGATTCCTGCCCGTAATACAAAGCTGAGACTATCTAATCTTCTGGGGGGGAGAACACAAAAGTGGATCTGAATGTGAGGTCTGAAATAATGACAAAGGTTAAGGTTTCCTGACTAAGCCACAAACATACGCAAAACTGAAGTGAAAGCCTAAAATTAAAGAAACATTTTATCCATAATATTCAATGTGACTCACTGGGTTTTAAAAAGAAACAATATTTAGGAGACGGCGATCACATTTAAAAATTTTATATTTCACACATACACATAGACGCACAAAGACGCTTTTTGAACTTGAAAGTTGAATCGGAGGATTAAGTAAATGTATTCTGCGAGAAGGAAGTGATGATTTCAGAGCGGAGAGTACTTTGAGGTTTGCAGTACATTTGGTTGTTCTGTTGTATAAATTACCATGTTGTATTTCATAGTAATGAAACGTTTAATAGCAGACATGGATTCTTAAAAATTCCTGTTCTATTACATATTGTTATTATACAGCATTTGTTCCGAAGAGTGGATACAGCAGTTGAATTAAGAAGTGTCTCTGCATTATCATTCTTTCATTCCAGCTGTGGGACGGAGGGATATTTTAAAATTAATTCAAGGGACAAACAAGAGCACGCACTGCTGACCCACTCTGGTTTGGGTTCATCTTGGCCACACATTCCAAGTGAGTTTAAATGAACAGGCATTATGTAAATAAGCATTGCTAAATAAAAGGCAGCCCTCGTGTATTAATCCAAAGCCTGGGGTGCTTTTAGAGCAGGCTGGAGACAATCCCAGACACCTGGCTTTTGAAAGACCACCAAGAGAATAAGTAAAAGGGGTCCTTCAAAGCGGTTTGAAATTAAATCTAACTTAAATGCAAGATTTAGATATGCTTTTGCTCAGCGTTTTTTAAGATTTATTCTAGTTCCTTAATATAAAAATTCTCACCTTGCAGACACTAAACTGTTCTTGAGTCAGTGAATATTTAAGAATTAAAATCCTATCAAGAACAGGGCTGAGAACAAATGATTACACTTACTGTTATAAAATACAAACTCTGGTACATTTCCTTCATTCCAGTACTGACTTTCACTTGTAACTATTTGGAATGAAAAAGTTACAGGTATGTCTACATGAAGTATCATCACCTGTGTGAAAAGCTGATCTATGGATATTAACTAGAAAAAAAAAATTTAGAATGTCTAATTGGTCCCAGGATAAAATACGCAGCCATAATTGTTTGGGAAAAGTGGAAAGCTTCACAGATACTATAGGAAAATGATTATGAAATTGTTTTTTTCAGAGAAACAAGTAATGAGCTAAACTTATTAGTGTTTTTAAACCACTTAACAAACATATTCCATAGCTAACAAAATTAGCGTTATTAAATTTAGAAGGGAAGCACACGTGTTATGAGGAATTAGAAGGCCTACAGAAAGAGAATTCCTGAACATGTAAGACATGGATTTTATGCAGAGTTAGGATGTCTATGTGTAGGTTCATATTTCTTTAAATCTATTAAACTTTTCCTTGGGGGAGAGCTACTGTCACATTGTTTGAATCACGACAAAAGCCACAGAGAAGATCAACAGTGCCGTGAAGGTAATGAACTTCCGTTGGCCTCTGTGGAGCTGGTTGTAAAATTTATAAGGAAAGTTCTACCCCTGGCCTGCATAATTTTTTGGTGCGGCAGTAGAAATTGATGCCATCTATCTAAAAGAATAAAAGTGGGCAATTTAGTTATCTGAATGTTCTCAGCCTCCACAAATCTTGGAGACATTTGGGCTTATGAAAGGCACAGAAGTTGAAGGTATGGATGTGTGATCCCATCATCTGTTTGTTGAGTAGCTGGTATGGATGAAATATGGTGTTCTGTTCTGTAGGATGAGAGAGAATTACGAATCACCATTCGTGGCCACGGAGTACTTGTAATCTATTAGGAAGACACACACATTCTGCATACATAAAGCACTTAAAAGGTGTTTTAACAGGCGCTAACTCTCCTCAGAGCAAAAACTTTATGCCCAAGTGTGTAAAATACTGTACAAAAGTCTGTGTCTTTTGCCCATAGACTAAATCCTATGACTTCTCTATAATAGTTTAATTGTTGGCTCATCTGAACGTCAAGACTTTCCATAAGCAACATCAACATAAATAGTTTTAAGAGTAGAATAAGGGGCACCTGGGTGGCTCAGTGGGTTAAGCATCTGCCTTCAGCTCAGATCATGATCCCAGGGTCCTGGGATCGAGCCCCGCATCAGGCTCCTTACTTGGTGGAGAGCCTGCTTCCCCCTCTCCCTCTGCCTGCTGTTCCCCCTGCTTGTGCTCCTTCCCCCACCCCGTCAAATAAATAAATAAAATATTAAAGAAAAGAGTAGAACAAAAGAAAACATTTAAGCCTAATATTTTTTAATTTTAACAAAAGAAAAATCATCTCTAATTTCAATCATGATTTCAAATCACCTAATTTGAGAATTTCCAGAGTGTTAGCAGAAAACTTCCCCAAGTACAAGGAATTAGGAGCATTAGCTTGGCTGAAGCCAAAGAATAGTGGGTGGAAACGGGGCCTGGAGACGTGATTCTCTGAGCAGCTCCAAGTGTAATGTTGAGTGGGAACTCCAGAGTCAGCTGGGCCGAGGAATTTGTTAGATCTATTTTCACACTGAGTACAGGGAAGTGTTGAGGACTCCTTCATCTGGCTCAGTTTGGGATCCTCCCAAATGCACATCAAAATCAATTAAATGTATCCTTGAGTCTCAGTGCCTTAATCTGATGATGGGAAGGTAATATCTCATCCAAGGCCAAAGGAAACAATGAGCCTTTATTAAGCACCACCTGAACACCAGCATCGGTCACGCTGGATGAACATGGGATAGAGTCCTCTGCTCCTTGGCTTGACCTCGGGGTGGGGCCGGAGTGGACGGGGATGTCTCTCATGGGCCTTATGTCACTCATGATTGATTCTCATAGGTCACCTCTTCTGGGAAATAACTTTGAAGTAATCATCTCTAAAATCTGAATATCCCTCCTGCCCATCTCAACAGGCTTAAATAAAACGGTGTATTTTATCTTAAAAATATACACGTGGAAAGAGTTCCGCCAACTCTAAAACACTATTCAAAGGTCGGAGGCCATTTTAACAAATAATGGTAACAGTTTAAAACTCGTGATTCTAAAAAAATATATATTCACTTTCCAACCAAAGAATATTTGATGTATTCACTTCTATAATATTAATAAAAATAGTTAACACTTATTCACTTCTATAATATTAATAAAAATAGTTAACACTTATTCACTTCTATAATATTAATAAAAATGTTAACACTTATTCAGCATTAACTCTGTGCCAGCCATGATTATAATCTCTTTACATGTATTAAGTCATTAAGCCTCACTACAAACCTCTGGGGTAGGTAGGTACTATTATGATGTCCACTTGAGGCACATGACATTGAACTACAGAAAGTACGTTATTTGCCCAAAGTCACATAGGCAGTAAGTGGCGGATCTGTAATTCAAATACCCACACTCTTCACTCCTGTGCTATACTACCTCTCTCATGTGTCATTTGTAGAATCCTTCATTCTCTCACGATGTGTTACATGCCTACTGGAAACTAGGCTCTACGCTAAGCATCATGTCTTTTGTGGGTGACGATGCTGATCTAATAGTACGGGGTCACACAGAATGATACTATCCTACACATTTCCTCAGACCTAACCATGAGCTACAACATCTAATGCGTTTAAGGCGTTGTTAATTTAGGCAAACTAACTCATTCACTGTGCAACACACAAAGGTTGAAGCAATCACATAGCAATTCATTAACTGTCGGACAGGGAGTCATTTCAGTTGTATAGACAAAACCGTATTCTCAGAGCACAGAGGCATCCCTCCCGAGTTCCACAGGCATCCGTGTGCACCTATGTGTGTTAAGACATGCAAAGGCATGTTGGATTTATTTAGAAGATGGTTAACTCATTTTCAACTCTAGGGGCTCCGCAGACCAACAACACTGCCTTTCCCCACACTGCCCTCATGAAGACAGACTTGGCTAAGCCTTACAGAGGCAATCACTGTCCATGGACACACTGTTCTACCGCCATATGTTCTTACACCGGGACAGAAATTGACAGTCAAACAGCTAACAGCTTTCCTGTGCTGCCAGTGTCTCTTTGGCAGAGGAAAAAGTAGGAGGGTCTCCTCTCAAGTTATTTTCAGATGTTTTAAATAGGCCATACTCCTGTGGGTCTCTTTCTTCTGGTGGCACTTCTGCGCAAGCACTCGGAGGGATTTTTGCCTTGATTTTAGAATTAGGCAGTGAAGTAAGAAAAGAGAAGAATTAAAAAAAAAAAAAAGACAGGGTGTGAAATATTTCTGTATGTTCACTAGCAAATAGGATTTTTTCTTTTGCAAATATATATGTGTGTGTGTCTATGTATATGCATATGTACACGGTAATATATACATACATATATTTAAATTAGGCAGACCCAGGATCTGAAATAATCAAGGTAAAAAAGGAACATGCCTGTAAAGTGTGAGCATCAGTAACTCAATACAACTTCAGGGCTTGACCAGCGGCTCGCGATATCCTTCAAAAAAATACCGTAGTGGGTTGTGAAGAGTCACTCATAAAATTAATATCTAGTGAAAAGATAAAACATATATGATCATATTACCTGCCTTAAAACACATTCTCTGAAACACTGTCATGTGCCAGATTCTTCCTGGACAAATTTAATCCTCCCACCTTGCAAACCCAGAGAATAGACTGCAAGCTCGTTACACTGTTTGCTGTCTTTAAAGGTTTTTTTTTTTTCCCTACTTACAGATAGTGTGTAACAAATTGAATATCCAATTGAAATAATGAAAATGTCAATACTTGTAATAAAACTTTTGTAAAAAAAAGAAATTAAAAAATGAAAATGAGTAGAATGAAAATGTTTTCCTTTTTTTCCCTCCCTCCCTTTAGACATTCTTTCAATTAGAAAGGAGACCAAACTTAAATTATAGCTACCAATTAATTTTTCTGCTCTGGAAAGTGAAATAAGCATCTTTCATTAAATTGGATATTAAAGCTCATTGGTTATACAAGGAACCTCCAGATTAATGGACTAGAGTTCTTCCGTTTCAATTATTTTCTCTACTTCCTAATTTCAGTTCTACTGCCCCCCTCTCCCTGGTGGGGCTCAATCTGACTCTTTTTGCCCCAAAGTATTTAACAGACTCTCTCCACTACTTTGGATCAATCCCGTAATCTGAATTGGAAGGCTACAACCTCTTTGATAAAAAGGGTGTGTGTGTGTGTGCGCGTGCGCGCTCACGCACGCACGCACGAGATTTAGTGGCCACGAAGGCTTTCTTTAGATGAAATCATAAGATGAAGAAGGAGAAGAAAAAATACAAAAAGAATTTCAGCTATGGAATGAAAGTAGGCAGTTATCCAGAACTTTTGCTCTGTAGCCGTATACAATTACATATGTTTCAAGAATCCCAAAAGAATATGAAGGGGAATTAAGAAATCAGTTCTAATTTTATACTGTATGTAAATTAAATTTCTAATATGACATATACGTTTACTTTTATTTTCAAAAACCTATTAATTTAGGAAACAATTCTTACTCTTACAGATATTACCCTTGGCATCAAAGTTGATTTAGTTAATGGGTCAAGAGACATTTCCTGAGACAACATAATTTGGTCATTAAGATAAACTAGATACACAGACCACAGTCTCTGAGTAAATTAATCTTTATTTCTGAGTTATCAATTTGCATGAGGTTTCCTTCTCAAATTATGCTTTATGATTTACAAAAAAGCAACTATAACATGGTAATAAAAATAGTCATATATATATATATATATATATATATACACATATAAAATTGTTTTTTAGTACCACCAGAGAAGGAATCCGAAAGTCAAGATTTATGAGATCTAATGTTAAAAATCTTGGTCGGTGCTCCAGACACGGCCAAGGAGAACTAACTGTTTGTCCACACATTATTTTTAAACCTCACAGATACTCCACTCATTAAGCCATCACCTTGCTTTCACTGTTGACTTCGTTTTATAGGCTGTACATAGGACGCTCCTCTACTTCCCATATTCCACATCTCATGGTCACCCACTCGTCCTTGAGTCCACAGGCAGAAGATACCTCTTTCCTCCTACTCAAGTAGGAACACTGTCATCCAAACTTCTTCTTTACAGCCTTTCCATATTATCTCTCAATCTCCCTGTTTTGAAATTTCCTGGTCACACAAGCCAATGTCGGTGCCCGTGGCCTTGACGCATTTCCAGACTCTACAGACATGACTTCCATTCCCAAGACTGGCTCCTCAGCTTTTCATGGCTCCCTCACTGAAGGCTTTACTTAAATGTTAGTTCCTATGCTCTCGTTTTTATCTCTTTCCAGAGACATGTTCACTCTCAGTGTTTAACCGGGTCTTACTTCTAAATGCATTTCATGAAAACTTCTGATGTGTTTTCCCCAAACTCTTGCCATGAATTTTCAGACCCTCCTGGATTTTTACTCTCATGTCCCACTGCCACCTGAAAGGCCAGAGGGCAGACGCCAGGTTTGCCTCGACACTTCGGTTCAGAGCCATAAGTGTTCCAAGTGCTGTCTCATAGGTGTGGAATCCTTCCGTGCGTTTGAATATTTTAAATGCTGCTTATCATTCTCCATGCTTATCCAATAGAACCATGAAAGTCTGAGAGTCAGATTACTAATAGAAATAACTTTTCTTTACTTTTCCTTTCCTTCCGTCCGCCTCTCCCCCTTTTTTTTTTTGAACACCTACTTTCAGGACCTAGGACAAAATCTATGAATCTTCTCAGGATTTTTTTTGTCCCTATTCACGTGGTCACAAAGTCTAGACAACTACGCATGTTTATTCATGTTGATGTTCCAGACAGAATTATTAAATTAAAATATAATTTAGTAAATTATAAAATTATTAAATTCTAAATATTAAATTCAGGGTAGAATTAATAAGTTATTTGCCCCATCAGGCAAATCCACTTCACAATAGAGCAGTGAAGATTCTCCAGTACAGAATGTAGTAGATAGTTCAGGTAGATTGTTCTAGTAGATAGTTCAGGTAAAATATTCAACAAAACACTAGAGTCATTACATTGGGTTTGGGCTCTGTTTATATATTTTAATACAAGGTCTTTACCACCTTGTATGTTTCCATTTCTCATTGTTCCTAACATGGGTCTTTGCACATAGTAGGACTTGATAATTTAATGAACCTAGGAAGATTTTTAAAATTTACCTATTAACTTTATGATTATCATTTTGTCAGGTTTTTTGTTTTGTTTTGTTTTTTGCGGGTTCCTTGATTGTCAGTGCCTAAAGTAATCCATAAAAATTTTTTGGACACGGGTTATTCCCCAATATAAATCAGTAAACTGATCATTCGTTTAGTAAACAATATCTTGTCCATTTGATTTCCACAGCCAGGGAAATGATCCAGTCAATTTCTATAAGGTTGATTACCAAACTAAAAATGGGTGGTAACTCTATTCAGAAATAGCCTAAAGCAACAATCCAACTTCATATTTTATTAATCTTTCTCATTTGACACCTAATTATATATTACTGTGTATTGCAACCTTTAACAGGCGTGTCTTATCATTCTGAAGACTGTTCACTGATGGAGGGTTTCCCTCTTAGCTTTCTTTCCGTCTCTTCTCAGTTCTGTACTGTGTATCTACTAGGTCTGTAGTAAATACTTCTTGCATAAATACTCAGCATTATACCAAATCAACATGTTAATACAAATTCAACATAAATATAAATTCATATTTTTTAAAAACTGAAATGATACCCTATGTAAAAGATATATATCATGACAGACATTCACAAAGGTCTAAATAAATATTTATAATGGTATACTATAAAAGCCAATTTAGATGTCTCAGTTAATATTTTTAATTATGTCTGTTCATGAATATTTTATTTCAAATCATTTCTTTCTCCTTGCCAAATGGAAATGATCACAAGGCCTCTTTTGAAGTCAAAGTAAACCTTTTGCTAATAAAGTAGAATGACAAAGAAAAATTATCAAAGAAAGAGCAAGTTTTAACATTTTCTGTATATTTGTAGTAAATCCAAGTTCTGCTCATAAAAATCAGTAAGCTACAAAAATTCATCTTAAACTGTTTAATAGCCATGTGATACCAAGTCATATGCTTTTACTAAGACTTTACTATTTATAATACACGCTATTTATTAAATTTTTCATTTTTTAAAATGTTTTAAAGTGAAATAGACAAGTGAGGAGAAAAAACATGATCTTTGGTGTGGAAAACACAGTTGGTACTGAACTAACCATGTTGCGAATTACAACAGTTCTACCTGGGTTGTACATTTTAAGTTAAAAGTAACAATAACTTTGCGGAAAATTTAAAAAAAAAAGCTGCTTAACATAACTTGGAAACCAGAAGTGAGATAGAACTTGGATCATAACAAGAAAGAAGGTTCCTATTAGAAAAAGGGATTGAAAGAAGTAGAAAAATGCCCTAAATAAATATCATCAGCCCCGAATTTAGTCCAGGACTCTGAAAGACTACTTAAACAGAATATTATCTATGTAACACAGAGAGACATTACATTTTAAAATTTATTAAGTTCACTGATTTAAAAAGTTTCTGTAGGTTTATTTATATAGTATATTTTTGCATAGTTGTATTGTTGGCTGAAAAATACTTTGCATCCTGTTGAAAGTAGGCTAGGCAATACTTATATGTAAAATTTTCTAGACACTTTTTAGATCTCAATGAACTAAAGGTAATTTTCAATTTTTTTAAAAAATAAAGCTGCCTTGATTTATAATGGGCATATTGAGCCTGATGATCATTCTACTATAGCTTTTACATGAATAACATTGAATTTTGTTATGCAAGTTGTAGATAGTACATTTTTTAAAGTAAGAAACATCAGAAGTTTCATTAGATTGCCTTAAATTTAATTAGTAAAAAACCCACTTTAAGATATTTTATGTACTAGCTCCACATGACACACGTACATAATCACTGAAATTTTACTTTGCCACTTAACATTTTCCATAATTTGTCTAATGAAATTAGCTAATGTGATTTTATTATTGCTATTTCTGTTATAAATCTTACAGATGTTTTTTTCTTAACTTGGAAAAAGATCAAAATACTTGCAGATTTCAGATTGCTATTAGACGTAATAATTATACACTAAACTAATTACCACTAAACCAAAACCTGACTTACAACTAATTAAATTTTATTACATCAACATAGAGCCTAGACTTCCAATTTAACACAGGGCACAACGATAAACACAGGAGTCTATCAGACTGCCTATTTATTTCAAGTAAAATGTCCAGGTCAGATTTATAAAGTTTGAACTTGGCAGGACTTGTAGACTAATTTGTCAGTTTCACAAATGTACTAATCTGTTGACTTCTAAGGAAAGGGGAAGGTGCTACAAAGTGAACACACTGGAATAAGCCAAATAATTCACACAATAGCTAAATGCACAATACATCCACATTATTATGTCACGGGAAAAAGGCAGTTCAGTTCAGACATGCATTTGACTTGTGACATTATTTAATCATTTCTGAGATTACTGACATACAACACGGCTGGGTCTTGGTTTCTTTTGTGCAAGACAGAAATAAAAACATGCCTGTTACCGTGGAGGAATGCAAGAAGCATGAAGTGCAGAATCCTTAGTTGAGATGAAAGTACCCAATTGTTTACTATAAAAGGAGCCAGTGCGGGTTCAGCAGCAACACCAACTGCAACCCAGTATTCATCTCCATAGAGTGGATACAGAATCTCCATTTATTTTTCATGAAACTACTTTTAAATTTGTCATTTGCAACAATTGGAAAGTATAAGAGATTCACTTTATAAACTTTAATTTTATAAAAAATGTTTACTTTCTACCAGATGGTAAGATTAAATTACATAAACACTGTCAGCAAGTTGAATCCTCAGATGTATTCATTCCCACCACAGAAGCTTCAAAACCTGTCTATAATTTTGTTACTGATGTTTAGAAACAGCTGTAGCTGACATAGCTACATGTTATATATGTCAGCTTTAAAGGATTAAATATTCTTAACCCCCAATGGAGAGGTCTTTTGCTGTTAACAAACACTCGTGTAAATTACACCGGAAGTTGTAATTGCAGTAGAGAAAGCTCACGCTAGATATTTGATAAACAAAACGATCAAGGATCATTAAGTTTTTCACTATTACTGGAAATTCTGTTTGACTGGGGCAAGAGAAAGATTTTAAATTCACCGTACTTTCTCATAATATAAGATAAATCCTCCTCTAAAAAGCCCCTCACATATATCTTCATTAATATTTTAGATGGTAGTAAATTATATATTTTTCTCTTCAGAAGAATTCAATCTGCCTCAAGAGGATTTTTTTTTTTTCCTGGTGTAGATTTTTACTTGACTTTTTGGGAGAATCCTGGTGTCTCTTCCATTAGAGTTTAAAATGATCTTTACAATAAGTGTCCCCAAATGCTGGTAAAGTCAGCAGGGTTTTCTGACATGCTGCACTGTGAATTTTGTGCTCAGTTAATCTAAGAGAACAGAATTAACCAACCTAACTAGCTAGACTGCAGGCTTCAAAATCACTTGATTTATGAATTAATCTAATCTAATTTTCAAGAAGTGTTGATTAATGGCAGTCAAATGTACAGATCTTTGGAGATGATATTCATCAACACAAAAGTACACACACACACACACACACACCCCCACCCCCCCGCCACATATAATTCTCGTTTTTAAACTTTAATCACTGTGGACTTTATGAATAATTTTAAACCTATAAATATACATATAAATTAATGTTCCGAAAAAATTGGGAAAATACAATAAATAACGATACACAGTATGTTCTTTTTTCGAAACACATAGTAAATGAAGAGTGGCCCACATAAATGGAAAGGATAAAATAGGCTGATGGATTAGTGGCAATAAAAGAAGAAATCAGTGTAGAGAAGAAAATTCCACACAAATTACCAAAATTAGAGCAAGCGCTTACCCATATAATCCACACTGCATTTAAAGTTACATTTTACATACAGTGTAATGACTTTATGAAGGTGACCTTTTTTTTTTCTTGGTTAGTCACAATATGCTAACAACAGAGACATTCATGGATACTGAAAAAAGCTGGATGGGGTTAGCTTCACGTGTGGCTTCTGAATCTCATCTAATTTGTAAGTCTAACTGTAATCTCTAGCTGAGAGGTACAACAGCATCAGTGGAAATTCAAGCTTGTCCCTTGTCCTACATACCATTATAATAATATCCAAACTTAGTGCCATGACTGATGTCCTCTCTCATAAAACAAGAGCGGTTGCCCAAGGGAAGTAACAAGTCATTTCTTTGAAAGACACAGGTAAACCCCAGAGTTCTTTTTTCCGCAGGGTGTCACTCCCATTCTTGATCAAATTCTACCACTGATACACTTTCTGAATCTACTTATATACTTAGACTGAATTAGGATAACCCATGTATTGCGGCGAGACACTTAACAGAAAAAGGAAACTAAGTTCTGATTTAATACAAAGGAAAATATTTATTTCAACTCTGCTACTCGTTGGACTTTCGAATTATGTGAAACTTTACTTTTAAGCATAATTGGGTGAAACAAACTTTTTCTAGTTGTTAAAAGGAAAAAAGGCATCCTTGCTGATCAAGGTCTTCATTTTGTACTACCAGATGTCTTTCTGTATCCTCTCCTGCTTCCTAATTTTATTTTTGTAAGTGTGAGAACAGGGAAAATGCCAGCCATTGTAGTCCGTCAGCTTGGGCCCCAGCAAAGATTGTAGAATGAGATTAGTTATCTTAGTGGCTTTACATAAATACTGAACTCCAAGTACACTTGGCTTCTTGGGATTCAGTTAGCCATAGAGCACACTGAAACCCACATTTGACTAGTTCCCTCTTACAGGCAGCTCCCTCTAATATCCTCACTTTATTTTATTTTTAAAGATTTTATGTATTTATTTGACACAGAGAGAGAGCACAAGCAGGGGGAGGGGCAGAGGGAGAGGGAAAAGCAGGCTCCCTGCAGAGCAAGGAGCCTGATACCGGACTCGATCCCAGGACTCTGGGATCATGACCTGAGCTGAAGACAGACGCTTAATGACTGAGCCACCCAGCTGTCCCTAATGACCCCATTTTAATTCCAGCACAGAATATCAACCACAAAACAAATTTAGCTGAAGTTAGAACATAGTTTGCTCTTTCTCTTTACTTGTATGCGATTTTCTCAGTCTTAAACTAGAATTTAACAATTATGCTAAATAATTATGCAGGAGAAAATATCTGGATTTTTTTTTAAAGATTTTATTTATTTATTTGTCAGAGAGAGTGAGCACAGGCAGACAGAGAGGCAGGCAGAGGCAGAGGGAGAAGCAGGCTCCCCGCTGAGCAAGGAGCCCAATGTGGGACTCGATCCCAGGACTCTGGGATCATGACCTGAGCAGAAGGCAGCTGCTTAACCAACTGAGCCACCCAGGCGTCCGATATCTGGATTTTTTTAAAAAGGGGTAGCAGAAATTTGGTTAGAAATCAATTCCCAAGTCCACTATAAAACTGCTCAAAGATATTACTTCCATACTCAAGGCATTTCTGCTGAATGTTTTGTGGTTTGGGGGTGAACTGCCACAGAGTCCCCCGGCAGCCACAAAAGGATGGCGAAATCTCTTCCAGTCTATGACGCCACTAAGAAGGATATTCCAAGATTCACAAGAAAGGCTGGACTCTGGGGTGTCATCGTGGATGTCGTCATCCTTCTGTATCAGCCCAGAAGCAGGGTGAAGGGGCTGGGTTGGGGCCCCTTCTCTTTCCCCTTAGTGACAACATCAGCGCTGAAGCCCCCAGGAGCGACTTATAAAAGGGGACATGTGATGTCTGCCTTTTGAGTTTCCCGTGGACAGCCGCAACTGCCGGAAAATGGTGTTTCAGAACCTGCTGTTTTCCCAGGCCTGTGGAGAAATACCATGCAAAGCAACTCCACTAAACGTGGTGATCTTTACCAAGGGGACAGCGGAGGACGGGATCGATAAACACATGCATACATTTAAGAAGCCGCTTGTACACCTGCTGGGGCCCCACTCCACAGACTGAGTGGAAGCGGAAGTTACTCTGTGTTTTCCTTTCTTTTCAGTTTGCTGCATCTACAACAATGGGATACGACGTTTAGGGAAGACGCGGCAGCGGTCGGAACAGTTCCTCAAAGCCTCAGAGCTTCTGATGGAAAGTGGGTTTTCTAAGTCGTCTAAGAAAACATCCGCTTCCCCTGCTCCTTCTACCTAAAGACAGAGCATGTGCGGGCATGTGGGTGGCTCAGTCCTTAAGCCTCTGCCTTCAGCTCGGGTCATGATCTCGGGGTCCTGGGATGAGTCCCACATTGGGCTCCCTGCTCAGCAGGGAGCCTGGTTCTCCGCTCCCGCTCCCTCTGCCACTCCCCCTGATTGTGCTCTGGTGTGTCCTTGCACGCGCTCTCTCTCTCTCTCTGTAAATAAATACATAAATAAATAAAATCTTAAAAAAAAAAAGGACAGCACATGTGCATCTATGCCTCAGCTGATCACGTGACTCAAGGCAGCCCACCAGAGGGGCAGGAGTGAGATGGGACAGATCAGAAAAACTTGCTGGTATGTCCAATCGTAGAGGCAGTCACAGATTAAAAGACTGATGTTGGCTCATTAACCCGAAGTCTTCGCCATGTGACCAGCGGTCATCGGTCAGATAAAAGGGTATTATGGAGTAACTTTTCAAGCCTCAGCAACTTTCTGAATATAATGCACAATCTCAGCCCTAATGGGTCTTAAAACATTGGAATGGAAATCCTAAAATAATGAACTAAGTCTTGACCTTATCACTGCTCCCCTGCACGCTCCTAAGTTCTAAGACAAAAATGAGCCATGTCTGAGTTTCCCTGGAGGAGAGCGTGTTTGAGATGGCACCTGACGGAGTCAAAGCAGCCTCACTATGTGTTAGAAACACCTGGGAGGCTTTTTAAAGTTACTGATCAGGACCAAGCCCTCACTCCAGAAATTCTGGATTAATTAGTCTGGGATGAAATCCTGGCAATGGCATTTTTTGGGAGCCCCCTAGGTGATTCTAAAGTGTGGTTGTGGTTGAAAAGTACTGAATAAACCAAATGTAGATGGGGATATCCTGTTTTCCAACATGAGAAAGAAGAGAATAGTAAATAATAGAATGGCATAGCCTCCACGTTCAGATGGTTAAAAGCTTTTGGAGAAAAGAATACAGAGAATCTAGAATTAGTGGTCTGAAGACAGGTTTTACAATCCTGGATCTTTCATTCATTTTGCTTATTCAACTAATGGATATTTATAAAGGCTGTGTCTGAGGTGTCACGCACATTACCAATAAAACGAGGGGGAGTGAGGCCGACAACATCTCCAGCTTTATGGGATTTACAGCGAAGTGTAAAAGGAAGATGTAAAAGGAGTTTTGTATTACACATTGTTTTAAACAAGGAATAATATGATCCTTTTGCCTGCTTAAAAAAATCGCTCTGGCTGTGATGTGGAGAGTGAGTTGGAGAGAGGTCCAGATCGAATGCCAGTGGATCAATTAGAAGCTAATGTGGGGGTCCAGTCCAAATGTCATGGGCACTTGGATTAGCATGGCAATGGTGGAGACAAAAAAAAAAAGGTAGATGGTTTCAAGGAGGTATTCAGAAAGTAAACAAACAAACAAGCCAAAAAGTAAACTAGGTATTGCGATTTACGGGATGGGGTAAAGGAAACAGCCAAGGGTGTAATCAAGATTTCTGGCTTGATGACTTGATGGATACTTGTGTCATTCATTGAGTCTGAGCCCAGAGCTGAGGTTTTCAGGGAAAGGTCACAAGATCACGTCCAATGTTGTTGTTAGGGGCACTGGCAACATCCAAGAGTGTATGTCAGATGGTTCAGTGTACCTAGGAAAACCTTAGGGATCTGTTGGCCCAGGACAGTTCATACCAGTTGTCCTGGCTTCCTGACATTTTATGCCCACTTTCACTCCAAGCATCCCCACTTGGATGGCAGATTATAAGTCCCCCATGCCCTAGATATGCAGATCTTGAGCTAAGAGGGGAGGTTAGAGTGGAGTATCTGTCAACTGTCTGTCTACGGGTGATCACTGAAGCCCCGGGAATCCATGATGTCACAGGGGGTTGGGAGAGTGGTCACAATGAGGACAGCAGAATGTGTAATGGCTAATTTCTGAGACACTCCCATATATGCAGACCAGCCAGAAGAGGACAAGACCTTAACGCAGTAAAGAGAGACTTGCTAAGATGCAGGGAGCAGCGTGCCACAGAGCAAAGGGAAGCTCGAGCTTCTCAGGGGATGCCACTGAGTTCAAAGGCAAGGACGACTGGCAGGGCACATTGGGTATGGCTCCTTCCTTCTCCCAGCCTCTGTTTTGTCCCATTTTAAAATCAGGGGCTTCACCTGTATGATCTTTGAAATTCCTTCCTACTCCTGCAACATTTTCATTCTAATAAACTAGAAGACAGTACAGAAAGAGCTAAATGATAAATAGGTAGAGAAATACCATGATACAGTATGGGGGGGGGAGAGATAGAGAGAGAGATGAGCAATTAATCCTACCGAGAGGATCAAGAACGATTTCACAGAGAATATTTAACTTGGCACAGGGAGGGGAAAGCTTGTCTGGTGCACGGGGAGCCAGTCAGCATGTCAACCTGTAAAAGCATGTTGTGCACGAGAAACCTACTGGGAGGTGGCCTTTGCAGGGTCTCGGCTAGACCATGAAGAAATATACCCCAACAATCACGCTAAGGAGTTTGGGCTTCACCCTACAGACAAAGGGGGGCCACTGTGAGTTCATGAGCCAGCGACATGACCAGATCAGGATATCAGGAAGAATATTCCCTGGGGGCAATCTAGAAAAATGGATGGGAGAGACATGAGTTGGGTGGCAGGAAGCCCAGCTAGAGGACATCATTCGTCATCAAGATGAGGGATGATGAGAGCCCAAATTAGGAAATTGGCAGCGAGGATGGAAAGGAGCAGCGGCACTGAAACTCCGCAGCAGGAGAACCAGCAGGATCTGATGACGGGTCAGACGTGAGTAGGGAGCAATGGGGCCATCCTGAAGATGGCTCTTAGACTTCTAGCGTGTGTGACCAAAGATGGCACAGATACAGGAGGGGCAGCTTTAGTCCTCAAGCCTGAGAGAAGAGCCACCAAGAATATTGTCCTGGAAATGATGAAGTTGAGGTGCTGGAGAACGGCTCCACCCTACAGGTTCCTCTCCCTCCCTTGAGTTCCTGTGGGGTGGACAGCTCGCATGACGGCTTCAGATTCCACTCCAGCCCCATGTCGTCAGGACCCCCATCTAATTCATGTCTGTTTCTTCGGGGCTTCTGAAATCTACATCCTCTTTATTTTTGCATCCCTTCCTCACAAAGCCTAAGCCAATGTTAGGCTCATAACAGATGCTTAATAAATGATAATGTAATAAAGACATCAGAGCTAAAAAAGAACACAGCAGCCACCTTCCATTGCAGCCAAGGAACATTTCAGACAAATGTTTAAAATTTGCTTTTCAGCAAAACATTGAGAAATCCACTGGGCTAACTAATATGCTAGTGGATATGTTTTGTATCCCATCTATTTGAAAGAAACAAACAAGATATATCCAAATGCTAAGTAATTCTGTTAGTTAAATGGAAACATTTTCATTATGCTCTGCTTTGTTTTGTAATTATTTCTACTTAATATATCAGTAGGTTTTAAATTTGAGCATGGAAATTAAATTTCCATGAAAACTTTTCTAGCATCTCTAAGTATTACGATTCATATATAATATATAAAATAATTTATAAATATATAATGCATATATATACCATTTATATATTTATATAGCTTATTTTTGTTATATTTGCCTATTATTTATATAATTCATACTATTTATTATTCTTCTATGTATATTTGTGTATACATATGTAATTCTAACAGTCATGTGGGCAAAAATGACTATTTTCATTTTAAAAATATGAACCAGAATACACTTAAAATGTTGACCCTGTCAAAATGGTTTTTTTCCCCCTACAAAATAGCCTAGTTATCTGACATCATTAAGGAATGTGTCTTTGAATACCTTTTAGAGATGAGTCTTATACTCCTTGAAATGCCAAAAATCTTTTCATCCTTTTCATGTAAATGTTTGGAAAATATCACAGACATTGCCCTCCCTTCTTTAAAGTGACTCTGTACCATCCTGATGAGCATTCAGGACTCGAATCAGTGCCCTTGCGCTGCTCTCCGGCCGAGCCCTTGCGCGTGTGACTTTCCTGGTTAGCCACAGCCCCCACCGGAGCAGGGTATCTCCACTCTTCCTCCCCCTGAATTTGCCACTTCTAACCAGTAACTTGGCAAGCCAGAGAATCAATGCTGTTAAAAATTGTCCATTAATTAAGAGACATCTTCTAGGTGACAGCCCAAGTAAAGAGAAGGAGCCCTGTGACTGCTGTTTGGTTCTTCTTCGCTAATTTAGAGAGCTAGAATGGCAGCGGTCCGGCTGCCGGATCAGCACGCGCTTCTCTCTCAACACACACACCTCCGCGCATACACAGGATGTCCCATGACACCCCTGTTACTAGGTAATCCCTCTCCGTGCTTCAGCTCTTTCAGATTCACACCCCCTCAACCCCGCAATCAGGTATGTCAGCACCCCAATTTTTGGATGAAGAGTAAAGGAACCAAGGGGCCCCGTGGGGCTTGATTTGGGTCTCCCAATTTGATTCCAAAACTCAAATGAAGCCCTATGCTAGTGAGAACCACATTCACTATCAGGAGTCAGTGACAGCCACTCCAGGGACAGCGATCACGCCACCGTGGTATCTTCAGCGTGCAGGGCTCGGTACCAGGCTCTTGACCATAGGCAGCAATGCCACCACTGTTATTACCAGTCCTGTTGTTCGGATAGGGAACTGAGGCTCAGAGATGGGGTGGGTTTACCCAAGGTCACCCAGGAAATCAATGACAGAAATGGGATTTGAGCAGCCTTCTCTAGTTCCAAAGCCCAACTCAGTCAGCACGAAACAATGAACAACAGTGTGCCAAGGGAACTGAAGTGTTCTTTTTTATCCAATTAATGTAATGGGTATGACCTAATCCAACATGTCCTCTTTAACTTCGGATTTTCCTCTCCTATAGAACGTAGTATCTGGATTCAGGCAATATTCAAATGCTGGTAGAAAAATAGATTAGCTATAGCTTACATATTGGAGTTCCCCGAAAGTACAGGTGTATGAGAGGTATCAAGAGGTTGGTACATTCAGTCCCTGGTGGGCAGAAGAGGGAGACTAGGGAGAGAAGGATCTGAAGGATCTGAGGGAAAAGTCAGAAGGGTGGGGTATAACTGCTACTGTCACTTAACCCTTTCCTGGCTTAGCATGAGCAATGCTTCTAGAAGGCTTGCTGGCAACCTGAGCTTCTGTTTTGAAGCTGGAAAAAGTGTACTACAGACCGCAAACATTTTTTTTTTCTTCCAAAATGGGTAGAAGAGGATGACATTTAAGATAATCCACAATCTGGGCCCAAGCTCTCTCTCCAAGCTCCTCACAGATTTTTCCATGGGGGATCCTCTGCTCCCTTCCTGCCGCTCACCCACGATCTCCCAAAGACATCCTGCAGATCTCTGCATCTCTATCACAGGTTGCAAACTGGTGGCCCAACTGCCAAACCAGCCTGCCGACGTGTTTTGTTTTATCTGTGTGTTTTGTGCGTTGCCTTTTTTTTTTTTTTTTTTTAATGAGCCAACATTTAAAAATCTAGAGATTTCACATAATTCATATTCTGGCATTTCTTGAAAATTCTTGCAATCTGGCAACACTGTTTCACCCCCACATGGCAACAACCAGTCTAGAGGTGTGACGTGGAGTCTCCTTTTGGACGAAGCCTGTGTCCTTCGGTGCCCGGTTCCCATCACCCCGGGTCTCTGCCTCTAAGGTGACACCAATGTTATTTATTATCAAACTAGCTCTGCTGTTTTTCTAGTGGTATAGAAACAGTTCTCTGAGTGCAGGTCTCTTTCAAAAGTGGAAAAATGAAAGACAAAGAGAACTACATATTTTAGGAACTGGGGAAGAACGTGTATCTGTGTAGAAGCACAAACGTGATGCGAAACTAACAGTCAGTTTCATTCATCCCCCCCTTACCCGCCGGCGCTGTCCTCACCTGTTTGCTAATTTGGCTTACCGTGGCCGATTGCTGTTGCTCGTTTGGGTTCCCTGTCTTGGAATCCCCTTACCTCTCCAAGTCAACTGTTAATTTTTTCAGAGATCTATTGTCTACGGCCCTATCTTCTGTTCTCATTTAAATGCCAACAACTTATTGTGGGTACCACAGACTTAACATGAATGAGAGGCAATCTTAAAATGACAGAATACATACTCTGAGAATCTTAGTGGTCCTAGGGGATGACCTAAGTCTAGAGACCACAAACCTTTTGTAGGAAGGAGCTCTTCTTTAGTGAGGACACCTGCCACAGACATGGAGTGAAGGAACATTTCATCCCCACGTCACTTATTTCCTGATGGGCCAGGCACTGTGCTGGAAACGAGCTACGCTGAGGATGGGAGAGAAGGGCCTCTGCCTTTGCAGCACTTTTGTGGATAAGCTTGCAACAAATATTTTGCCGAGTTATTCCACAGGGAAGGAGGCAAATGGCCACTCTTTGCTCTTCCCGGGTTGCTGGCTCTTCATGACCCTTCTTGTCGGGCGTCTACGGCCATCCCTGTGTGGGAGAAGTATAAGGCCTGTGTTCTGATTCACTCGGCTGTCTATCCTTTTAAATACTTGTGAGCCCCAGGGCACTTCTGTTGTTTGTCAGTAGTTACTGCCTCATGTCCCTTCCAACGTCCTCGGAGTTTCAAGGCTCTGCTAATGTCTGCAGGCTGCAGGCAAGCTGTGTGTTGAAAGCCTTAGATGCTGTGCTCCCTTCAGTTCTCTGCCATTTCAAAGACCCACGGGCTATTAGAGTATGATGTGACCAAAGCAATAATTCTTCCAGTACCTCTCTCAGCTTTCTTAATAACCTTAATAACTATCTCTTATCTCTTATATCATGCCTCACCTAGAAGTGAAAACTTCCTAGGGGTCTGAGATCGTGCCTCGTTCCTTCTAATCCTCCCCAGGACACAGTCACTTGGACACAGAACACTGATGAAACACTTGGGGTTTGATTTAAATGCAAAGGGAAAATGCCTGTGGAAGTAAGGCACACATTAAAAAGAAAGATGGATGTTCAAATCTGGGCAGAGCTCTACTACATCTATATAGGCTCATAATTTTTATAGGAACAGTGGCAGCGGTTCACTATTAATTTCTATTACATTAAATATAAAAGGGGAAAATTTTCAAGCTTTGACGGGCAAGCAGTACATTTCCTCCTCTATACAATTCTCAAAAGCTTTCTGGAAAATAAAGTGCTTTCGGCTACTTTGGCTTTACATTTTGAAGACCCTCTCCCCTGATCAAGACGCTTACATGAAAAGCAGCAAAAACATAATGAACCACGTGTAGGCCTATCTTTTCCAAATGAAGCCTGATTTATCCCACTTCCTGTCCTCCCCTCCCTGCTCTCCAAAGAATTTTTATCAGGCAACAGATATTCTCTAGAATCTCAAATGAGAAGAAAACAAAAATAATTGTGTTTCTATGCAACATCTTTGACACCTTCCTAAAAGTAGTAAGTATTGAACTGAGTCATCTTCTACACTTTTCTAATCACAGAAAGTACCTTTACTTATTCCTAGAGATAGCCAATCCCACTGTCTACAGAGATGGAAACATCCTGATAGTACGAAAGAGAGATATTATAAATAATGAAGACAGGGTGTCCTTAAAAGTTGACACACTTCACATTTCTTAGGGTTTATATATAGCTAGTTTCCAGTGTCGTTCTATAAATAATATTAATGCACGTGAATATGTTGAATTTTCTCCAGAAAGCACTCTCTCTAATTTCTGCAGGGTTATATCACTGTACATTTGTTAAGTGCCCATGTGACATCAATCATTCTCCAACTTGGCACATTCAAATAAATGCAAGAGATTAATAAATTTCTCTCTACAATGTCATCTTCTAATGGGTTTTTAAGAAGTGAAAAAAAAAACTATCATATTTTGCTTAGAGTTTAAATTATGACCATCACTGTAGACACGTGACCCAAAGAAATGTGGAAACCACTCAATTTGGTGGTATTTAACTCCATAAAAGGGTACTTGTTGTCGAGAAATTATTAAATTTTCAGTGATTTTTATTGCCGAACATCACTGAAGCCAAAGTTGCTGTATTTTCATTTTTGTAATTCTTCCTCGTAACCACTGACATAATGATTTGAAAACAAACAGAATCACCCGCGCACCTGTACACAGCCCATCCTGCTGCCCTTTCATCTTTCTTTATAAGCATTTACAGGAAGTGAGGTGCACAAAACACATGTATTTGTAATTACACTTGCAAAAAAAAAAAAATCCTCTAACAGCTGTGGACACAGCAAAGATTAGAATCTGATAGTGGCTTAGAATAATGAAGAGATTGTAAGGGTTCAGCTACAGAGCCGATGAAAGAGAAATAAAAAAGCCCCTGCTCTCCAAAATCCTTAATCTGTATTACTTTTACACGTGAAATTAAAACACATATATTCCAAAAAGTAAAAACAGGAAACGGAATGACTAGTATTTTTCAACCAATTATTTTGCAGTGTGTTAAACCCTATGTTTTCCTAAAAATAACAAATTTGAAATTTGGACAAATATTACATAAAACATTTTAAGGTCTTAATTAAACTCTTCAAAAAATCTTTTCTTCTTTTTTTATTATTTTTATTAACATATAATGTATATTTGCCCCAGGGGTACAGGTCTGTGAATCATCAGGCTTATACACTTCACAGCACTCACCATAGCACATACCCTCCCCCATGTCTATAACCCAACCACCCTCTCCCCAACCCCCCCACCCCCAGTAACCCTCAGTTTGTTTTGTGAGATTAAGAGTCTCTTATGGTTTGTCTCCCTCCCGATCCCATCTTGTTTCATTTTTTCCTTACCTTATAAAGTACTTGAAACATGGTTACATCTAGCTAGTTTCTAAATAGTACTGTTTATTTTTTAACCTCATATTTATACTAATTACAAAACCCTAGAATCTTTTATGAAGGTTTACATAATCAATTGTTTTATTAAAGTGATCATTAAAGGTGATATTTTAAAATAGCTTTTCATAAACTGTTCAACATAATATTTAAAAATAAAACCAAGTTTTTAGATTCATATGTCTTTCACAATGGATATACATTTCCGCATGTATCAAAGTTTAAGAGGCTAATAACTCAGAATAAGGACATTAACATTACGGAGTCATCTTCTGAAGTTTATATAGTACGATTCAGTGAAAGTATACAAAAACTAGAATGATTTAAATTGTAAAACCATTTACTTCCGCACTTTGCAATTTTTATAGTAAACTTTGCTGTTTTTTTTTTTAACTTTTAAAAGCTAGTAGGCTCAGAAATAAGAACTGTTTATTAAGAAAACTAGTTGTATAATAAATTATGCTTTTTTTATGTGGCATCACTGTGTCCTGCAGTTAAAGTGTCTTAATTAACCAATATTTGATAATTGATTATTTAATAGCATGAATTGAGCATTCCATTTTTAATATCTTTTTGATTAAAAAAATTCCCTAGAACACGACACTTTTTTTTTAATCATACTCTTAATGCTCTGCAAGCAATTACTCATTCTGATGGGAATATAATCACATAACAAAATATTCATTCTTTTTTTTAAACCCATGACCAAAGCATGCTATGATAGGCTCACTTTTTGCATACATGTTCAGAGAAAATTAACTAATAATATCGATGACTTCATTTTTGTATGCTGTTTTTTCTGTCACAATTTGCTTTGAATAGCACGAACACAGAAAAGCTCATAAGGAACTTCAGTCAGGCCATAGACTCTGCAGATGGGACTGAGGACACAAACCACTTAAATGACGGGGAACCCCACAAGAATCAATTCACTTGATTCACTTGTCATCTGGCTTCATTATCTTGCATCAAATGATTAACCTCTGGATTTTAGGAGCTGGATCTATTAATGCCTAAAATGTATATTTAGACTAAAATTCTACATAAATATTAGATTTAGGAGAGGAAGCAATTAACTTATTCAAGGAAATGAAATGATGGCCAAGCTAGTCCAGTGCTACTTGATAAAACCATTGTGTAACACATTCTGGGATCACAGATTTAGGGGAGAATGCATAATCCTTCATCAAAGAGTGGCAGCTTATCCACAAAGCTTCCTACTCCTGATGGGATATTCTTTTAAAAGTAATAACGAGGACTTAAAAACTATGTAACACTCTTCTACCAAAATTAGCCATTTATACCAATGCTTCTTAATCCTAAAAGAATCAGAACCTCACCCAGAAAGCCTTGAGAAACTTTCCTTTGGGGGGAAAAAAATACATAATGTGGACTAATAATTGACCTCTATTCCCAAGGCAAATGTTTACGTTCTAGACTTAAAATTAAGTGATAATACTACAGAAGGTACATTTTTTTTTTGAAAAAAGGTAAAAGCAAGATAACAACAACAAAATGAAGCAGTCCCTCGAAGGCTTACACTGATAACAATTTCCAAAACTGCGAACTACTAGTACTTTGCTTTCAACATTTAAAAATTTTAATGTGAATTATAGCCTTTTCAAAGCTCAAACGGTAATTACACAACCAATTCATATACCTTGTATCACATTTAAATGAAATATGTGATACATTAATGATTTGTTTTAAGTAATTCAAAATTACCCTTTGCTGATAGCTTCATATGAAATTCGCCAACTTGATATGTTAAAATCCCTATCTGAAGTATAATACAGTTTTAAAAGCTACTTTCATCAGATGATGTGAGCAGAATTAACTGATGGCATCTCTTAAAACAAGCACTCGGTCCTCTGCTTCAGATCTCTCCTTTGTCAAAATCTCAGAAAACACCTGCACAGTGGGGATGAAGTATGTCATTGCAAAGTGCAGATTTTACATAAAACTTGAAGTAAAAGAGATTAGACTTTTGCCATGGCTATACTGACTGAGGGCTGACTCAACTTGCTAACATCATACTTACATGAAATGCAAGATACTATGGATTTTATTGAGATCACTATAAACCAGAATACCAATAAATGACGTATCTTAAAATATAACTTTCATTTTACAAATGCATTCCTGCTGTGTGACTTAAAGAAAATAATATCAATACGTCATTCATCTTTCAGTTTTGTAATAAATAACTTTTTGGTGATCTGTGTGGATATTGCAAACGTATATATTAATGAATAGTCTCCCAGTGTTTAGACAATGTAACATGGGATATTCATTAAAGTGTTTCTATGATTTCTAGAACACCAGATTTACATAATCATCTTAATTCCTATTAGGCTCTTTAAAAACTTATATTGGAGTTAGTGTAGGTTTTGATTACTAATTTTTTGGATTTCTTAATTGTGGACTATAGAGCACAATATCCATTTAAATAAAAATATGAAGTTCTGATTAGTGGAACCATGTAAAAGATAAAAGTGGTAACTACATAATTTAAGTTACAGAGATCTAATTATTTACATCATTAGCAAAACAGTATTTGAATTTGAACATATAAAATGAAGATTTCCATTTGACACTGCATTTTTAACTATAATGCATTGTGCTTCAAATCCTATATGAATAATTTTACATTTATTTAATTTTTATATTATATCCTTATTACCCATATTATTTTCCTTCAAAAGGATAACACTAAACATATACTATACCACCTAATATCATACAAATTAAAATGTAAATTAAGAAATTATATCACGATCAAAACACAAGATAGAAAACATTTAAAAAGTTTTCTTATCTGCCGCACATGTAACACTTAAAATTAATGACAAAGAAAGAAATCTTTTTGGCAAATTAACTTAACATGCCAATATTGTTTATAAAATTTTTTGTAATGCCTGGTTCTCATTCAGAGATTGTATACTCTAGGGCAAAAGTAACTGGGTAAGGGAGAATTTTGTTTCATTTAATTTTCCAATCACAGGAAATGCAAAATAGGCTAACTTATTTCTCTTTGGCAAGAAGTTACAGGGCAGCATAAAAATTACTCTGAAAGTGAGGATTTAATCCTGGTTTGACAGCACATAGGAACTATGAGAAAGAACTTTAATTTTTGTTTAAATTGAAACTTATTTTAAATGTTAAATATGCTAGCAGCTTCATTAGAGAAAGACTGGTTGAAAATTAAGATCGAAATATCCACTTAGAAATATATTACAGATAGAAAACGTCTGTTCCCTTTTAATTTGAATGATAACATTCTGGCAGAAGTTCTCCTCAACCTTCACCCCTTTCTGAACCCAAATTCACAGACAGCTTTGTAAGGCAACAAACATTTTTTGCTGGAACGTACAATTCTTTTCGAGAGCTTTCTAACTCTCTAGAAATGTTTCTTAAGGAGAGCATGAAGAGGATTAATATTTTAGTTAATTTGATTGTGTCAAGTTATTCTCCAAACTAGTATTGATGGTATCATAAAGTCCAGCAATATTGCTGTAGGAAGAATGTCTCATTTTTGTGACAGTCAAGAGACAAAATACGGTTGTTGTATGATAGCTCTTATTCCTTTTCGATATTATACCGAATCACTTTTCTATATTTATTTAAATTAATTATGACTTGCAGTATTTTTGTCGACATTTGTTATCCTTATCACTACACAAAATTTAAGTGAAAAAGTTTACATTTTAAATATTTCATTTTTGGTTATAAATATAGAAAAAGGTAATAACACTGTTTAAGATGCTTTTTTGTTGTTACTCTTCAGAGGAAAAAAGAAGTCAGATTTGCTCTTCAAGAACTATAGGTCTGACAGCTTTCTTTAGCTGGAAGTTATTATAAATTCTGAAAGAAATAAAATTTACAGCTGTCTTCTGGCTTTCATAATTATTTTAAAAGACAAGCCTGTGCCAGCTTTTTTTTTTTTTTGAAAAGAGCTATGCAAAAAAGGACCAGTCCCTTGCCAATTTTTTCTACCTACACGTTGACAAATTTCAGATTGTCTGATAAAGGTATTAGCATAGATGTCACATTTTAAAAGAGCATTTGGTAGACTGAGAATAAACAAGTACACTTCTCAGTAGGATCACTTTCATAATTACCGAAAAAAACATATCCCAATATTAATATATTTGCAAGTGCTTCACGCAAACCCGTTAATATACTTCATGCATGTCTCATTGTAAATTAAGTTAATTCCGGTCCTGTCTCATCACTCTCTGCATAACATACCTTCCAACGTGCTGTCCCAGCATTTTAGCTCTCCTAAGGTAGCTCTCTAGCACGGAAGCCAAATGCTGGCCACAATAGGGATGCTAGAGCTTCCTGGGGGAAGGAAAGCCCTCTCTTAGGAAACGCCCCTGTAATCAAAAACACACCTCACTTCCTCACAATGATGGTGGGACCACAATCCTAGTCGTAAAATATTAGTTGAGTTTAAGTGAACTCGAGATGAAATAATCCATTCTTATAAAACAATAGCTTTTCTTTTTTCCTTCTTTCTTTCCTTTTTTTTTTTTTCCTGGAAAGAGCAGGAACCACGAATTCATGTCATCCTCCTATTCAGATGTGGTTCAGACCATGGCTGAAGGCAGACAGTCATTACCAAGCTGTTATTTCTTTCTAAATCATGGCAATGTGAAGAGGAATTATCACAAGACTCTGGCAAGTGTAACTAATAATCGAAGAAATGACAGAATGACTAAAATATATTGATTATGAGCTTTATCTTCAAAGATAAGTGACCTTGGAAGTCGCCTCATAAATGATCACTTAAAGTAATCAGAGTGTTTGTTTTTAAGTCTCTTTATAAATCTGAGAATTATAAAATTATAATTTGGCGTTCAGTCCCATATGCA
Organism: Martes martes; assembly: GCF_963455335.1. Classification (NCBI taxonomy): domain Eukaryota; kingdom Metazoa; phylum Chordata; class Mammalia; order Carnivora; family Mustelidae; genus Martes; species Martes martes. The sequence goes on along the minus strand of NC_137889.1, from coordinate 13,012,058 downwards.
AAGAAAACATACTTAGAACTGTTAACACATGTTCTTTTCTCTGTCAATATGAAGAACCATATACAATATTTGGAATTTCTTGGATTAATTTTCAAAAAAACTAATGATGCTCATATTCTTGGATCTAAAATGCAAATACTTAAAAGTGAAAAAAATTCAGAAGTTAATTTTCTTCTGTACTTACCCAGTTAACTTGCACTGACCAAATTTGCCCCTTATAGATCGCTTTTCCTGTCAAAAGCACTGCTACACACAGAAAATGCTCAAAGAACTATCACTCTTTATAAAGGATTTTCATATTCATATTCTCTCCTCTTTCTCTTCTTCACGTCTCCCTCTTCCCCTCTTTCTCTCTCTGTATCTCCCATTGGTTTTGAGGCAGAGACCCAGTAGACCCAGTTATAAAAGAGCCGCTTATTATTAAATAATATGACCCCGCCCCAGGGCAAACCAAATCACAGCAGCCCACTGCTCCCCAACTTGTGTAATTGAAGTAAGAAGTCTCCCACCATACTGGAAATCACTTTGTCATCAAAGAGCATCTCACGGAAACTTTTATATAATTGACCATGAAAATACAAGTGTGAATATAAGCACTTGTTTTTCTCAAAACACTTCATTTTCAAAAGGGATAATCATTTTTTTGGGGGGGGGGGATGTTCCACAAGAAGCCAGAGAGGACTGCAAATGCGGGGAAGACGATTTTTTAAACTGCCATCTCTCCATTAGTGATCATCCACTCCTTAACTCACAGGAATGACTACAGCCATAGTTTGGGGATGTGATACACTACTCTACAGACGCTCCTGAAACATCAAAGCCATCTATTGATGTCTTGGAACTCAGTTAAGACTGCCACCTATCACAAACTTGTTTGAAAAGTCAAAGCCAGCTCTAGACTGCCAGGGTACCCATGGAGTAGTGAAGACTCCTTTTTATTATTACTATAATAATAATTACTATAATTATTATTATATGATATGGTTTCAATCATATATTCATATGGCTTGTGAGTACGTTCTAGGATACTGACGTTAATTTGCTCGGTGACTTATCCGAAATAGAAAGAAGCAGGTTTCAGTAGATTACTATCTTTCACAGGAATTTTACAGAGCTGTTCTAACTGCCCAGTCACCTGAGTTGTTTAATCGAAATCATAAAAAAACAAAACAAAACAAAACAAAACAAACCTACATTCCTTCCAGTGACGGAATCCTATTACGGTTTAGGTGTTTGAAACACCTATATATCTTTGATCGTATTTCTGCATTTTGAAAGTTTATATTCTAATGGGTGGCTAAGATGATGCTTGGAAAATGGCACTCTTAAGTACATTATTTTGGCATTTCAAACTGTTTTAAACGAATGTTCTTAACTGGAACAGCACTAATTCAGTGTATATAATCTAGCATTACAGTGAAGAAAATTAAAATATAATAAATATATTTCCTACCGAGTCTTATTTCTTCCTGAAAGCAGAAAACAGCGTCACTGTGGGAACTTCATATTCACTATAAAGCAGTTACATCTGTATTTAAAAATCCTATAGGTGGTGGCTATATTAGAAGAACTTATCTATATTAATCTTATATTTTGTGCTTTTAATATTTTATTTTATTGAGACTATAAGCACACACCACAGTAAGCCATGCAATATGGGCCAAAGTCCAAGATAATCTTCATGTGGTCTTTTGGAAGAGAATAAAATGATGATAAAGTTGAGACCAGACACAACTAAGGTACAAACGCAAACATCACCATAGGGATGATAATATTCACCATCCTTCAAGATTTCCAAAGAGGATAAAGAATTACCTCCCTATGCATTACCTTTCATTGTCAAGATTATACCTACCACCCTCTAAAATAAAGTTATAACACATGTGCAAGATGTAGATCTATAATTCTAAGATTTCCTTGAAAAACTCAACTAGAATATTGATATAAACAAAAAGGGAAATAACCTCAATGTATAGTTTATCATTTATGACTCCAAAAGACCAGAAAGCCCTTTGATGAACAAGAAAATACACCTGAGGCATATTGTATTTGGAGGGAAAAAAAGGCTATTGCGGTTGAGTATGTATTAATGAATTGCTTCCTCGTGGTTTATAGAATTCTTAGAGAAAGTTCAAATTAAGTCCCCAAAAGGATGTTTTAATTATAAGAAGCAATATTTTAAAACTCATACAAGGCATCACACTTGTTTGGAAACAAATGACTTCTCAAGATGTAGGAGTATTACTATCAATCACCAACAAGTTAATTCTACATAATAAGGCAGGTTTGGATGCAGACTGACCCACTGTGGAATGCTGTATCTAAAATTGATTACAACAGCACTCAAAATGAATGCAGCCCTCTAAACCACTTCTTTGCTCAGAAACATTAATCTCAATTAGAAGGAGAGCTTCATAATGGTAATGCTTAGTATAAAAAAGTATGAAATAAATCAGTTTTTATAAGACACAACAATTAATCAGTTCTGAAACTTAGAAGTTTTTTTTTTTTTTTTTTTTTAGTTAAAAATGCCCATCAGGATACTTAAAACATCCAAAAATAAGGTTTTGAATGTGTCCTAAAAGAAGCTTATATGACATAATTTTTAAGACTCAGTTATTAAAACTTTTAAGTAGCCTAACATTATTATGCTAGCTTTTCAGTACACTTCTTTATTTTGAGTGGGTGTTAAATTCTTCTCCAGACTATCATTCCACTTTATAAAACAAATATGGACACTGGCTTTAACTGAAAATTCAAAGGAATATATAATGGATGTAGATCAGAGTAAAAGTTTAATAGCAAATTACTGTATTCTTTACTCATATTCTCCATCGAAGTAATGAGAGTATGTTCTGAAGGTCAAAATAGACATTTGGCTATCAAATGAAACATTGGGTAGATAAACAATGTGTCAATGGACATGCCTAACAGGTTCCTACAACACATCTTCAGGAAAAGGGCAGACGCTGGTGATTAACACTGTTGAATACATTGATTCACATAAGAATAATACCTTGATGGCATTCCTCATTTGCCCAGAAATAAAATTTTAAAGGGATAAATAGAGCGTAATAAAAAGGAGGTAATGTGTTTGTTAAAAGGATCAATATTAATAAGCAAATAAAGTTGTCTTTATGGCGCTTTTATATTAGACACTGACTATCTTCAGGACTGACTTCCCACTACCACTGTAGGAAGGACAAACTTGAGTATTTCCAAACATGCTTTCACAGCTATTGGAAAAACATCGTTTTTTGTACATCAAGCTCAAAGTTGATCAAGTATTCCTGATAGGTCATTCTACTCACACGATAGCCATACACTTTTGCCTGGTTTCTTATTTGCTTGACTCTCTACAAAGGAAATAATTTTAACTCTTGGCTTTCAGAAGCAAAGCCAGGGAAGAGGAGCTTGAACTTGTAACTGGATTATTACTGTTTAGCTGGGCTTTCTTTCCGAATAAATTTAAAACTTTTCACTCTATTTAGGTGCTTTCTTCTATTCAACGATAAGCATCTTTATCTTTCTTTGTCTTCACCCTAATAAAGCAGGTTCTCTTTTCTAACCCAAAGACTCACGACACGCCTACAAGATCATAGTAGGAAAAGCCTCCATAATTTACCTAAAACATTTCTTTCAGGAAAATAAACTCAGCCATGCAAAATGACTCAATGTGGAAAAAAAATTAGTCAGAATTCTACTATAATTTTATCTACTTTATTTTACATAATTAAGAAATCCTCATTACGGTCAATATTCAATGAGTTGCTAACATTAATGCTGTTGGCACAGGATACTAATGTATTTTTCAAATATATAAGCAGTGGCATGGTTATTGGTACATAAATACATTTTCATGAAAATTGTGTAGTATATGTAAAAATATACCTGTTTTGCTTAAAGGAACAACTTTCTCTTATAATATATATTCTTTTTTAAATTGTCTAAAATAAAATATATTGACCCCTAGCAAAAAAGACTATCTTTGAGTAAGAAGAATACTAAAATTCAAACAAGAAAAAAGGCAAATTGCTAAGGAAAATGCAACAGGAAGAGAGATACATTCAATCCTGAAATACACAACAGAATAACTTAAACTCATTACAAACCCTTATCTTTGAAGAATTTAGGAATAATTTGTGAATGCCATGACATTTTAAAGTGGGATTAGCAAGTCTTATTACTGAACTAACCTCTCACTTTTAGAGCAAGAATTAAATATTTGCTCTGCATTTGGAATCACAAATCGAAAGTTTCAAAGCTCTTACAAGAATTTCATATATTAAGAAATAAAAGCTAGAAGTTTTAGATCATTAAGAATGTATTAAGGAGTGCACAAAGCAAGACTGTTGGTGTATTTGCAAAATTTTTGTTTCAACTGACATATTAAAATCTATAATGAGTTTTCAGTTATAGTCTCTTAATTCTAACTCTGTTCCTAACATACTAGATAGACCACAAATACTTTTCCAGGTAGGCACCCAGGTGGAGGAGGGTATGCACCGCATTCTAAACAAATGCACTAAAAGAATCAAACCACAAGTTCTGCTCAGCTGCAATACCACCTTTCGGGGTCCCCTTCCAGGCTTTCCAAAGATGCTAGCCCTGTCTTTTTGTTTTGTTTTGTTTTTGACAACAGAGAGGAAAGGTAATGCCTGAACATATTTCTATTTCTAGTGAAAAGACCACCCAGTGGATTCTGCCTGAGCCTACAGATGTTTGACAAATACATTGTCAGAAGATAAGAAATCAGAGTATTATGAAGACACAGTCCTGATCTCCGGAATCCCAGCTGTCTGGGGCCCTGTAAAAAAAAAAAAAAAAAAAAAAAAAAAAAAAAAAAAGGTGCCTGGACTGCCCTCACCCTTTCACTTCCACAGTACTTACCCAAAAGTACCTGGAAACTTTTCTCTAGCTTTAGGCGATCATGCCTTCAGAAAGCAAACGTATCTGCTGTCTTGCACGGCAGAATTACCTGTTACCCTTCCTCCTCAGGAAGGATTAGTAGCAGGTTCCCATTAGGACTCCTTTAGAGGTGAGGCGGTAAGAATGGGATCCAAACCGCATCCTAAGGTGTTCGGCAGAGATCAGACGCGGACCCCCTCAACCTAAACACGGGAACTGTCTTCCGATGGGTTGTAAAACACGACCCAGTCTGAGACCGAGCTGCAGATTCCTAAATCCGTCATTTTTCAAACGCCCGGTTCAGGGTATTTGTGTGTTTCCAGCCCCAACCAGAGTTTCCAGATGAAGTTTCCGTCGAGCTCTACCACTCCCCACGCCACCGCGGCCCCTTTCCCGTCCTCCCCCATCCCCAACTCGGCTCCACGGCAGTTGGAGAAGCCCCATTTTCACCTCCCCCGGAAAGTGGTGACATTTCAGGGCTTCCCGCTCGCTGGAAGCCCCGAAGGAGCTTCTCAGACACCTTCTCGAGGACGCGGCGCCCCGCCACCAAACTGGGAAGCCCCCCGACCCGAGCCGGGCCGGCTGGACTCCCTGCCCCCACTGAGCGCCCAGCCCCCGGGCTGCCTTTCTCGGGGAGCCCGCGAGCCCGGGGCTCCCGGGAACGGCGGCGCCGCGCCCGGCTCCTCGCGGGCCAAGTTCCCACCTGAGCCGGCAGCCCGAGGTGTCAGACGCGCGGGAGGGGCGGGGACCGAGAGGCCGGGAGCGGGGAGGCCAGACCCGGGAGACCGCGCGCCGACGACACGGATGCTCCCGGGCCCCCCGGACCGGCCAACCTGCTGCCGCCTCCCGCGCCGCCGTCCGCGCCGGCTCCCGCTCGCCCGCCCGCCCTCCCGCTCCCGGCGCCGCGCGGCCCGGGCACTAGGACCCCAGAAAGGAAGGAGGGCGCGCCGGCGGCGGCGCCGCACTTACCGCGCTCGGCTCGCCCGCGCCGCCGCCTCGCTCCCCGGCCGCAGCCGCCGCGTCCACCCCGGCAGCGCGCACACACAGCACTTGGCCAAATTCAAAGGAGCCGGGCGCGGGGGAGGGGGCCCCGCCGAGGGAGCGGAGCGTGGGAGCTGAGGGGGCGGGGGAGGGGGGCCGGGAGGGGGCGAGAGCGGCAAGTGTTACAACTTCCTTCCCTGCCCACCGCCCGGCCGCGGCGGGCAAGGGACGCGGCGAGGGGAGGGCAGCGCGCGCCGGAGCGCCAATGAGTTCACTTTCTTTTCCTCCCCCGCGCTCTCCCCCTCTCCCTTCCCGCCGGCCCCTCTAAGCCTCCCGCTCGGCCCGAGAGGCCGGACCGGAGTTTTCGGTTCTCGGCGGGGGCGCCGGAGGACGGCGGCGGTGAGGGAGGAGGAAGAGGAGGAGGAGAAGGTGAGGAGGCGAGCAGGGCGCCGCGCCAGGGAGCAGCATCCAGGACCTTAATTGTGTGACGGGGGGACGCGCGGGGCCGAGTGTGCCCGAGACACTGGCGCGTACACGTGTCCGTGTGTGTGTGTGTGTGTGTGCGCGCGCGAGTGTGTGCGAGAGGAGAGGAGCCTACCATGCGCTTCCCCCAGTGCAGATCGCGGGAGAGCCCAATCACAAGGCGAGCTGGACCGGGCTGTGATCATTTATAATCCTGGACTCCTCCGCTCCGCCACTTGTCAAGATGACAGGTACTTTATTTCTTCTTCTTCTTTATTCAAAAAAAGAGATTCCCGGTTTACTGCCTTTTTCTGTCAAATGGGATTTGCCGGACTGAACCACGTTCGCCGCCCCTCCCTTCTTCCCTCCTCCCGGCCGCGTCGGGGACGGGAAAGCTCCAAGGCTCCCATGCTGTGACCAATCAGTGCATCTACTACTCTTGCCGTGATTTAGGGGTCATCCATGAATAACACTTCACGCTGATGAATGGCTCTTGCCGGCTTTCGGCTCTGATGAGGGGTCTGCCCGCCGCTGATTGCAAACACTAATGAACTTACAGCGCCATTTGAAATTCACACGCACCTACAAAGTGCGGGGGTACGTGCTCGATGGGGGGGGGTCTGTCCCTTTCTTCTCTGGGTCGCGGGCCGGGGGGAGGGGTGAGGGAGGAGGGACAGGAGGAGAGGGCGGGTAATTGCTTTGGACCAAAGTGGAAACACTTCTCTGTGTAATCAAACCTCTAACCTTCTTAGAAAACTACTTTTCTTGATCTTTCATAGGGTGGGCATTTCAGGTCAGCTGAGTCACCCGAAGAGGTAGAAGTGCAAGACACTGCCGGGAAGATGGATTCCGAGGCAGAAGGGTGTAATTAAGGATTTCCACTCTCGGTAGGCGGCCCGTCCTTTACAAGAGCCTCTGAAAATGACCTGCACCTTCCCTTCCAGAGTGTCCTCTCGTCCGAAACTGAAAAGCGCAAATGACCTTCGCACGCGGAAAGGGGCTCTGAACACCAAGATTCCTTGCAAGCCCCAGCTCGGAGCTGGCGGAGAACAAGTGTCCACCCTCCGGTTCAAGCACCGGGACCTCCCCAACAAGCGCGCACTGGCCGGACCGCGAGAAGGGCGGGGGGAGGTTCGGGAGTCCTCCACAGTCTGCACACCCCGCATTCTCGACCCCCCCCACCCCGTTCTCCCCTCGATTAGCAGCCAAACGCTCCCTCTTGCCTCGACTTGGTTTGCTGTAGGAGGAAAATAAAAGTTGACTGCTCTCCACGAGACGCTGCCTACTTTGTACTCACTTAAGTTCCCCTCCACACCGTCCCGGTTCCCGACCCCCCAGCCCCAGCTGGCCCCGCGTAAAGGAAGCCAGCCGAGGCAGTTTCAAGTTCCGTCTGCTCCGGAGGTTTGGGATGCCCAATCCGCGACCTTCGCGGAGCCGCTCTCCGGCTCTTCGCCCTTTTGGAACCTGTTTCGCATCCAGAGGCAGCAGGGCGAGGGCGTGCGCGCTTGGGAAGGATCAGTCCGCTGGGCTCCTCTTCGGGCTCCCTAGCGTACCCCACACGCCCACCCCGTAGCTCTGAATTAGTGCCCCAGGCCTTAACGGGCCGCTGGCAAACTTGACCTAGGAAGCGTGGCAGAGGAACTAGCGAGCCCCCAGCCTTCTCACGCCATCTTCCACTTTACAACTTCAGAGCAGAGGATTCCAGCGCCCTGCACCTAACGGGGACTCGGGCTGGAAGGAAACACACCTGTATTTGTTACTACGTGCAGAACAAGAAACAGACTAAGCGCTTTGAAAACAAGAGCAATGCCCCCTAGGAAAGCCTGAGGCTTCATGATAGAGTTTCTCCAAGTTTTGGGGAGAACTGACAAGGAGAGTCCCTGAACTCGAATTAGTGTGCCCAGCCCCCCTCCCCGAGCCCCCGAAGTTGTTAAATGACCAAACGCGGTCCACCTACTTGTTAAGAAATAACGGTAATTCATGACCACCACGACCCCACTCCCGGGGCACCAGCGACGCTAAGAACCACAGGCACATTTATGAGGCAAGAATGTAGAGTCGCCCTGGGGTGATTAGTCTCTTTCCTGCTTTGCATGTTTCGCACTTGGAAAAAAAAAATAATAATAGGTCAGTGGAGGCAAACTCCATTCCAGCCATCCTCATTGTCTTAAGAAAACTTCTGAATTGTGGGGGTATACCTCAGATTTACATGACAGTCACACTAACTACTTAAAATCTGCATCCCTGATCAAAGGGAAACTTGAAGGATATTTCATCAATTACCTCTGTGGCCCAGTTCCCAGAAAAACATCTTAAGTGTTCGAAACTTTCCTAAGTGTCCATGTAACACTCTCCCCTTGCTCTTTTGTACCTTACCTATCTAGGAATACACACAAAAAAGAGATAAAACACATCCTAAAGAGGCCAGAATAGAAGAACTAAATTGCTGGTAGAACAGGCAGGAGGTGGGGTCGGGGTGAGGGTGGGGGGAGTGGCATGTTTCTTCTTTTCAGCTCTTTTCTCTTTTCAGCCCTCATTATAGCTAAAGCTGGTAATGAGCATAGGAAACAATAGAACTCATAAAATTTAGAAATGGTAATAAATCTTGAAGCTTGTCTCTAGCCCAGCTCCCTGTTACATGATATTCAAAGTTTTTCAGTGTGTGATGTTGAACATTCACACTAATTGTATGCGATACAGACAGAAGACTCTAGAACTCCTTCAGACCGCCCCGTGCACCCTAAGCCAGGCATCACTGGAGGACAAAACGTGCTGGGTGTCCTCAAGGACCGACCGCGTGCAGATGGCAAGCCCGAAAGGCAGGCAGTTTATGTATGTTAAGTTTGAGGCTCCGCGGGGTTTTTTTTCCCCCTTCCCCTCACTAACAAAGAAGTTCCATCCTTTGAGGTCCTTAGGAAAAGCTGATGTTGTACAGTGCCCAACTCTACCAGACGCTTTCTCCTCCGAATACATCCTTGGAAAGCAGAGAGGCTGCTTGCTACGTGACCATCAGGCTTTTTGCCTCGCTGAGCTGCTGCCTCGGGAGGGCGGGGAGGGGAGGTAGATCACACTGTGCCCTGGGCTGCGATGAAAACTCAAGCGGGAGAAGAAATGCAGGACGGGGCTGTCTGTTTTTGCAAACCTCTGGCCGCTCACAACAAACTCTGCCAGGCGCGGCTGGTGACTTTGCCGCGTTAAGGCAGCCGGTCGTGCCCAGGATCATGGGGCCGCACTGGCGGCATGGCCCTCCCGTGGGGCCCCCTTGTCACAGTGATACTCAGCTCTCCGGAAAAAAAAAAATGTTGCCGAGCTCCCCTTGCAGCCTCCGCCCCCACACCTGCAAATGCACGCCCAGCGGCCCTGGCAAACCTCTCCAGTTCGCTAGGGAGGAAGATAATGGACCGAGCCACTTTGGGATTAGGAAGAAACTGGTTGTGCCCTCGGGACTGAGGTGGGGTGGGAAAGGGACCTGCTCTTTGCCCTGCTGCGACGCTGGGCCCACAGCCCCTGCTCTGCCGGGCTCCATCCATTTCCCTGTTACCAGGGTCACTTCCCACTTGCAGGCGATGCCCATCCACTTCAGTCAGCATCACGGAAGCCTTCCCAGGAGGCTGATGTTTTGGGGACTGTCAGTTTCCTCCTCCTGTCCTCAAGGTCCAGCCTGAAGCCGCCAAAGAGGGTGGCAGCTGTTCCCGCCTCCCTCCCGTGGGGCGCAGCCGGTCTCCACTGCTACTTCCTCCTTTGACAGGCGGGGCTTTCAGGCGTGCAGAAGGCGGGCACGGGGTCAGGCAGGTAGGAGGCTCTCCGAGGAGGCCTGTAGGCACCGTTCCACTTCATGAGCATTCTTTGGACTTATTACATCAGCTCGAGCAAACTGAGGCCGGAATGGCCTGACTGTAGGGCTCAAATCCAGCTCCAAACTCTCTGGACAAGGAAAGGGGGTGGGGTGGGGGCAGTGGTGGCGAGAATGACTGAGGGAGCCACAGCGTGGACACTTAGACCTTCACGTTGACCCTTTGAAAAGATCAGGCAAGCCAACGTCTCTACTTCCAAAAAGAGGTTCTGTGTCAACTGAGAACACTGAGCGATGAGCACTTTAATAAAACAAAGGCTGAAGGTTGGCAGCGGGGGGAAGAGGGTGAGTCCTGGACACTTGGAGTGCTGCTGGTTCAACAAAACTCTTTGCATGGAGCAGACCCTTAACCTAGAGCAATTTCCAGCACTAGAACTTAACTTTGACACAGGAGTCTCTCCAGTAGCTCTAAAGTCATTATCGGGTGTTCCTTGTTTCTTCCCCTGGGAAAATAAGCAACTTATTTCCCTTGGCTGCTAGGTGGAGGGAAACCGTAAAACAAATATTCTAACTTGATCGCTGATCAAGTCATAAAGTTAAATGACTACTGGTGGTGGGAAATATGCTTTCGCTACCTTCATTAAAGCACGGTAGGCCTCTCTCAATGCACGTGCATTTGCGAACTACCCAGTGAACGGGTGATCAGGCGAACTGAACTTGAAACGGGGCCTTGTTTTCCCAGGACGTTGGTTTGTGTTCTGCCGCCTAAACAGAGCCTCCACGTGGCTCCCACCTGTGGTGAAAAGGTATCTGAGCAGCCCAAACCACCTGCTTACTTGGTTTTGCTTCAGTCACGTAGAAAACCCAGTTCCTTGAAGGATTTTGAACACAGAAGCATCTTTTCACATGCGGCACTTTCAATTTTGGTTTAAGTCCTCGTATGTGTTTAGAACGTGCCACATTATTCCGCACTGAATGATTAAAAAACCTTTATAGTTAATTGTTAGCATGGAACGCCCTTTAAAACCCGTCATATTTTCTATGGACAGCTTTTTGATAAGCGGTATATATACTATGCTTACGGTATGCAGTATAGACAGTGTTTGGTGTATTTAAGTTAGACACTAGCTGCTGGCAAGGTTTATAAAAATTCAGGACAGAGGACAATTTTGTTTATAATAGGATGCCCTTTAAACGTTTCAGGATCCCGTCTAGAAGTTCACTTGTAGACATAGATTAAACACTTGGCATCAAGTGACTACTTTGACTTGCAGACCCACCGAGCACCTTCTCATTTCCTGGAAGTTTCCTACTCTGTCCTCCCTTTGCCAACTCCTGAGTCTGGGATGTCCTGTACTCTCAGCCTCTGGAACACTTGTTTACTAGCGCACCCGTAACGGTACTTCCCTCCCTTGGAAGAGCGTCCATAGTATTTTCTGCATGTAATAAAGGATGGCACTGTTTTATTATATGGGCCTTTTGCTCTTTAAAACCACAGGGTCCGGCACAAAGGGCTGACACCCAGAAGATGTTCATTAAGTGGTTGTTGAATGAATGAGTGAATGCATGAATAAAATATTTTCACCCTATTCCGTCATTCCGACTTTTTTTTTAAATGATAAGTCATAAATAAAATAGACTTTGAGAATATACTTATTAAGTACACTTTCTCCTTTTCTGCCCATCCATTTTTTTTTAATGGCACATCAATGAAAAATTCTAGCCATGATATCCAGCCACATCAGTTCACCCCTGAACTTGGTTGACTTCCCAGACACACAGTTTGAAATAAAGGCAAAAATAATGGGGAAAAGCAAAGAGATCACATTTTGTGTTCCTCTTTTTCAGCAAGATGTAGCCATATACGGAAATTTGGAAAAATGTGTAGTATGCACCTATCAAATGCAGATACTCTAAGTATTTTCTATTAAATATGATACTGTGATGCCCTTATTGTTTACCGAATTCCTTTGGACTTTTAATGGTCAGAAGTGTAGAGCCTAAGATGACTGCTTTTCATTTCTTCAAGACAAGGGTTCAGCTGGTATTGGGGAAACAATCTGTGTTTGTTCCTGTCTGCTCAGGAGGACTGTTTCTAATTGATCTGGCATGGAATTTAGTTGGTGATGTGTACGTAGCAACCAAAGCGCAGAGCCTGTATGCTTTGTAAAGTGATAACCATATGGGCCTTATTTGAAACATTTGAGGATTTTCAACATTAACCTGGGTTAAATTGAGCTATAAATTCAACTCAAATGTATACGTTCTGACAAATTCATCATCACTTCGGATAGATCCAATCCGTGCTCCCCTCAGATTAATAAAGACGATGACCGCTTATCACAAATGCGGAGGTTTCCTTGTGATAAACTACCCTAATGTTGTACTTTGCACTGTTTAAATGCAAATTGCCCATATTAAGCGGACATTTTCTACTGCCATCACTTTCAGTAGAATGGAAATGTTTAAAAATGATCTCTGGGTAAAGAAAAAGATATATAGTCAAACCGATTTCCTCTTACACAATTTTCAAGTGCACTTCGCCACCATCATGAAGATTTAATTAAGCAAGCTCAGCTATGGTAAAAAGCAAAGCGGCTGGAAGTTACTGCTTATGGAAACATATTCAGGACTTATCCAAAATAATTTATTTGCTATTCCTCATTTAGGGATCCGCACAATCACGGGAGGTTCAAAACACAATCGAATTCTAGAGCTTCCTTCTCCTGTTTTCGAATATCAAATTTCGAGCTCACACTTTGTTACAGATAATAGTACTGAGTTATGGATGTTGATGGTCCTTCCCTTGCAGCTTTAAATTGCCTTGAAAAAGATACAGTTTCTTTAATTAAAAAAGCTGCACAGAACTAATCCCTCTAGCTGAAAAAAGAAAAGTTTTAAGCAATCTCTTTCTGCTCTGAGAGAGAAAGGCAGACAATACCATAACAGATCAGAAACATAAGCTATAGTGTGCAGCCAGGAGCACAGCAGGAAACTGAATACTGCTCCGACTGTGTCATTTTTTAATCCCCCATCCCAGTTTTCCCCGTCTGACCTCATGCTGAGATGAAGTTATCACAGAAGACAGCTTTACTCTCACCAATGAATCCAACCCTGGATCTGTATTATCCTTAGCAGATCAAAACACCGCTTTCATCAAATAGCATTATCTGCATAAAAGGCATGCAATTGCCCGATAATTTCACCCAAACTATGCTATTCATTTAAAGGACAAGAAGAGAAATGTAATTCATTCCTTTTTGGGGGGTGGCAGAGAAGAAGTGAGACCTGGGGGAGAGCAGAGGCTGGAGAAGCTCACTTACCCCCTTCACTCATGGGAACTTTTCTGTTTTGAACACAAAATCCCAAGAAGGGGTCCGTTTAAAAGTCCCCCTTCTCCTGCGCCCGAAGATTAATTGTTGGAGCAATTTGGTGCAGTTTGAGTGACAAAAGTGTAAGTTGTGTAGAAAACTGGCAGTGAGAGATTACAAAGCTTGCTGATGTCATTAGCCATGCTTCCCTGAACCCCAATAAAAACATCATATCCAGTAAAATTAGAGAAGCATAAGAATTAGCTGAACAATTGGATGAGGTTTAACACAACATTGTGTGTAGAGGGGGGCTCTTACTGGAAGATCTTTCTATGCATTACGAGAAGTTTGAATCCTGAGATTGGGAAAACAAAGACGTATTCCACAATTTGGGGTTGATATTGCGAAGAATATTTTTTAAAATCTTAGGAGTAAAGACTAGCTTTTTTTTTTTTGATTTAGAAAATACTTAGCCTCCTTCAGACTTTTCTCCCCATTTTTATGTTTAAACAGTATTCTCATTTGCATTGTAGATTATATAAAATGTTATAATGGGCTTCTCTTTAATGGATCCTAACTCTTTATTGAATGACATCAGTTGTTTTGCTCAAGGTATCATGATAGGTTAGAGCAATCAGACAAAACCATTTATGTCAAGTAAATGGAATTACTAAGAAGTACTGAAACTCTGCTGTGGGTGTGGGTGACCTATTAGGTGTACGTTAATATCCTTATACGATGCATTATTCACCATAATTTTAGTGATTTAGCTTGAAAATGTAAATCATCTGCTCAGTCCTTTCTGAATTTACTCTGTAAATCGACCCCATAAGAAACCCAGCTTAATCTCTACCTTCCATCACCCAGACAACATCTACACACAAAAATGCGTAAGACAAACAATCAGAAGTGCTTGAAAAAAAAAAAAAAAAAGAACAACATTCAAATGCTTCAAATTGGAGGCAAGGAGGACTCCTGGGAATTCATCAGGCAGGTGAAGGGGCAAGAATTTTCCCTTGAAAGAAAGACACTGGCTCTGCAAGAAATTAATCATGGCACTATTATTTGTCATCATTGGCATTTTAATTACATGTACGTATTCTCCAAAGCATTTAGGTATAATTAATAAATAGGTATTTTTTCCACACCACCTTCCTCCAACTAGAACCCAATACAGAAGTGCTCCAAGGCTATAAGTCTAGGTGGGTTTTTGGTCAGCTCAGTAGGAAAGTTCACATTCATGTTTCCAAAATACAGCTTCGTGACATACAAATTATCTTAAATGTAATGTGATTAAGCATTAAACTATGGCATTTCCTTGAATTTAATGACAGTACTATTTTCATGTCAAACTTGATTACAAGAACCAGCTTTCAGAGGGAACTGTTTAAAATCCCAAATCATTAACAGATCATTTAGGGTTCAGGCTCACAAAACTTCTTGTCTGTGAAATATCAGCTAAAGACATGTAAGCAGAGAGGTAAGGCTCAGATTTGTGTGTGTGTATGTGTGTGTGTGTGTGTGTGTGTGTTTGACGGATTTCAGAAGTCCCATTTCTGTCTGAAAACTCCAGGAAGGAAAACTGTTTACATCACTGATGCCGCTGCTACTCTCAACGGGCCCGCTTATGATGCCGTTCATGTTCAAGACCCTCTTTTCTCAAAATAGCAAGGCATATCATGGACCATTGTACCCACTGGAAACGGAGATCGTGAGACACATGGCTTGCTTAAGACTTCAGAAAATTTAAATACACACAGGACTTTGGTATTTTGTGTCTTCTTTATTTTCACTCCAAGTCTGTGTTTGACTCAGAACTGATTTCTCTAAGACTGCAACTGGATCATTCATAAACCCAGATTTCCAAAGTAAATTAGATCAAATTCACATGAGTCTGTGTCTGGAAGGCTAAGCAATCATCTTCATGTGTAGTGAAATTGTTGATTTGTTGGTGTGGTTGTTTTAAAGACGACACCCGAGATAACATTACTTCCAGAGCACCAGCTTCCCAAATGGGGCACGGAAAGGTATTCGTAGCAACATTTTAGGTATTCTTCTGGCTGAAAGTTCAGTGTACTTGGCTTACACTACATTAAGACAGCAACCCCTGGTTTGCTCTGTGGTGTGATAAATCCCTAAGAGAGGAGAGCTGTAGATTAAGGCCATGAAATGTCTAAAGGACTCAGACTGGAATAAGCAAGTTCTGACAGGTCATAAGATCTGAGTTTTCATCTCTCTGAAGAAGATGTAGCTCTGGGTTTTGGTTTGGTTTAGGGAAAAATGTAGGAAGCCAGGCATTTTTCAAGCAGACTGGGAGAAGAGTCCGGGCTGGCCATTGGACCATCCAAATTTCTCTCTGTTTACCTTACACTTTTTTCCTAGCCCTTGCCTCCAAATCCACCAGTTTTAATCCACAAAATCTATGAAAGGCCTGGATGTACCTTCCCCTCTTTTATCCATGGGTAAGATATCTAGGAGGGGAAAAAAAAGTAGGCCATGAGAAGATTATGAGCTAAGAGTCTCTAAAGAGGGAGGAAATTGGCAGAGAGAGAATCCGAGTTAGGGGAGAAAGAAGGGAGAACCAGCTTAAACTGAAGATAAACCACAAGGATGCTGAAAGGAAGAGAGGGTGTGTGTGAGATTCGTAGGTTAGAGTCCTGGTTTAATGATCCCGGTTTAATGGAGTTCTGCATTCACCTCTGGTCTATTTACACTGATGAGTGAGTACTGGAAACTTGCCCCAAGACTTTATAGTGTTACTTAGAAGCTACATTTAAATCAGGCCATGGTACGAGAATATTCTTTTTTTCGAAATTATTAGAAGTCAAACTTTATTATACTCTGAAGTCGATTTTGATAATAAAGAGGTTCTATACTAAACTGTGAAGATTGTCTTGATAATAAAACACGGTGACTAAAATCTACGGTAGCCCTAGATCAGCAGGGTTCTAATTGCGGCCTTTAGACCACCTGTATCAGAATCACCTGGGAGTTCGTAATAACATGCACGTTCCCGGGTCCTACCTTGGCTCTTTGGAATCAGAATGTCTAAGGATGCAACCGTTAAATTAGCAATTTTAACAAGGCTTCCAGAGTATTCCTATTTGCAGGGAGGTTTGAGAAGTATTGCTCTGGGCTCAATATTTTGCATAAAGCAAATAGATATTTCAGTTTTTATCAGAAGCCTATTAAAGAGAGGTTGTTGCAAATAAATGTAGTTGAATTATTTTCAAAAGTGACACATTTCCATTTAAGGAAGAAACCAAAATTCACAATATTAAAGAAGGTGAGAATGTCTGTCTGAAGAAATTCCAGCTAAACATTCAGTGACACTTCAAAATTAGATCTTGAATCATTCTTTCTAAGAGTAGTAAAATCAATAAGTTGTAAATTCAAATAGAATTTTCAATTCTCTTCTGTAGTTGGATTATTGGGTACAAATTTTTGCTGACTATATTGTTCAATAGCATATGCATGAGACCAAACATATAGATTTTGGATGAAACTTTAGATATGTATTAGTTCTATTTATTACTGGAAATTAATTCTTTGTGTGAGATGGTATAGGAACTGACTCAACATGTGTAGCTTTCAACAGAAATGTAAAATATAAATAGAAATATATACTTTTTTTTAAAGATTTTATTTATTTATTGACAGATAGAGATCACAAGTAGGCAGAGAGGCAGGCAGAGAGAGAGGAGGAAGCAGGCTCCCTGCCGAGCTGAGAGCCCGATGTGGGGCTCGATCCCAGGACCCTGGGATCATGACCTGAGCCGAAGGCAGAGGCTTTAAGCCACTGAGCCACCCAGGTGCCCCAGAAATATATGCTTTTTTTTTTTTTTTAAATTAAAAACAAGGAGAATAATGTCCCCCAGATGGCAACCCAGGTTGTTCCTGACATGACTCCCTCACAAGAAGAACAACTAACAACTACTCTAGAATAACACATCACCGAGTACATTCTAAAACATGGAGGTAGAGGGGGTAAGGCTGAGCCCATCTAATAAGCATAACCAGAGAATACAGGAAACCATGGAGCTCATTCTTCAGCCTCATGTGGGTAGGGAACTAACATGGCAGTCCTGTTCAACTATTCCCAGCCAGTGGCACCCCCATAACTCCATCCTCAGAGCTTCAAAAGTTCCTTGCCCCAAAACAGACCATAACTGCAGGCCCTACTGGCCCAAGGGTATTACCGCTAGACACACCTAGAATCCAAAATGAGGCTTACTGGTGAAGGACTGTTCCTGTCAAGGAAAACCTGTAAAGCCTGGAAGAGGAGCCCCATTACTCAAATGCATAGATAATCAATGTAAGGAATCTAATATCATAAAAAATTAGGTAAATATGACACCAAAGGAAGCTAATAAAGCTCCAATAATTGACCTTAGAGTAATGGAGATCTATGAATTGCCAGACAAGGAA
This sequence comes from Martes martes, assembly GCF_963455335.1. Lineage (NCBI taxonomy): Eukaryota > Metazoa > Chordata > Mammalia > Carnivora > Mustelidae > Martes > Martes martes. Next base: position 12,994,175 of record NC_137889.1, on the reverse strand, counting down.
TTCAGAATAATCTTCTCAAAGAAATTTAGTGCATTGCAAGAAAATACAGAGAGACAATTGAAAGAAATTAGGAAAACAGCACATAAAATGAGAAGTTCAACAAGGAAATAGCAACCATCCAGAATACACACACACACACACACACACACACACACACACACACAGAGGAATCCTAAAGTTGAAAAGTATGGTAACTGAGCTGAGAAATTCAACAGGGAGTTTTAAAGGTAGACTCAACATGCAGAGTGACCTGGAGGGTAAGGCATTAGAAATTCCCTAATCAGAGGAGCAAAAATAGGAAAGAATGAAAAAGAGTAAAGAAAGCATATGGATTATGGGGCACAATGAAAAGGAACAGTATTCACATGAAGGGAATTCCAGATGAAGAAGAGAAAGGGATGGAGAGATATTTAAAATAATGGGGGACGCCTGGGTGGTTCAGTCGTTAAGTGTCTGCCTTTGGCTAGGGTCATGATCCCAGGGTTCTGGGATCAAGCTCCACATCCAGTCCCTCATCAAGCCCTGCATCAGGCTCCCTGCTTGGCAGGAAGCCTGCTTCTCCTTCTCCCACTTCCCCTGTTTGTGTTCCCTCTCTAGCTGTGTCTCCCTCTGTCAAATAAATAAATAAAATCTTTAAAAAAATTTAAAAAAGAATAATGGCTAAGAATTTCTTGAACTTGGGGAGAGAAAGGGACATCCAGACCCATGAGGCCCTAAAGACCCCAAGTAGATTGAACCTAAATAGGGCTACACTGAGACATATTATAATTAAATTGTCAAAGGTCAAAAACAAAGAAAGAATTTTAAGAGCAACAAAAGAAAAGAGAGAAGTTACATAGAAGGGAGCCCTCATAAGACTGCCAGTAGATTTCTAAGCAGAAACTTTTCAGTCCAGGAGAGAATGGGATGATATATTCAAAGTATTGAAAGAAAGTAACTGTCAACCAAGAATCCTACACCTGGCAAAGCTGTCCTTCAGGACCAAAGGAGGGATAAACACTTTCCCAAGCAAACAAAAGCTGAGGGAGTTCCTTATCACCAGTCCTGCCTTACAAGAAATGCTAAGAACAATTCTTTGGGTGGAAGCAAAAGAATGCTGTAATTAACATCATAGCGCCCCAAAAAGGTAGTGTAAATCTCCCAGGTATTGATAAATATATGGTAATAGATTGTGGAATATAGTAATAGTGGTGCATAAATCTCTTACTACTCTAGTTTAAAATGTAAAAAAAAATGTAATAAAATAATTATAATTACTATAACCTATTATTAGTTTCACAGTATAAAATAGTTATAACCTAAAATTGTAACAGTGATAACCTAAAATGTGAGGGGGAGAAGTACAAGGGTGAAATTCATAATTTCTGTTGTCATAAAGTCGTTATCAGTTAAAGTAGGTTGTTATAAGTTCAAGATATTTTATGTAAGTCTCATGGTAACCCCAAGGGAAAAATCTTACAGTTATTATACAAAAAATAAACAAACAAACAAAACCATGACCAAAAAATCAAAGCAGGATAAGAAATAGGGAAAAACGAATCTACAAAACAACCAGAAAGCAATTAAGAAAATAACAATAGTAAGTAGTTACTTTAACCACAAATGGATTAAATTCTATAATTAAGAGACACAGAGTAGCTTAACAGATTAAAAAAAAAAAATCCAACAACATGCTGTATACAAGATACTTTGACCTTAAAGACATGTAGACTGACTGTGAAAAAGTAGGAAAATCCACCTCAAGCAAATGGGAACCCCTCCAAAAAAAGCCAGGGTAGCCATCCTTATATCTAACAAAATAGACTTTAAACTAAAGATGGTAAAAAGAGACAAAGAAGGTCATGAAAAAACGTTTAAAAAATGGTAGCAAGGGGATATAAGAATTGCAAATATTTATGTGCCCAACATTGGAGGAAAGGTGTCAAAAAGCACAGACTTCCAGTTTTAAGGTAAATAAGTACTAGGGACAGGTGGTACAGCATAATGACTATAGCTAACACTGCAATGTGACATGTACGGGAAAGTTGAGAGAGTAATTCATCAGAGTTCTCATCACCAGGGAAAAAATTCCTTTTTTTCCTTTTTTTTTTTCCTTTGTGTTGTACCTATATGAGAAGATGAATGTTGGCTAAACATACTGTGTTAATCCTTTCATAATACATGCAGATCAAATCAAACTATGCTGTATACCTTAACCTCACACATTGTTATATACATCAGTTACTTTTCAAGGAAACTGGGTGGAAAAATTAAGAGCTTCATTTGGAAGCTACACATTTGAAGGTCAGCATCCCGTACTATTTCTAGGATAAGTTTCAGAAGTATTGCTCCCATCAAAAGTCTTTACGTTTTCATGTATATCATGATTTCTACCCTGCCAGCATCACTTCCTGCTCTGAAGAAGTGCTATTCATATTTGAAGGTTGTGATGTTGTTCTCCCTTACATTACAAATTTAAAGTCCTTATTGCAGAGAGTGGGGAAAACATTAAAAATAAGTCTTTTTATGTTGTCTTCACTATAGTTACGCTAGTATACCTGGTTCTCTCTCTCCTCTGCCGCCTCCTCCTGACCCACTGTGCCTGCATACCTTCGGACATTGTGCTGAGCGTGTAAGGTGCATGATTTCACATCATCCCCATAGCCACTTCAAAACTAGTCCCTATTGTCCCCCCATTTTAAAGATGACAACACTGAATAGTAAGCAATTTTTTCCAGTGTTATGTGGAAGAGCTGGAATTAATAAGCTTGATTCCAGACCCCAAACTCTTAATACCAACATATACTTCCTCTTTATCAGAAATAGAAATAGAATCACGGGGCGCCTGGGTGGCTCATGGGTTAAAGCCTCTGCCTTCGGCTCGGGTCATAATCTCGGGGTCCTGGGATCGAGCCCCGCGTCGGGCTCTCTGCTCAGCGGGGAGCCTGCTTCCCCCTCTCTCTCTGCCTGCCTCTCTGCCTACTGGTGATCTCTCTCTGTCAAATGAATAAATAAAATCTTAAAAAAAAAAAGAAATAGAAATAGAATCAGTTCTGATCATAAGTTAGTTTACCTTTTATTTTATTTTATTTTAAGTAGGCTCCATGCCCAATGTGGGCCTTGAACTGATGACCCTGAGATCAACAGCCAGATGTTCAACCAACTTAGCACTGAATTAGTTTACCTTTCAGACACGTATATAAAATTGTATAGCGACAGAAATAGAAACTTGAGCTTAATGAAAGAGAATTACCTCTTTTCAAAAAACACAACATGACCCTAATGAGAATTTCACAAAGGTGACGTCTTTTAGTTGTTTGAGTCTGTTTTTGAGAAAAGTTACTTATTTCACAACGTGGAAAAATTCATCTTGACAAATCCTTAGGTCTCGTTCCACAGCAAGATTACTCATCCTTCCGTATTTTATGTGTTGTACAGATTTAAAATAAAATTGCCCCAAATAGAACACTTTTCACAATTCCCCTACCTATTTCTCTAAATAAAATTACTGCAACCATCAGCACGTTATTTTAAAATGATGGTTTAAGGCTAAAGTGGCAAAAGATTTCAGTTCCAGAATGATGGTTCTCTCTTCAGTCATCTATGCAGGATAGAGTTAAGTCAGTTTTAAGGAGTGGATATAGTTTTGGGATGATAAACATTTGTGACTCTGATACAACATTTTCAGGAAGGCTGCTGCTGTTCCAATGGCCTTTCGCTCGCAGAAATTGATAATCCTCTTTAAAGGACAGGAAAGTTAAGCAGAGTGAATTGTAAGCTTGCTGCTCCTTGAAATTACAAATCATTGAAAAACTGTCCATGAGAACACCTTAGGGACTAAATGTGGATAATAATGGTTTATATGTGGTTGCAAAACAATAATGAACCCGTCTAATCAATTGTTCTGAATAGCAATAGATCACAGTGGAAAGAAAAATACACATCCTTATTGACCCCTTGTGCATTCTGTTAGTTTTTATTCTTGTGACTTTCGAACAGTTTCCTTTTATATTTAATCATGCAGTAACAGATTAGCCCCCAAATTGTTCCCCATAGCGCTTCCTAAAAGCAGAATTTAATGTAAACAACTAAAACTGGAGTAGAAAATAAACCCATTATCTTTGCTTCTTTATGGATATAATATCATATGATGGGAGAGTTATTTTAGAAAGAACTTAGTAAAAGAACATTAATTGGAAGAGAAGTGAACCATGGCCTGTCTTACTCTTTAATTTTGATGATCTTCATAATGGATGTACATTAGTACAGATAAACATACTTTGTTGTGATCTGTAATTACCGATAAACTATTATATGATTGTACTGGGCACATTAGTGTCACATGTTATGGACATGCCGTATGTCCAGAGTTAAACGGTAGAAAAATAACTCTCTAGGCTCTTCACTCCCTCAACCCCCACCACCTTTAGATTTTATGTTTATGTTAATACATTCACGTAACAGAGAACTAGGGAAAGGATTAGACTAGTTTATGAAGATGATCGTGGCCAAAAAATCCACTGGACACACCAACGATCACTATCATCACCGACACACTGAACTGTTTGTCAAATAACAGTTTCCTTTCATCCTGAGTTAAACCGACACACAGGAAGTAACAGGAAGTCCTCTCTCTCTCTGCGGATGTCGTAAGGTTTTATGAGGATCCAATGAAATAGCAATTTTAAGTTTTACAGGGTTCAAGTTTATTATTAATATCTTTCATTTATTAAGCAATCTTTCTTTCATTCAACTCATGTAACAAAAGCCGAAGTAAAGTATTTTAGTCAGAGTGTTACTACAGTAATTTGTGTGAAGCGATGTTACTATCTTTCAGCTTTGTCTTAAACATTTACTTAACACCATGTGCACAGATCTAAAGGTGCAAAACAAAGCATACAGGATTGATAAACTGGTCCTCTCTTCTTGTAATACATTGTGTTGGGCCCTTCGTGCTCATTCCACATCTCCTTTTAATTAGTGATAAAAATGTGCCACCTGCGTGAGTTTAGTGTCTTGTAGAGAAGTACGCTTCTCAAAGAGTGGCCTACGTAGCATTTCATATGATGCCTTAATTTATTACACTATTACTCAAACACCCATACGGCATTTTGGTGACAGTCAACACTGTATGGTTGAGTATTAATCAGTTAGAAAAAGAAATGTGGTTTGTATGTATGTGACTCCAATCCATTTAATCTTACTGGTATTGCTCTGCTATGGGCTATCTTTTTTGGTGTCAAATTTTGGTATGAATACCAGTAAAGGAATTTTTTTCGTGTTTATTTAAACAACTGCTTTGCAGGGCCGCCTGGGTGGCTCAGTTGTTAGGCATCTGCCTTCGGCTCAGATCATGATCCTGGGGTCCTGGGATGGAGCCCCGCACTGGGCTCCCTGCTCAGTGGGAAGCCTGCTTCTTCCTCTCCCACTCCCACTTCTTGTGTTCCCTCTCTCTCTTTGTCAAATAAATAAATAAAATCTTAAAAAAAAAAACCTGCTTTGCAGTTTAGTATTTTAATTCAGCTAAATCTTTAGCTAGAAGTGCCATCATTTCTTTAATTTTGATAACTAACTTGTCACCAAATATAAAAATCTGAATTCCAATTAAATTGTATTTATTAAAATTGTACTTCTTAAAATTATTTTTATAAATATGATTTCTCATTTCTCTCTCTTTTTGAAGTATATTTAAGAAAAAAGTTTGTTTGCTTAAACTTAGAAAAACTTAGAAAAACAATGCAATAGTTAGAAAACTTAGAAAAACTTAGAAAAACAATGCAATGCTAATTGCAGTGGTGAACTATTCTGATTATGGTTTTATTTCCTTGAAATATTATGGCTAGATTAGAAATTTTACTGTAGGACCAATAGTAGCTAAGTCAATATAAATTTGAGTATTTGGAGATACCCACAAATATGCATATATATCCATGTGTGTGTATCTATCTTTGCATAAGGATAGATAGATAGATAGATAATATGTTTATATGTACATTTCTAGAACAGTTTTATAGTTAACCTTTGTTTTTAAAGAAACTAAGCTAGCCCAGTCTCTTGGCAGCATTTAATCTTTCAAGGAAGATGCTTTAAAAATGCTACAATTAAGAATCTTTGGGATTTCCCTAATACATATGTGCATGTATAAAAGAATCATTGTAACATAGAAAATTGTCCATCTGATTTCTTTGTAGATCTCAATTGTTGAAAGACTTTTTTTTTTAGCAAATATAAATTAAAATACTAACATTTATGTGAGATCCTCTCATTGATTACCCTTTTCCAGTCATCTGTTCTTTTATATCTACCGTTTTTAATTTCTGGGTTTTTCCTAATGCATGATATATTATATTCTTTCAAACAAGGTGGTTCTGCTGATGTATTTGATCATTTCAGTTACTCTATTTTGGAATATTTTGATCACACACAATATTGTACTTCTTAAACTTTGATTTTTTTTCATTCAAGAAGCAAGAATTCTGAAGTGAATTATGGTAAATATTTGACCATACAGATTTGTGGGGCTCTAAAAATACTAATGTCCCTGTTTACCTTTTCTTTGTATTACAATTTATGGAATATAAGTAGATTTCCACACTTGTAACATAAATGTCCTAAGATCAGATTATTTATGCTTAACAAAATATATCCACTGCTTACTGCTTTGTTTGACTATTTACCTTAGCAACTTTTTTTGCACATGGTATTTATTATGTGAATTCAAAATGACTGATGGTTATATACTTTGTGGAATGTTAGCTGTCTACCGCCTGGAACTATAACCCTTATTCTCGTCTTTTCCGTAATCTGTTGTCACAGATCTTTCTGGGTAATTTCAAATTAAAGCATTTTCCTACCACAGGACCTGTTGCAATTTTTTGTAATGTGAATAACTGTGATGATAGAGTTAATTTGTGTGTGAAAATATGAGGGGAAAAGTCATTACACGTAATTCTAATTAATTGTTAATTTTGTGAACTGGATGGTAAGCGCTAATGAATTTCATAATCTCAAATCAAACCTAATTTCTCCAGCTGATCTTATCAGTTCTTCAAGGTTTAAAATAGTGTGAGAGATGAATTGAAAAGTAACAATTACCTGATAATAAATTTAGAAGAATAGTCAATTCAAGGCATATATATACTTAACATCAAGATTTCCAAAATTCTGAAATTTACTAAATAGATTCCTATTGTTATATCACAGGGTAATGCCTCATTCTGGATACACAGAAGGAGAAAAATAAGTTCATGTTGAGTTGTTCTCAATAAAGAAAACTTGAATCTCAACAGGCAGAAAGAAACAAATAAAGGGATATTTAAAGATGTAGGAAAAGATAAAAGTACACCAAAATGCAAATTTTATTGATGGTCTCTGCTAATAGCATAACTATAGTTGGTAAATGAAAAATGTCTGGGAACCTGAGTGGCTCAGTGGGTTAAAGCCTCTGCTTTCGGCTCAGGTCATGATCCCAGGGTCCTGGGATCGAGTCCCGCATCGGGCTCTCTGCTCAGCGGGGAGCCCGCTTCCTCCTCTCCCTCTGCCTGCCTCTCTGCCTACTTGTGATCTCTGTCTGTCAAATAAATACATAAAATATTAAAAAAAAAAAAAAAAAAAAAGAAAAATGTCTGCATAGAAGAAAAACAATAAACAAATAACAATCATTATAATAGGGAAAAGAATTATCATATAGAATAGGGCTTTTGAGAATTTTTCTACAATTTTCTTCAATGGCACTTTCGACCTAAATGAAAAAATAACTAAGGGATTATTAATAATACCACTTGGTAATACAGACTGATGAACTATATTATAAAACATTACTGTAACACTAAGTAAACCTATAATTCTTCATATTATATATTAATGGTTTCAAGTCACCGTGATATATATATACATGGAAATGTGTATATATATCTATGCTTAACTTTCTGCTTAAAGCTGCCTGAACTTTCTGAAAAAAAATTAATTTTTTTCACCGAGGGCAAATATTCATTTAATAACTTATAGTTGATTTATTTATTATACATATCCTACCTACTTTGTATTCAATTTTCTTACTATTCAAATTTGGTCACAGGAAGATATACTTTAGCAAAAGAAAACTAAGAAAAGCAAGAGTATTACAGTTTTTTCCCTCCATCCCAAGTTAATATCCTTTTCTGAATATTCTAGTTCGCATGCTATATAGACTATGTAATATTTAAAACCAAATTTCGAAAGCCCTGCTTACTTGATGACTTCGTTTTTGAAAAAGAATATTTCAGTAAACTTTGTCCTGCTTCTGGAGAACAGAGCTCCTTTTTAAAATGCAGCGAATAGTTTCAGCATGATCTTTTCCTTTATGTTTTATTTAAAATGTTAATGGAGTAAATCCACAATTCACATAATTTATTTTGAAACACTTTTGTTCAGAATAATGCATTGTAAGAACAGTGATATACAGGCAAGTTCCCTTAAAGAACATGCATCAATTCAGCTCCCTTTTGAAGCATATTGCAAATGCCCTCTAACAGGGCACACAACATTACATAAATCATCTTATATGAAAAATTAACATGACATCAAATATTTATAAATATTAATGTGTATGTTAATATAACCAAAGCTGTAACAAACAATCATAACCTTGCCAAGTTTCCTAGGACAGGCGCCGCTGATAATGATATCCATTATCTCTGGAGGAACACACAATTATGAAAGTTATACACAGGATGCTATGTTCTTAGTTGCTTTTAAATTTATCCATTAAATGTCTACCTTATATATACTATTAACCCTTTGGGCACACACTCTTAAGAAGCAGCTTATGTGGGTAAATATTTATGAAATCATTTTTATTTAATCATGTACACGGGAAGTCCCTGATTTTTCACGATTTTATACATCACTGCAGTATAAGGGTATCTTCAAATAAATTCCCTTGCATTGATTTCATTAATACATGTTCATTGCTACATATGCATTTAAATGTATGTATGCTGTCTGTGCCTTGTTTGAGAAAGATACCCTTGGTGAAGAGGGATTGGTGATCTGTGGCTCTGAAATGTGGTATGCCAGCTTGGCCCTGCCCCGGAAAGCTCTCTTTAGAAGCCTCCACGTGGAGAATGTGGTGGGAGTGGTGAGTTCTCCGGCCTCCCCACGCCCCAAGGTGTCAAGTCTATAGGCAGAGTTTTTGTTCAGACCTTATGGGTCATGGGTATGGCCAGCCAGGCAAAGTTTTGTTTGGGATTCTTTTTGCGGATTCAACTCTATGGTTAATTTTGTCCATGGACATTAAAACAAAGTGATTTCAGAGGAAAGAAAAAAGAAAGAAGCCGCCATTTTATCTATGTGCATAAAAGGCTCAGCCAAATGATTCTCATGAGCAAAGCAAGAAGATTAACTTTATTTTAGGATAAATATACTTTCAGGTTGAATATGTTTTGCTTCCCTGAAAGAGAGCTCAGTAAGAAGGCTCCTGAATCCACCGGACTAAACCTGTGCCCAAGTTAGGACATTCTTTGTTTTAAAGCACCTGCCTTTGATTTCCAGTCTGATTCTTGATAGGACAAATAGACATTTTGTGTGTGTGTGGTATTGGACTCCAGAGAGAATCCGCTCAATGTCACTTAGGATGGGATGAGTTCAGCCGTGAGTGTGCTGCAGGAGTACGGACCCTTGTTTTCATTTTGAAGTTTTGTGTCTGGCTCCTGGGTCTGGGTTTGAGTTTGGGGTGGTTTCACTCAGGCTAACAATGCTGACTCAACATATTTTACTTTCTGAAAAGCTAACTATGGAATGAGTAATGTCTCAATTGGTCAAAAATGTCACTCTAAATAATCTTAACAATTAAAGGTGCATTTTATTGCAAATCTTTAAAAATGTAATTGACGTTAGATGGTATGTGAACCCCGTACACATTCGGTACTAGTTACTTTAATCAGATAAGAGATCAATATTGAACAGGTATCATTCTTAAGTGGGTCAGAATTTTGAATAGGATGCAAAGAAAAAGGGTGAATTTGCAGACTAGACCTTACTGTGTCACTTAGTAATCAAAAATTTCTTTAGACCTAGTCTTTCAAATCCCCCAAAATATGTTATCATATTTTACTATTGGCAATTTTACCCTTTCATCAACATTATCAAATCACATATTTTGTTCATTATCCTAAAAATGTAGTTATTTCTTTCATCTTAAAAAAAAAAATCAAAACCACAACAACAAAAGTCCTATCTTGATTCCCCTGCTAGCTGCTGCCTCTTTTTAATTTAATTAATTAATTAATTAATCAATGCTCTCTCCGTAGGAAAAACCCTTACAGGATTGTCCACTTGATGTCTCCAAATCTTCTACTTTATCGTCCTTAAATGCAATCAAGCCTTCATTCTTGCCGTTTCAGGAAACTAATCTAGTCAAGGTGACCAAAGATCTCCACCTTCCTGAATCCCAAGGTCAATTCTCAATCTTTGTTGAGTTGAGTCCACCTGAAGCATTTCAAATGGTACACCACTTCCCCTTCCTTGACAGATTTTCCTCTTTCAGGATACCATCTTCTCACGATTTTTTCCTATTTCCCAGGCCAGTCCACTTCAGGCTCCCTCACTGATTCTGATTCCCAACCTTTTAATCTTGGAGTATGCCAGGGCCCAGTCCTCCTTTCTCTTTCTTTGTCGCTCTAGACTCATATCCAGGGGAACTCTCCAGTCTCAAGGCTTTAGTACTATTGATATGCTGACCTGTCCCACGTGGATTTTCTAGTCCAGATCTTCCTCTCCCTCTCTCTCTCCCCATTCCTCCCCTGCCTCCTTAAATTCGGATTTATAGATGGAATTATCTACTCAACATTTTTAGTTCGCTACCTAAATTGGTAATTTCAAATAAATATGTGTAAAACAGAACTCCTGAACTATAAAATCTACTTCTGCAGTCTTTCCCAGCTCAGCCAATAGCACTTCCAACACTTTCAGTGACTCTAGCCAAACCTTTGGGAGTCATGTTGGACTCCTCTCCCTCTCTCTCTCTCTTCCTCCTCTAGCTTATAAGGAAATAATCTGTAGTTCTACCTTAGAAATAGATCCAGGTTTTGACCTATTCTACACTTCCCCTGTTACCCTGAGCTACACTAATCTGTTGCCTGTTATTATAATAGCCTCCTCACTATTCTTTCGTATCTACACTTGCCGCTTACTGTCATTTCTCAACCCAGCAGCCAGAGTGACTCTCCGAAAGTATACGTCAGATAATATGTCTTTGTGCAAAGTCCTGTGGATGCTTCTACATGTTACTCAGCACAAAAGCCACATCCCAATAATGACCTTCAAGGACCTGCATGATCTGAACCCCTGTTACCTCTCTGATTTCAACTTCTAGAACATTCCTTCTTTTCCATTCCACGGTGCACATGCTAGTCTTGCTGTTCCTTAAACTCACCAGGCATGCTTGGCACTCTCTGCTTGTTCAGAACCCATTTGACTGACACCCTCACTTCTTTTTATCACTTCCTTGAAGTCTTTATTCAAATTTCATTTTCTCAACTAGGCTTGGACTGCCCTGTTTAAAACCGCAAATCACTCTTCCCCTAACCACTGGTACTTTTGATCTCACTTACTCTGCTCTGTTATACATATTCTTTTCATCACCTTCTTACTTTATAATATTCTAGATAATTTGTCTATTTGTTATATGCATGTGTATATATATGTATATACCACACATCATATGCATGTGTTTATTTTTTTAGGTCACCTCCACAAGAATATAAGGACAATGAGGATAGAGATCTTTGTTATCTTCACAAGAGCATCCTAAACATCCAGAATGGAGACTGGCACAGAGCAGGTACACAATACATATTTGTTAGCTGAATTGATTATTATCATAGATCTATTGATTCAACACAATCCCAATCAAAATCCCAGCAAGTGATTTGTGGATATTGACAAACTGATCCTAAAGTTTTTGTGGAAAGACAAAAGACCCAGAATAATCAACGCAATATTTGAAGGGGAAGAAACACACTTGGAGGACTGACCCTACCCAACTTGCTTTAATATAAAGCAATAATAATCAAGACAGTGTGGTCTTAAAATGGAGAAATAGATCAATGGGAACAGAATACAAAGTTCAGAAATCCATGTAAATATAATTATCTGGTCTTCAACAAAGGAAAAAAAGCAGTAAAATGGAGCAAAGATAGTTTTTTCACCAAATGGTGCTTGGACAACTAAACATCCACATGCAAAAAGATGAATCTAGATACAGTCCTACATCTTTCACAAAAATTGACTCAAAATAGATATAGACCTAAATGTAAAACACAGAACTACAGAAGTTTGTACAGAAGTACAAAAGATAACATAGTAGAAACCCAAATGAACTTGCATATAAAAATGGTGACTTTTTAGATATAACACCAAAAACATGGTCCATAAATAAAATAATTAATAAGCCAAACTTCATTAAAATGAGGGAAAAAAATTTGTGCTCTGTGTGGGGGGGAGACTTGTACTCTGTACATCAAGTAAGTGAGGAGTCTAGCCACAGACTGGGAGAAAATATTTGCAAAAGACAAGTCTGATAAAAGACTGTTATCCAAAATATAGGAAGAACTCTTAAAACTCAACAATAAGAGAATAACCAAATTCAAAACTGGGCAAAAAACCTGAACAGACACCTCACGAAAGAAGATGTATAGATGACAAGTAAACATATGAAATGATGTTCCACATCATTTATCTTTAGAGAATTTCAGGGGCGTCTGGGTGGCTCAGTAGATTGAGTGACTGACCCTTGATTTAGGCTTAGGTCATGGTCTCCATGCTCAGTGGAGAGGCTGCTTATCCCTCTCCCTTTCCTTCCTCTCTCCCCACTTGCTCACCCACACTGTTTCTCAAATAAATAAGTAAATCTTAAAAAAAAAGAAAGAAAAGAAAATCGCTAATTAAAACAATAGTGATACACCACTACTTACCTATGAGAATGGCTAAAATCCAAAACACTGACAATACCAAATGCTGGTGAGGATGTGGAGCAACGGGAGCTTTCATTTATTCTCATTCTCATTAAGACTAATTTTACTTAATATGAATGTATATTATTTACGCATCAATTATATACTTTTATTTAGTTAGTTTTTATTTTATTATTTATTATCTATTTTATTTTATTATTTATTTATTTATTCATTTATTACATTTATTTAGAGGTGTATATTTCTTACCAAGAATCACTTATTTTATATATGCCTATATCACATAAGCAATCTTTATCGTCGCCTTATTGCAATTTTCCCTTTCTCAATCCCATCCCAAATTTACGCTGAATCTCATATATGGAATTCAATGGTACGGCAATTTGGGCTACGATCAAGGGAAAAAGAAAGGAAAGAGTGGGGGAAGGGAGGAGAAGGAATTGTTTTAACTGGTTCAAAAGTTCCCAGGCTAAATTTTATGCATTCCACTCAGAAGAACTTTCAAAGTTCTCTCTCAGCAACTGCTTTAACTTCGCATATATTTTTAATAATCTTGGTTACAGGGATTTGAAAGCTGTAGTGGCTTACATACAGAAAATTAGAGTCTACTATAGGCATTGAAAAGGAAAACACTGATCAAAAACAATATTAAAAGGAGACAGTTCTTCAAAAAAGCTGGTTGTCTGACTTCAGGTAATATAGAAGGCAACTATCTGGACATTCTTCAGTACCTCACAAGAGCACTGTTGTGCAATAGTTATAATGATGGCACTGCATTCCCAGGAAAAGGGTACATTATGTATATATCTCAGTTTATTCTGGTTAGGAAATTTGGAAACAGTTCATTTAGAGAAATCCCCATCAAAATAGTTAAAAGTAGCCAGAGTGAATCACTTCTTGGTGTCTTCAGAGGGCAAAAATTTGACTTTCACTCATTCTCCCCTTTTCCTTCACCATCTCTCCCTCTATGTCTCTGTCCCTCCTTCCTCTTCTACACCCACGTGCACGCGCATACACACACACACACACACACATTTTATTTGTAATACTTATTTGATGTTTGACTTGTTTCAGACTAGTTTTGCCAACATGGTGGGCTTGTATTTAAGAAAATACAAATTTAATAAGATTTTACTTCCTTGAAAGTAATCTAATATTCTTATTTATATATTAAAAGATGCCTCGGTGTATATTCATTATTCATTTAAGTCCAGTCAACTCTCAATTGTCTCTGGTAATAGAGAGTAAGGACAGAATGAACGGATGGAGGCTATTCCTAGTCCCAAAACACAACTTTCAATCTCTTCTCTACGAGTTCTTTACAAGACAGCAATACTTTCCTTTCCCCTTCGTTGTAGACTCATTTTAATTGTAGAATGACCTTAAGAAAAACAACCCAAGAGAGAAAAAAGAAGCAAAGTACAAGATGATCTTAAATCCTTTCCTAAAATGAAGATAACAAATGAAATCTCTGATGATTTATCAAAGAAAACCAACTGGGATGATTTTTCAAATACTGTCTCTGGAAGTATGGGTCACTTCTAGATAAAAGTTGACTGCTCTTTATTAAACTCTGACAACTATTTTGCAAATCATAAAATCATCTTAAAAGCCAGCTTCATATAAGATAAGCATAAATGTGCCTTAACCTTGAGCACAACAGTTAAATTTTAAAACATGAATATCATTATATATTTTATGATCTGCAGATGAAGAAGACAAGCAATTCTCTATTTAATAACATTGTTAAGATAGAATTAACAAAGTCTTACAAACATGTCATCCAGACTGTCAGTATTAGAACAGGCTTTCAAGCCTTTCCTTAACTAGCAATAATATTGGCCTATTTACTAAGTGTGAACAGCATTTATCCAACGAGGAATCGATATCGAGCTGAAACTCCAAGGTCTTAACAGCTAATCCTAAAAAACATCACTCAGTGGAGATTCTGGGATGGTGATTAACATAAAAGCAAAAACAAAAGGATTGTGTAAAACAGATGTGCTCAAACTTGTATACAGTTTTTATATTTAATAATTATTGAACACTGAGGAAAATGGAACCAGAGCTAGCTTCCCCCCCTCAAAAATTTTCCTTAAATAAAGAGTAAGATAAAATCCTTTCAGACACATAGAAAAGTACACTATTATTTAATACCTATTGTGCGGTGGGATGTCAATAGTCATTGATTATTTTCTTTGTGAAGATCCAATGAAATCCTATAAACTAGCATTAACTTTGATGCTACAAAGGGTCAGAATATTTTAAAGCACTGTTATTGATGGTGGATTTTTTTAAATTATTATTCATCTGAAGAACCTAGTCAGATGAGTACCGTGTGCAAAACTGTGTTTCCCATCAGGTGATCAAGCTAGGGAAGGGGGGGCTAAGTCTGAATGTGCTTTAAGAAACTCTCCCAAAGAGAGTGCAAGGCAGCTCCCCTGCGTAGGGAATTCGAACTCTAGCGGGGGTCATGTCAATAGAAAGTCAAATATTTAAAAGAAAGGAGAAAAATGTAGTTACATTATTGATGTAAACTGGAAGAAAGAAAAAGAGGTATGGCATTGTATATCATGGATAGAATTTTTCTAGCTTTATAGACAGAACTTTTAGAACTGAGAAACTATGTTATTTTTGATTCAGCCTAAGGTCTATATGGTCTGGGAGACAAGATGAATTAAGTGTTGATTCTATTTACACAGAGTGTTAATTGGTCTTTCCTCTATTACTATACCTTCTTGAAGCTTTCTGTTACACCAAAGTGAACTTGGATCTTCTGACCTATCTTGAGTTCTGCCAAGACATCTTCTATCAGGGACTCTCCCAAACTCATTCTATAAAGTCACCATTATCTTGATACCAAAGTCAGATAGGGACACTATAAGTAAAGAAAACTATAGACCCTGATGAATATAGATGCAAAAATTCTCAAAAAAGGCTTCTAAATTCAACAACCCGTTAAAAGAACAACCCACCATGATCATACACCTGAGATGCAAGGATGGTTCAACATACACACATCAAAAAATATGATATGTCACATTAACTGAAGGAAAGATGAAAACTATATGACCATCTCAATAGATGCAGAGAAACACTGGACAAAATTCAACATTATTTCATGATAAAAACTCTCAGCAAATAGATAAAAACTCTCAAATGCATGTCAACATAACATAAGCCATATATGACTAGCCCACAGCTAAATCACACTCAATGGTCCTCTAAGATTGGGGGGGGGGGGGACAAGAATGTTCACTCTTAACAATTCCTATTCAACTCAACATAGCACTGGGAGTTGTAGTCAGTCAATAAAATCAGTCAGCAAAAAGAAATAAAACATCTAGATTGGAAAGGAAGAAATATAATAGCCTCTGTTTGCAGATGACCTGATTTTATACATAGGAAACCTTAAAGATGCCAAAAAAGTGTTAGAATTCATAAGCCAATTCAGTTAAGTTGCCTGATACAAAATCAATGTACAAAGATTAGTTGTACTTCTATGTACTAACAACATACTATCTGAAAAAAAATAAATACATTCACAATAGCATCAAAAACAGTAAAATACTTGTGAATAAACTTAATCAAGAAGGCGAAATTTTGTACACTAAAAATGATGACATGGGTGAAAGAAATTGAAGAAGATGCAAATAAATGGAAATATATCCCATGTTCATGGGTTGGAAGAATTAATACTTTTAAAATATCCGTATTATTCAAAGCCACCTATAGATTCAATGTAAGCCCTATCAAAATTCTGATGGCACTTCTTACAGAAATTAAAAAAAAATCCTAAAGTTTATATGGAACCACAAAAGACCCTGGATAGCCAAAGCAGTCTTGAAAATGAAAAACAAAGTTAGAAGCATCACACTTCCTGATTTCAAACTATAATGCAAGGTTATAGTGAACAAAATAGTACAGTGCTGGCATAAAACAGAAAAATAGGCCAATGAAACAGGGCCAGGAGCCCAGAAATAAACCCAAATGTATACCCAAATGTATACGGTCAACTAATAATTTTTATTTATTTATTTGACAGAGAGAGAGAGAGAGAGAGATCACAAGTAGGCAGAAAAGCAGGCAAAGAGAGAGGGAGAAGGCTCCCTGCTGAGCAGAGAGCCCAATGCGGGTCTTAATCCCAGGACCCCGAGACCATGACCTGAGCTGAAGGCAGAGGCTTACCCCACTGAGCCACCCAGGCATCCAGTCAACTAATAGTTGACAAGGAAGCCAAGAATACTCAGTGGGGAAAGATAGTTCTTCTTAAATGGTGTCTGGAAATCCACATGGAGAAAAATGATAGGGGGAAAAAAAAACTTAGGGGAAAAGGTCCTTGACATTGGTCTTGGCAAAGATTTTTAGATACAATATCAGAAGGACAAGTAACAAAAACAAAAATAAGTAAGTGGAACTACATACATCTAACTGCAAACTTACCCACAGCTCAAGAAATAATCAACAACCACCACCACAACACAGTAACCTACAGAATGGGAAGAGATATCTACATCCCCATGTTCACTGTAGCATTATTTACAGTAGCAAGATATGGAAGCAATCTTTGCCTGCTGATGGATGAAAAGGTGAAGAAACTACAGTGTGTATATATATGAATATGATTATCATTTAGCCATAGAAAAGAAGGAAACCTTGCTATTCGCAAAAGCAGGGATGGACTTTGTGGGCATTAGGCCAAGTGAATTAAGTCAAACAGAGAAATTCAAATCCTGTATCATCTCAGTTACATGTGAAATCTTAAAAAAAACTAAACTCATAGAAACAGAGAGTAGATTAGTGGTTGCCAGGGACAATGGGTGGGGGTTGAGGGGAAATGAATGATGATGATCTAAGGACACAAACGT
Organism: Martes martes; assembly: GCF_963455335.1. Classification (NCBI taxonomy): domain Eukaryota; kingdom Metazoa; phylum Chordata; class Mammalia; order Carnivora; family Mustelidae; genus Martes; species Martes martes. The sequence goes on along the minus strand of NC_137889.1, from coordinate 12,976,375 downwards.
CTACTTATAAGGTGAGTAAGTTCTAGAGATACAATGTATATCGTGGTAATTATAGTTATGAATAGTACACACTTGAAAGTTGCTAAGCAAAGTTCTCCCTGCACAAAAGAAGTATTGCTGTGGGAGGTCATGGATGTGTCAATTAATCTCACTGTGGTCATCATTTTGCAATATTTATGTATATCAAATCACGCTATGCACCTTAAAATTACACAACGTTATACGTCAATTGTATCTCAACATTGAAAACAAACAGAAGACTTTCCATTAAGAAAAGAGAACAAATCCATTGAAGCCTCCTTGAAATGGGGAAACTGGCTTTAGGGAATCCCAAAGACACGTTAGGAAAAAGCTTCTTTGTCATATATCCATAGAAGCATAGCTATTCGGGGGGTCAACATTTGTCTCAAAACATATTATCTTTCTATCACGCAGGTGTCTGTAAACACTTTCTCTCTGTTCTTGAACATGAACATCCTTATTCAATTGAGTGGATGCCGTTCAAAAAGGTGTTCTGCAGTTGGGTTTCAAGAATCTGGCCATTCTAGACGAAAAGGCACCAGAGGAGTTCTTATGATTTATCATGTCTATGATCCATGAATTAAAAGGCCTTGGTGAGTGAGACCATTATGGTTTATTGCTTCTGGGAGCCGAGCACTACAGAGTATACAAAGAGAAGCTGGCATTACGGCCTGAATGATAAAAATCCCTAAATGCTGATTTACCTGCCAGACTAAATTGGCTCTGGAAGAATGCTAATTAAAAAAAAAAAAAACCAAACAAGAAAACTTGTAAATATAGGGTCCTTTTATTCCAAAAATTTTAATGTAAATCTATATAATTTCCTATGAAACTGTGAGGAAAATTGTACATAACCTTTTGCATTCCATTATTGGTTGATGTATTTTAGATCACAAAAAGTTGAGAATGCCTACAAAAAATTATATAGAAGAATGCAATATGCTAACAATATCACGTTCATTTCTTAGTTGGTTAAAGAGCCCAGAAAGTGTAGGTTTTCACAAAAATCATAGTCTGAGTTCCTTCCTCTAAATAAGTTAGAATGGTCTTAGAGTTGCTCTAGTTTGGATCATCTGTTCGGTCCTTGGATTCAGCCCTGTCTCTTCAGGCAAGCCCAAATCTAAATTAGGCCAAATTGCTGGTGTCTGTCCAATCTTTTCACATCTTTAGCAAATTCCACTATTTTCACTTGAAAGTACATCAGGCGTCATACTAACATCACATATGGGAAGATTTTTCTTATCACCATTAATCCCCCTGCCAAAATTGAAAGCCCCATTCCTTAATTTTGGATTAGGCTTTCTAGATCCCAGAAGAGCTGCTCAAATTATGTCTTCTTGAACAGAGATCAGCAAACTTTTTCTATAAAGGGCCAGATAGTAAATCGCTTTTGTCTTTGCAGGCTATGGGATCTCTACAGTGACTAGTCAACTCTGCTATCAGAAATTGAGAACCATCCTAGATAACATATGAATGAGGGAACATAGCTGTATTCCAACAAAATTAAACTTACGGTTACCAAAAGTTGAATTTCAGATTATTTTTACATGTCATAAAATATTCTTTCTTTTTCTCTTTCTTTCTTTCTTTTTTTTTACCTCCACCATTCCAAAATGTAAAATCTATTCTTCTCCCAGGGACTTTACAAGAACAGTTGGCACATTGGATTTGGTCCCTGGGTGATAGTTTGCCAACCCCTCTTCTTGAAGATGCAGTTACAGTGAGTTCCAAGCCTCATCTATTTATGTTATTTGAGGGGAAAGGGTTATTAATTGTAATTCAGCTTCCTTTGTAAATCATCAACACATTGTATAGGGCACTTTCTGTAACAAGGTCTTGAGGACAAGGGGGGAAGTGAAAATCCGACCTCAATATCGTGTCCTGACTTTCCGTCACATAACCAAGCATCTGAGAGGAGCAGATGCGGACCTGTGCTAGGCTACATTACCCGAGACACACCAGGGAAGCAACAGTGTATCCCTTTTCACCTTGTCTATATGCTGAAATGCACTGATTTCCTTATCAGTTCTTTTCCCCAAAATTCTAATTAATTACAGTTGCTTTTATAGTGTGTGAGTTTAAGTTTAGTATATATATATATTTTTTATATTATGTTAGTCACCATACGGTACATCATTAGTTCTTGATGTTGTGTTCCAGGATTCATTGTTTGCATGTAACACCGAGTGCTCCACGCAATCCGTGCCCTCCTTAATACCCATCACAGGGCTCACCCATCCCTCCACCCCTCTAAAACCCTCAGTTTGTTTCCCAGAGTCCATAGTCTCTCATGGTTCATCTGCCCCTCTGATTTCCCCCTCTTCTGTTTTTCCTTCCTCCCCACAATGTCCTCCATGCTATTCCTTAGTGAATTAGTGAAACCATATGATAGGTTTAATATGTTTTTTCCTGTTGTGGTAAGAATGTATTAGTACTTATTTGTCTACATTGTCCAAACCTCACTGATGCCACATAAATTATAGCATAATCACTATATTTGCAACAATCTGATATGAATGCTTCCTTGAAAAATTATTGGTAAAATCATTCAATATTCCATTTACTAAATGGGTATTTTGTAGAACTGGGCCTAACAGGCTGGGGTCCAATATATTGGGGCCTAATGTAGCAATTAACTTCAGATTCTAAAGCTACTAAGACAGGCACGTTAATGAAATATTACTATAAGAAATCTTAGTAGACAATAAATACTTAGGTATAATAAGTTGAATTAAGTATAACCACTAATATGCTTCTTTGGTGATAAATTCTCTATTTCATGATGCTAATATGAAAACAAAGTAAGATTAGTCCTTTGTTAAAATGATTAATAACGATGTTCCTACGTTGCTTAATAAAAAGCACATAAAGACTTCAGAGGTTATATTTTGAGTCATACTAGTAGTTCTAATTTTCATCCCACAACCTCTTAGTTTTCTCTTTAATCCCTTTTGAATAGCAATTGGCCAACATATTTGGAATTATGGTCTACGGTCTACCCATTCCTCCCTATATTAGCCTACAAGCTCTTGGAAGAGAGGGCATCGGTCTTACCCATTCCATACTCCCAGGACTGAGCACAATGCCTACACTGGTGAAATGCTTAATGTGTTTTTGTAGAATGAGTGAATTGCATTACCTTGCAAGTACCCGTGTTTGGATGAATCACAAGACCAGCTTATATTTCTCGATTCTACCTTTCGATAGAGGAAACAGCGATCCCGATTCAGTTGCTCTGGCCCAAAAGCGTCCATAAAACATAGGACAAATTCCCTCTATCTCCCGTTCCCTCATGAGAGTCTCACCATCAAAGCTTCATAAGACAGGTATGTTAAAGATTCTAAATGTGAGGGGTGCCTGGGTGGCTCAGTGGGTTAAAGCCTCTGCCTTTGGCTCAGGTCATGATCCCAGGGTCCTGGGATCGAGCCCCACATCAGTCTCTGTGCTTGGCGGGGAGCCTGCTTCCTCCTCTCTCCCTCTGCCTGCCTCTCTGCCTACTTGTGATCTCTGTCAAATAAATAAATAAAATCTTTAAAAAAAAAAAAAAAGATTCTAAATGTGAGTCGCCACAACTGTAGACATCTTTGCAGCAGGTGAAATATTTCCTGTAACTTCTGACCAGCCTGTGGGTTAGGAGCAAGAGGCGGAAGGTGGGGGTGGGGCTGGGGGTGGGGGGCACAGCGGCTCTGCAGTCACGGCAGCTCTGCAGTGCTAAGACCAGAAGCTTTCCTCTCAGCTGCCCGGCCTCAAGAGAGTCAAGCTATTGGAGGGGTTAATGCACGGAATCAGAAGCTAGGTCACTTGTTTTCCTCGTACTATATAGGAGGTGCTTCTCTGACGGTGATAAAGTACAGAAAATGTCAAAACAAATGCAAAGTGACTTCAATAACTTTGATTTATGCTCCTTGAAAATGCTAAGCATTTCCTTGCGATGCACTTACCTATCTAAAAAATGGGTAAAGTAACGATTGAATTATTCTAAGGGCTGCACAACTATTTGGAAACAAGTCCTTTAGTTATATACCGTGACTCCCCCTGAACCTGATCTTGAAATTAAGCATCATAAGGAGAATATCTAAGCCTACTCAGTAAATCAAGAAACTTCCTATCAGATTTTCTTCAACTCACTCAGAAAATGTCATTAACAGAAAAGAAAAAAAAAAAAAAAGAAGAAGAAGAAGAAAGAAAAAAAAAAAAGAAAAGAAAAGCTAAGGCTATGATTTCGCTGACTTCTCAGATGGGCTTATCCTTCGTTGGAATAACAAGCTGTGTGACTCCAAAGGGACAATATTTCTATTTCTTGTTCAATATGGAAAGGTCCCTACAAGTAGAATGTATTTCAGATGACTGCAAACTAGACGGAGAGGGTCAAAAGATTGGGGTGAGCTGAGAAGTATGGTCTGAGTCCCTGCTCTGCACCAGCAAACCTCAGCTTAACCCTTGCGGCCTCACCCTTGCTGGCCCCATGATCTGGATGACGGTTCTGGTTTTCTCTCTGCACACAGTAAGCCAACTCTGGCATTTTTCCACAGCTGATACTACCACCAGCAAACCTTTACAAAGCCCTTATTAAGTGCCAAGCATCCAATGTGCGGAGATCTGGATCTGATATTGGATATTTTTATTAACTAGCCCTGAAAACTCTAAAAAACCTATTTTAGGTCTTGGCTGGTGGGTTGGCACCACACAGAACAAACAAAATCCGAGCAAACCTCTCAGTGACCTCAAGTGAAAGGTTCAACTACAGGAACTTTATTTTAGACGGCCAAAGAGTTTTTCCAAAGTCAAAAAAAGTCTAACTCCGGAGGGAAGGTGGAAGTTACTGTTTGAGGGTATTTTGCAAAGGCGGTGGGGTGTATGCAGTAAAGAGTATAGCCTGTCCTAGAGGAAGTCTGTCTTTTGCCCTGAAGGTGATCTTTGTTTGCCTGGGAACCTTGGGCTGGCAGATAGTAACAATCTGATTTAGCTGACTACACCTTAGGGCAACCAGAAAGACCACCTAGATGACTTAAGGTAAGAGTTTTGGGTCAACATACTTGGAGACTTGCATCAACCATGCAGGGTAATCGATATTACCTACATAACCGAGTTCCAATACAAACTTTGAACAATGAGGCTTGGGTGACCTTCCTTGGTTGGCAGGACCCGTGTGAACTGTCACATGTCAATCCTGGGGAGTCCTGACTCTATGGAGAGAGGACCGTGAAAGCACCTTGCTTGGGACTTCCTCAGCCTCTGCCCTATGCACTCTTCCTTTGGCTGATTTTGATCTCTCTCCTTCCTCTGTAACAAACCATAACTGGGTTTTTGCTACTGTTCAAGTATAAAAGTTTCCAGCGAGTTCTGTGAGTCCTTCTAGGGAATTATCAGAAGTGACAGTGGTTTGGGGAAGCCCCTGAACAGATAATTGGTGTCAGAAGTGAGGGTAGTCTTGTGTTCAGCGTTCCTTTTCAACTTCCTCATTGATCAAAACTCTTCCCAGTGGGCCCAGATTCAACGCCCAGGATCAGAAGTCCCTGGGACGATTGTCTAAAATGCAGTTTCCCGTTGCTACGTAAACCTCTGGAATCAGAAGGGGGTTGGTTGGGGACCTGCATTATTAGCAGGTTTTCCAGGTGCTCTCTGCAGCTGAGTGCCACTGTTCTAGAGAGTGAGGACCCAACCTTAGAAGAAATTAACCTGACCCACTCCAACGAAAATGCCAGAAAATCCTGGGAAGAGGGATTCCCAGCATCTTCACCTGTTCAGTTTCCTGGGTCATGTCACTGTTTGGAAAATAAATAATCCAACGTATAAAAGAAGAGCTAAACGTGATGACCCTGGGTGATCTGGTAGAAAGGTTCCAGGAAAGAGTTCATTCCTTTCTCAGCGCTCTGGCTTTTCGCAGAAAAGCGGGAGAGCCACTTTCTAGGTCCCAGGAAAGCAGTGACCTCCATGTAGCGGGGAGATACTCACTAAGCAAAAATAGAAGGAGCTGGAGCCTCCTTCCAGGGATCAGACTGAATCTTAAACACCTGGTTTCACTGGGGTTTCTGGTTTCCCACCGGAACACACTGGTTCAGGAAAGAATCGGGGTTCCAGCCAGTAATATGCAGGGACTGGCTCACAACACGTTTGGGAGCCTATTGTGCGTGTGTATCTTTTGTACATGGTGTGTATCTTTTCCCAATCTCCTGTTCAGTGACATCACATGGAAGGTTGACGGTGGTCATGGTGGGAATATTAACACCATACAAATGGGCAAATTGTACACAGTAAGGCCCAACCCCACTGGTTATTAAATATTTACCAGCACTTCACCAGTGCAAGCCTGGGCTGGTGCCAAAGGGAGGCAGTGAAATTTTCCCATCCTCCTACAGGCATCAGGTGCGACAGCCCCGATGTCCTTTCAAAACCCGGAATCTGACTCCAGAAGAATGCAGAGTGCAGTGTCTGCAAACAGAAAGGACGCCTGCCGCCATAAAGGTCGTTTGCATATCTGTGTCACTCTGGGAAAGACAGGGCTCATCTTAATTTTATGAGTGACATTACAGAAAACTTGAAAGGGGTCATTTGGATATCAAGTATTATTTGTCACTCAGTATTCTTATAACCATTATTATAATGGGACAGCCATAATCATTTAAAAAGAGCCTTAACAGTCAGGCTTTGATTTCAAAGGGGGGAGTTTTTCTGAAGTTGATTGAAGGGGATTCCTTTCTTTTGGCTTTGCTGTCAGCAGAAAAAAGGCCCTCCTGGAAGAATGTGATAAGTGATGGGTGGCCTTGGATGGCAGGTCTTTGAGAGTTGAGTTTTGTCTAATAGTGAAGATGTAAGTGAGCCAAGGGTTGTGTGTTCACTGGGTGTTCCATTCTATTTCATCCCTCATTGTAATTTATAAGGTTGACTTAAGAAATTTCATTATCGGGGTGATTGAATTCAAAACTAAGGCTGTCGGATTAATGTACAATTTTTTATACTTAATTATGATCTTACAGGTGAAATGTAAGAAAAATTGATTTCTGCCTTTATTCTTACCAGATTTTAGTATCTAAAATATTTATCCAATGCCTTGGGCAATATTAAATATGTGTCTTACTTGGGTTTACATTTTAATTCTCTGAAATGAACTCACTAGGCAAATTTATATGACCGGGGACTTTTGAGATGGTGAGCCTACTTCTTACAAATTGTTCAGACTAATATATGTATTTATAAAAATTTTACAAATATCATCAGTCGAGTCTAATCCTATGTTAGTCTCTCGTCTCTTGTGAAATATGTTTTTGAAGTATGTCAACTTTTAGACTTGTAAAAAGGAGGTTTCTTTTGGAAATTCCTTATTTTTAACTAAAAAACCCCCAAAAGTCATAATTTTTCATAAAGCTAATATCACTTTAACACTGTCTCCTTAAATGGCCAGTCCTAATATGGTTTTCTGGTGTAAAAGATAATGCCCCTGAGAGGATAGGGAACATTCATTGAGCACTTACTGAGTGGGAGATGTTCTCCGAAGGACTTGATGTAGCTTATCTCAGTTAATCCTCCCACTAACCCTCGGAGATAAGCACAGTTCTGATCGCAGTTTTCAGATAACGGGACTTGCAGTTTACAGAGGCTAAGAAACTGGCCAAGGTCAAACAAATTCTGAGAGGCCGTGGCAGGCCCAACCTGAACAGTCTGATACCCAAGCATGTGCCCTTAACTCTCTTCCTACTTGGTCTCGGACTCCAGACAGTACTGCACGAGGGAGGATCCCAGAATTGATTCACCACATACATGTGATTCTGACACAATTTTAGCTCACTCTGAGGAATTTCTAGGAAGGATCTCCCCTGTATCATTTGCTAAAATGAGATGAAATTCCTAAAAAGAGCATTGTGAGTCTTGGCCGTGATGTTAGACGAGTCATTCCAAACACTCAGATAGCAATTTTTGTCTCCTAATCGTTGGTAGTGATTGACTGTTGGATGGATCAATCGAACAAGTCTAGCAAATCAATTGCATCGTTCTCATCGGAGTTTCCGATCTCACGAGGACACGCAGGAGAACCACTCCCAATACAAGTGGTCTGATTGCCACAGTCAAAACTGGTTTCACCTCTCCAGAGCACCAACAGGCTATGACTCTTCTATTTTAAAATTTATTCATTAAATACTATTATGACTATTATGAATAGTATTATTTATGACTTTTATTTTAATGAACTCCTAGAGCCCCCATGCTCTCTAGCTGAAAGTTCAAGGTTTCCTTCCGTAGCCCACTCCCTAGATCTTCTTAAAGTCTTGGGCACCTGCACCACTATGTCCCACTGACGGTGTATAGTCACTTAGTTCATACCCACCTGTTGAGTGTCAGATATTGTTCCTGAGTATATGGTGCTGTACTAGGGTGCCTGGGCCCCAAGACACTTTTAGCCTCTGCTCAGACTCTGTGAGAACTAGCTCCCCCACCCCAGGAATGCTTGGGCCTTAGAGTTGAGCTCTGGATATACCTGCCAAGTTGCTTCTACTTTTTGAATTTTCCTTTGGGTCACAGTGTATAAGGGTACATCTGTGAACCCAACCCCAACTGCCAGATTCTACCCATGACAGTCTCAACTACTCTGGTTGATGTATGGCTCCCATAACAAAGGTCTGGAGGGTTGGGTTAAGGTTAAATGGTGGGAGGGCAGCATTCTATGGAAAAGGGCCTAGACTTTGGGCTTCACTCTATAAGCAGTGGATATAGTCATTGATGATTTGGAGTAGGGGGGGCTGTATGAAGAAATGCATGTTTGGATAATTTAAACTGAAGTTGTAAGATCTTGGTTGGGAGCACTGGAATGGAAAGGAAGAGATGGTAATCCTTAATTCCAGAGAACTGGTGGACATTTTGCCAAACTCTGCAATCATTTACTCAAATCAGACATTACTATTGGTGGTCGTGGTGGAAGAGTCAGGGGAATCCGGGTTCAGAGAAGAGAACTAGAGCCAAGTTATATGTTAGACTTTTCCATGTTACCAGAAACAGAGCTGTTCTTAACTCATCCCCAGTTGACTTGGAGTTTATTACATGGAAACAGAAACAAGACTGAAGACTGTCTGCCATAGTTAACCACTGTGCAACCACTGTAGAGTAACTCTTACGGGACAAGGGTAAGAAGTGTTGTGTGCTCCTCTACAATTATGGAACCTCAGCTTCTCTTGCTTCCTCTTCCACCGTTCCTCTCCTGGCAGGCAATCCTGCCTCTGCTCTGCTCTTTAAGTCAGAGTTTCTGTTTGCTCAACGATGGCATTGCCTTACTACTTCTGGATTTTTCTTTATTTTTTTAATTTTTTTTTAAGATTTTATTTATTCATTTGACAGAGATCATAAGTAGGCAGAGAGGCAGGCAGAGAGAGAGGAAGGGAAGCAGGCTCCCTGATGAGCAGAGAGCCCAGCTCGGGGCTCGATCCCAGGACTCTGGGATCATGACCTGAGCCGAAGGCAGAGGCTTTAACCCACTGAGCCACCCAGGCACCCTGGATTTTTCTTAAATTCACCTGTCTACTCTCTAGGCCAGGAGTCACTAAACTTTTTTTCCTAAAAGGTATAGATTTTAAACTTGGTGGGCCACATGGTCTCTATTGCAACCATTCAACTGTCACGGTGGCACAAAAGCAGCCACAGATGACATGTCAACAGATGGGCACAACTGTGTACCGATAAAACTTTACTTATATAGAGACATGTGAATTTCATGCATGTGAGTTTAACACATCACAAGATATTATCCTTCATATATATTTTTTAATCATTTAACTACATAAAAACCATTCTTAACTTGTGGCCCAAATACAAACTGGTGGTGTGGCTCAATATGGCCAGAGGGCTGTCCTTTGTTTATCCTCATTCTGTATCCTTCCTCGAATCCACATTCCTATTTAACACACTGGTTTAACTAGTGATCATGTTAGGGTCTTGGGATCTGATGTTGAATTGCTTGAGTTTTAATTCCAGATTCTAGCACTTATTTAGCTGTACAATCTAAAGCAAGTTATTTAAATTTTCTGGGCTTCATTTTTTTCTTAGGTAAAATGAGGATTGTGTTAACACTAATTCTGTGGGCTGGTGTCACAGAGTAAACACCCAGGAGATATTATGTGTGGTGGTGTGACTCTCAGGGATCTCCAATGGGTGTGACCTATGAACTTATGTAATGTAGGCCCAGGAGAGAAAGACCTTGGTCTATGTTTTTCACTGCTCTATTGCATGGTATTGGGAACTTGGGAGATATAAGTTGAACTAAACCATACATCCTTAGTTCTAGCAACTGTGAGCTGGGCAGCAGAGACCCATGAAACAGAGCAAAGTGACCTACATATAAATTGTTCCAGGTTATAGCTCTCTGAGAAGGGGTGTGTGGGCAGACAAGTACTCAAGCCATCATGCTGTGGTCTATGAGCATGACTAATATTCATTGATCATCTAATATAATAAGGAAGGGGAAAAAAACACTTCAGAAAATGGAGCATATGGAGGTATGGAAGGGGTAGAGTTGTTGACATTGACCTAAAATTGTGTTAGCAAGAGAATTAACAGTGAAACAAAGAGCTGCTCTAATGACTTTTTAAGTTTTAAAATTTTTCGTCATGAAATGAAACAGAGACACAGAAAACACACAAATCAAATGCATGACTCAATAAATCATTTGAAGGTGAACACCACCGAGGTCAAGAAATGGAACACCACCAGCCCTTCCATGAGAACCGTCCCAATCATAGTACCCTCTCTTCCACCATAAGTCACTATTACCCTGACTTTAATACTAATCTCTCTCTGGAGCTTTCTTTACATAGTTTTATCTTGCTCATGTGCATTCCTAGAAATTGTAGCTTAGAATTCCCCATTTAAAAAAAATGTCTTTTAAATCACTTTTAATCTATAGGTTTCTCCTAGCTCCCTTTCATTTTCTTACACTTTATTGAAAAACGTGGGCTGTTTAACCTGTAGAGTTTTCCATCATCTGCATTTTGCTGATTTGATACTCTTGGTGCCGTTCAACATGTTCCTCTGTTTTTTGAATTTCCTACAATTTGGCAGCTGAATGCAGAGACTGGATCAGACCCAGGTTCGATCCCTCTGGCAAGACTAAAGGTGTCTTTATATACTCTAGTGTTCCTTCTAGTTTAGTCATCATTTCCATAATGATTTTTGGCAAGACCGTATGAGGCACACAATGTCTGGTTCTCTCACTTTTTGTGATCTTAGCAGCCAATGATACTAAATGCCCATATATACTCATTCATTCACGAAGGCTGCAAAAATAGTGCTAGCCTATCATTTTGTTTCATTTATTAGTTGGAATACTTGTATAAATAGATACTTCTCTTCATCTGCTATTTAGCTACCCAGTGGATTCTTTCATATATTATTTTTCAAGATAAATGAGTTAATTCCTTATCTTCTGAAGAAAGCCAATTTTTTTAAAAGATCACAAACTCATAAATTTAAAAAAATCATATGAGTTTAAATCTTTCACAACGATTATCATTATTGAAGTCCAATTTGTCCAGTCTTTGGCTGGTGGGGTCTCTTTGCTGGCCCTTAAATCCTTTTGACATGACCATAGTAGCCTTTGATAGCTTCTGGTTGTCTCCTATTATAAGATATTCCAGGTTTATCTTGTACATTTCTTCTCCCTAGCCATTGGTCCCAGAAATTCTAGATTCTTTTAGTGAGAAGAGATATTCAAAGCCACAAGGTGCTCATTGCTATTGAGTTGGTCCCTGTTTCTAGTCCTTTTTCATGCACAAAACTAGGAAACATATATAGACATTTAAAGATAAAATATTTCATGAATTCCTATTTATACCTTAATTCATACTTGAGATGACAGAGCTTGTGCTTCCTTATTATATCAATATCTCTTCTTTTGTTTTGTAGGTGTCTGTTGATGATACCTTATTTCCCTTTTTTAAGACCTTGAATTTTAATTCTTAAGGACAGAAGAAATGATAAAATTAGAAAATCCCATAATCAAGCACCTGTTTTTATCTCATCACATACACAACAGTCCCAAACTAACAACACATATATCACCTCTAAAGGGACTACTGAAAATTAAAAAAAAACACATTTTTTTGCATATGTTCTCCCGATACTCCCCCCACTTCTTAAGTCATGTCTACATTGTCAGAGCACATAACCATTATACAATATGCTCTCTGCCTTTTAACCCTCATTTCCTCTTACTTTTCCAGGTAAATATATATTTAATGCTTACCACTAGCCCTTAAGTTAATGTCTCTCTAGGCATAAGCTCATTCTCTCCACTTGATTCTTCAGGAAGGGCTCATGGGAACAATATTCCTTGAGTTCTTGCAAGTTGATAACAGGTTAACCATGCCCTTTATACTTGAAAGGCAGTTTTCGTAGATATCAAGTCCTTGGGTCACACTTTCTTTCCTTGAATATTTTAAATATGCTACTCTAATTTCTTCTGGCATAAAGCATTGCTGTTGAAAGTCTGATGATGACCTAATTTTCTTTTCCTTATAAGTCAGGATTTTTTTTTTCTAAGATGCCCAAAGGATTTTTCTCTTTATATTTACAGTTCAGTAATTTTGCTAAATTCTGTGGTGATGTTGGTCATTCTGGATTCTCAGGAATGCAGTGGACATTGTCAAGATGCGGTTCTAAATTATTATTTCAGGAAACTGCTCTTGGTTAGTATTCTCTGTATTTATTCTATTTTCTTGTTTGCTTCTCCAGAAACTTCCTCTTGACCATTTGCTTGATCTCCTTTTCTTCTCTTCAGTATCGGTCATCTTCTCCTGAATCCCTTTTTGCCTATCTTTTCATTTCTTCTTGATGTTTCAAAATTCCTCTTTTTCCCTTTTGATTTATCCTGAAACACAGTCTATTGTGTTGATAAGCTCTCGTGTTCCTTTTGGTTGAGTCTTCATTTGTTATGATTTTCACTTTAATCTAGCATTCTTGCCTGAAGTCTGTCAACTCTTTTCTGAGATTTTCTGGTTCTGAGTCATGTTCCTTCACGTACTGCAGCCTTTCCTTAATGTCTCTTAGCTTATTTTGAAAGAGCAGGTTGCTGTTGGGATCGTTTTCGAGGACACATCCTTCTAGCGTGCCTTTGTCTGTTGGGATGTTATTCTGCTGCTCGTTCTCTTCTTTCTCTCATTATAACACTATGAGGGATTTAACCTTGATACATTTCTGTCATGTATTTCTATCTGAAATTAGTTTTCTTGAACTTCAAGGAGGAGGTTGCATTCAAGGCAGCTTTTCTAATTTCACAGAGCTCCCTCTTCTGTTGCTTTTCTGTAAAGTATGGTGGCTGGCTTTCTAAGAGGTCCTGGCTCTCTTCTCACCTTGCCCCGGGTCTGGACATTTCCTTGACTTCATCCCTTCTGTCCCTTTCCTGCTCCCCTTGGATCCTACCTCAGGTGTTTCTACTCTGAAGGGGGCCGCCGGGGCTGCATTGTGCCTTCTGTCAGCCCTAGGCCTTGGTGGGTCCCTTCCTCCACTAAAAATGTCAAAAAATTATATTTTACAGCTGTGTTGATATGAAGATAAATATCTTAAGACATTTTCTTTGACCTAAAAGCACATTTTTTCCCCCTTCTGATCTTAAAGAAATACAAACATTCCATGGGTCCCTAAAAGGACAGTGGGCCCTTGGCACAATGCCTACTGGCTGGGTGGATGACTTGGCCCTGGAGGGGCCCTGTCCTGGAAGAGGGCCCCAGTGGATCATTGGTGAGCCTTCCTAGTGACCAGATCGCACAACCCCTTGCAGTCTATGGGAGCCCCTCCCTGTCACCTGGTGTCAGATTGTGCAAAACTCTCCCAGTTTTAGCTGCTCCTTTCACAGTGGCCCGCCATGCTTTCCAGTGATGCAAGTTGACACACTGGCTATGGTGGAGTTCCCATGTTCTCAGGTTCCCCGGATGCTGCTCTATCAGGGCACCCTGCTGCCTTCTCTGCAGGCTAGAACCTTGCAGGTCTTTGGATGTCGGGGGCTTGTCCCCACCGGCTTGTACCGCAGTGTGCGTGGGATAACTCATCAGCCAGCTCGGCAGTAAATGCCCGGGGATTTTTGGTTTTGCTATCTAGTTATTCTACCTGCTTTTACGTGTGGATTTAAACAGACTGAAAAACTGTACCACTACTGCCATCCTTCTCTCAGAGCTTTTAATAAACTTCCAAACTCAATAATTGAGAAGAACCTCCTCACTCGCCAATAAATCCAGAGGAAGGCTTTATGGCTCTCCAATACGCCCTCCTTTCTGAAATTCTGACAATAAGGATTGATTTGGAGTTAACTAGAAGACTTTAAAACACAAGGATCTTTGAAATGGTTATGGGAGAGTGATCAGTTAATTCCTCACGTGCAGTGAATTGTTTTCGGAGAACTTGTCTCTCCTATCCACAGAGTGGCATTAAGAGTTGAGGGCGAGGGGGACACGAGAGATAATTCCGAAGTTGGGACATCTGGCAGAGATCCAGCCTCTGGGTACACAGTGGACAAGGGATGGGAATTTCGAGATAGGCATGGATTAACTAGACGGACTTTATGTACTTTGAATTTTGCCCATCATCCGCCAGGTTTCTGAGTGCCCCACATACTTGAAAAGCCTTTACGCAGACCCAGAGGGCTTCCACCTTAACCTTGACTTGCACTGAATTATATTACTAAATATTTTGTACCGACTGAAGATTGCATTTCTACCCCTGGGAGTTGGAACGGTCGTTGCCTAAATCACCCAGCGGGCAGAAAAACTCTCACAATGCACAGATGCCAGCTTATTCTTGATGTTTTGTGCCTGTTCAAAAAATGCAGTAATCTATTTAACTCGCCCACTGCCAGGCTGGTGACTGATGTGGAACTATAAACCTGCTACGACCCGTCTTTTAAAGAACAAAATCAAGTCTGGGCAGGTTGCTTCCGTCACAAATGCATGCTGGGTATTTACCGGCGGGGCATTTGTCTCCGGGCCTCCAGCGCCTTCCGCATTTCTGCGTTGGGGCTCTGGGTGTGGGAGTCTATAAACTACATTTCCCACAGTGCCTTGCACTTGGCTTCCTGTAGGGTTCCACAAATGGTGGACAACTGGAAGGCAGGAGAAAGGGGAAAACAAAACAAAACAAAACACCGGCCTCTGATCCCAGATCCTGTTAGCACCAACCCCGTAGAAGAAGAAAGCTGCGGCTCCAGCCTCCAGCTTCCTTTGGCCCTATCGGATCAGCCATGCCAAGCCCTTCAGAGGTACCATTGCCAGAGCCGTTTGCTCTTTGCCGGTGGAATCACCACTCTACTCGTTTACCTCAGGGGTGTGAACACCACTTGGGCAGAGCCCCTCCTTCCAGCTGCTAGGTGGCAGAAATGTCACCTCTTCCCTTCGGTCCCCTAGCTTAGGGCTGCAAAT
This sequence comes from Martes martes, assembly GCF_963455335.1. Lineage (NCBI taxonomy): Eukaryota > Metazoa > Chordata > Mammalia > Carnivora > Mustelidae > Martes > Martes martes. Next base: position 12,960,965 of record NC_137889.1, on the reverse strand, counting down.
TTCTTCGTGCAGTTACTGTCGCCCAGAGGAACCCAGCCCTAGGGGCTATGGTTGTTTCTAGTGATTGCCGTTGTTCAGGTTATCTCCCAGTACTCCCTTCTTCGCTTTTCATCCTTCCCCTAATTCCTAGTACGGCATTTCTTCAGTTCTAAATACCCAGTATACTCTTTGTGCTCTTGACCGGTTATTTGAACTTGTTTTGCAAGAGCTACTGGTTTTCCAGCTGCTTTTCTCAAACTGGTCCTTCACACTTTCCATGCCTTGCCTTTCACCGAGAAGGATGGATGCACTGCATTTTTCCCCATTCTGATACTTGGGCAACCGATGTGTGTTTAGTGAGAGCTTTTATAGACGGGTATCTGAATACTAAAATCTGTTCTTACAAAGGAAGATTATAATTTTATAACTCAGTACTCTTAAATCATGTTAACATACTCAAACCAGTATGCTAAGACAATGAGATTTAGGATGCTATTTTAAAGAATGCTATTTTAAAGAAGTTGATAAAATCAGCTAATAGAAATCAGCTAAATCAGATAAAATCAGCTAATTAGAATTAATAGGGGATCTGATTCCCACAATGAAGGCACACACACATAAAATATAAATGCACACATATGTATATATATATTATTTGTGTGTGTATGTATGTGTGTGTATGTGTATACACACACACATATATATTTCTTGTCTGCCTGGGATGAGTTATTGGAGTCCTGCCAAGGGCACGGTATGACCTGCCAACCTCTGTATGGCTTTCTCAGGTTTTAGGACTGTACTTCCAAGAATTTATGATCTCCTCAGCTTTATTCACTCTTAGCTCTTGTTTCGTTGGTGAAAGGCATACCCAGGGATCTTTATTCAGTTGGAGGGGCTGCTAATTGATTAAAAAAAAATGCATTTTGTCCCTGGTCACTAATTGACTGATGGAACAGCTGTTGGTCTGACAAAAAGCAGGCTGGAAAGCAGTTCCCACTATGGGGTGGTCTGTTGCTAAACATTATTGCTTTTGCTGTCCATTGCGAAAGCACACCCTTCCATATTCCCAGGGATGGGGGTTAGTGTTTTATTTAAAAGTATTTTTTCACTGTCTTTAAAATAGAGACCAGTCACCTTGAGCAATCATTAGGTAAAAGTGAATTAACCTTAGATATTATATAAAGAATTTAAAGTTAGTTGTCACCGAGCATTTCTTAGTTTAAAAGCATGAGCTTCATCATCAAATAAATAATTCTTCAGATCCTGAAAATCTTAAACTAATTAGATTTCAGCTGGTTAATAATGAAAATATTTTTTTTTGTTGTAACCCAGTATCTGATAGACTGAGTCAAAATTGCCTTTATAAATACAATAACATATTAAAAGTATTAAATTTTACTCTGAAGTAATAAGCTGTTTTTTCCTCAAAGGTACTTATAGCTAATACTATATGTGGCTTTAAAATGTACTATATATGGTTTCCATTTGGTAGCTTTGGCTAAAATCTCTTAGTAAGTAGTGTGACACTAGATAAATAAATGTTTCATATTGATTTATGAAAATAAAACTTCATATACAAATAGTATCAAATTGAAGGGTCTAATTATAAGTTAAGCAAAATCTTGTATTTTGGAGACCATGGAATGAAGTAAAACCAATATCCTAGCATCCTGAAGTAACAGAATGATTGTATATGTATATATTTTAGTAGCTATAAGGTTAAGAAGCAGAAAAATTTTGTGTTTTGCAATATGAGAGCATCATAGGTTTTAAACAGTCAATGAAGTCTCACTAGGCATTAGCCTCTTGCAAACTGTTGTGATTAGCAGGGAATGTGGGTCAATGTGAGTGTCTTAGATGATTGTCAGTTGATTTTTTTTTTAAGGTTTTATTTATTTATTTGACAGACAGAGATCACAAGTAGGCAGAGAGGCAGGCAGAGAGAGAGGAAGAAGCAGGCTCCCCGCTGAGCAGAGAGCCCGATGTGGTACTCGTTCCCAGAACCCTGAGATCATGACCTGAGCTGAAGGCAGAGGCTTAACCAACTGAGCCACCCAGGCGCCCCTGTCAGTTGATTTTTAGTTCTTTTTTAGTTCCGGTGGTCATAGCTATAGAGACTCATGTTGGATAACCGAGGCTAATCTGTGATCTGTGAATGTCTATTTTTCTCTTGCCTGGTTTTTTTTTTTTGGTTTGTTTTATTTTGTTTATTTATTTATTTTTTTGATTCCTAAGTAAGCTATGACTGAGACTTGATTTCTGGTAATGAGTCATATACTCCATAGCTATGTGATATGACCTTGACAAAGCCATCTAAAGTCTCTGTGCATAAGCTTACTTGTTTGTGAGAGGTGTTCTGTCTCTCCCTCCCTCTCTTTATATTAAAGGTTTTAATATTTTTAAAGCAGTGAATGTTGACATTCAAATGCACTCTTACAGAAAAGCCCAGTGCTTTACTATAACAAATGCAATGAAGTGAACTTTCTTTGTTGAAGCGGTAGACAGAGCCCGAGTGTGCCTTAAATGCTGCCCATGTCCCTTTATCTGCCTTTCTGCCTCTTGGTGGTCCTTGAGGTACTTGATAAGTCAGACAATCTACATGTTCCCTTCCAACGATAAGATAGAGTTTTAGCTTAAATCTGATCCAGAAAACCCTATGGTCATTTTCATATTCATAACAAAAGTCATTCGTAAATATCAGGTTTAAAGTATTCAGCATTATAGAAAAATACACTATATATATTTTGTCCTGATTTGCTGGTGTAAAATTATTTTTAGGATCATGTATATACACATATATCTTCAGGTATGTGTCTATAACTACAGGGGGATAGAAAGAAGATAATAAGATCGTATGAAATGGTTCAGAATCTGACAATGCAATTCAGTTCGGTTCCATTCGGTGAGCATTTATGGAGCACCTACTGTGCAAAAGCTACTGTGCAAAACTGTATATAAGGCTCCCGAGGGTTACAGAGATGAATGGCAGACTCCTTCCTCAATTTATTTTTGAAGCATTCCCTGTCAGAGATTTTAACTTTTTAATACATTTTTAAGCATAAGAAGTACGAGGTACCTAGGGAGACATTGGCTTAAAGGACATAGAATAAATAAATCAATAAATAAATGACACTGAAGAGGTCAAACATCTTGTGGCCATGGATGGGCAATGTAGACCAAGGGTCAAGTAAAATTGTCCCTGAATGGAGAGCTGTTTTGTCCTTCTTGTTTATTAATGGCGATCCATCTATACTAATGGATTTAGCATGAAAGGAAGTAAGGTGGGGGTCGGGAAGGGAGAGTCACTAAATCTCAGACTTCCATCCTTCATTAATATTAATGCTTTTCTTCAACCAGTGCATGTTGGCACAACATAGCCTAAAAGCTTAATACAAGAAAAATAGTTCTGAGGCTTCCTTATCATATATTCATTGGCACTAAGCACCAAATGGTCACATATTGTATCATGGCCTTCATTTTTATCCAATGAAGAGGAATTTCCTTTCAGTTAAGCATAGATGACAGTCATCACTTTGTGTGTTTCCCCCAAAGGGTATTTATTTAAAATCTTAAATGATTTCCCCTTGTACTGATCCACAATATCCTTAAATGAAAACAGACTTAGTTTACAGAACTGATTTCGTCAATCAGCATAAAATAAGCATTTTTAAAAATCCGTACAGTTTCATTGTATTCTTTGAATTCAATCTTGGGAGCTATAATCCTATAGCCCAGGAGCATGAACGTCCTGTAGACATGAGGAAATTCGGAATGTGTTTGAGTGCCTCACTGAGAGGATTCATGACTCTGTCTACGACAGGTTAACAATTCTGCCCTGAATTTCTTTGTGAAAGACAAGCTAAAGAGAAAGAGTTGTGTTGTATTTCTTCCTTGGGCCAAATGCACTTTGGTAGAACTCAAAATATTAGAATACTCTTAGAAATAAAGAACCAAGGCTCACGGAGGTTGTATGACTTGTTCACAAATACTCAGGGAGTAAGTGGCCAAGCTGGTAAATTCCAAGACCTTCTGCCTTTCGGGGCAGTAGTCTTTATATTTAGAAGATGTTTCTTAAATTCCCCAGAGCCGTAATTTGTAATTTAGGCTTCTCTGGGAGGCCCGAGTCAGAGTCAGGCAAAAGACAATTCTTGCTCTATGTCTCATTTTAGTAGTTAAATACTTACATCTATATCGTTTCTCCCCAAATACACAAACCCCCCAACCACCTTAACATTTTTTTTTTTTTTTAAGGTAGGCTCTACACCCAGTTTGGGGTTTGAACTCAGGACCCAGAGATGAAGTCACATGACCTACCGACTGAGTCAGCCAGGCTCCCCTCAACCACCTTAGCTTTTGATGACAACCCATTTCGAAGGAGGAACAACTATTTAGAAGCCACTATGCTATTCAAACTTATAAGCTATTATTTGGATTACACCTTTCAATTTAGAGTAATTCCTCGAAGTTCAAGAGAAAAGTTTGCTGAATGTGATAGAGGTTAGAAAGGGTTGGGGGATGATTTTTCAAGATCCATATTTCTTTTTACTTTTAGGGGATAAAAGCACACAAAGCATAAAAAGAGAAATGGTTTTTAATACTAAGTAGAAAAAGGCAATATATATGTGCGAAATGGATGCTTCATCTGAATTAGTATTTACATGTTTTGTAAGCTCAAATAATATATGTTTTTCATTATTTTAGTAAAATTAAAGAATGGGCATTCAGCTATCTTTAAATTTTCATATTGCTCACGCTAGTTTAGGCATGCCGGATCATTTTGGCATAATAAATTCCTACGCGGTTATTGCACGGATACTAAAAGACATTGCAATATTTTTCTCTTAAACGTAAATTGAGGAAAAAATATTAATAGATAGTTACATTTTTATGTTAGCCATTATTAGAATTTACTAATGAGCAATCTGACATGCTATTTCCTATTGCCTTAATATGTTATATATTATAAAATGTTTTTCTACATTATAGGCGTTAATTGCATCATGTGAAAAAAATTCTTTGCAGTTCCGCGTGATTTATGGGCCTGCCACTGGTGACTAGGTGTGGGAGAACTTTGGCTTTTGTGGGCTTGTGGGGGAACGGATGTGTGAAAAGTCGAGGGAAGCCCAATTAGAGAAAGGCAGTGAGAAAAATTTTACAAAATCCATCCTGCTGAGAGGCAGGCATTTTTTCTGGATGACAAATGTCTGGAGTTCTCAGTTTTACAAAAAAGGAGTGCTCACCCCTGGCCTCCTCTCCTTTTGTCATGTAGGTAACCTAAGCTGGGGGAAAAGACCATCTGGAAGGAATGCTGCGGTTTCACAGAGCCTACGGTTCTCTACTCCTTCCTCTTCCTCCCTCGTTGTGGACTGCAGGGTTCAGATGACGGATTTTGGAAAACTGTCTTAGGAGATAAATCCTCAGGCAGTTAGCGTGTATTGGTATTTTGGATGCTTCTGTGCATTTCTGTCCTGCCGGGAAAGGGGTTGATGGGCTTTTTGTGAACCGCTGAGCTTCGAGAAGGCTTTTATCTTCCACTCAGTTTTAATTGAGGAATTTATGGGATTTTGCCACCTTGAGAGGTAAGTTAGACATAAATGCCATGTGATTTATATGTGACCGATTTTTCATTGTGTATTGACATAAATCTTATTAGTACCCTACACGTCGCAAATACCGTGGTCAACTGAAGAAATTCCTCACCAGTTTTCCTTGTGAGAAATACGGTGCATTCTTCATGTCATTAATGCTACTCTATACTTAAACTTGATCATAGGGTGATCACCTTGAGTGGCATTCTTTCAGTCGTTCCAGGTGAAAAAAGCAAGGCTTAAGAAGGAGAGAGACAGACATTTTGCAGCTTTTATTGTCCTAAAAGAGGTACAATATTCGTAGCCTGTTAATGGGTGCGGAACAGCGATCCTAAAAAACGAATCTATGACCGAACACTACTTTTAAAAGGCATCTTCTTGACAAGAACCAAATGAACCCGATTTCTAAAAATCTAATCTGAAGGCAAAACAGATTTGTTAGTGTGATTATTAAAACAATTGCCACCTTCTGGTGTAAAGTGATGTCAACAGTGAGCAATCAAATAATGCCCTTTGCTTTGGTACAGTCAAGCTCTCAAAGCTACCGTGAAATAGGATTGGACGGGACCTTTCATTTCATATGAGAATTAATTCTCTAAATGCAGTGGAGAGGAGGCAGCTTATTTTTTTCCCCCAGCAAGCAGCTAGAAACAAGTCGGCGGGAGACCATATTTTTTCTTATTCATCTCTTAGTGTGTGCATGTATATGTTACCAAGTATTATGGCAATTAATTTATTCCTTACCTAGAGTTGCATCAGAAAAGAAAAAAAAATATGGCAGAATTTCCCCAAAGGTTTTCTGACTCAAAAAAAAAAAAAAATTGTGGTTCTCCATCGAAATTGTTTATGAAAGATGAATTAAAGGTCACGTTTCTTCAATTACACACAAGCTTCCCAGCTGCCTTGGCATTCTGGGTTTACTGCAAGTCTCCTCAGAGAAAGCCAGACACATGTAATTTGTGGTAAACCTCAGTAATGAAGGCTTTCTCCTCTTCTCAACAAAGTTAAGTTAGTAGCCATATAAGAAAGAAATGCCACATCTTTTCCCTTATTGAATATCCTATACTGGGTATGAGAAGTATCTTGAAAGTAACAATTGTACAGCATAGTACCTTGGATTTAAGAATCGTAACAGTGTTGGATAGTGACAGATGGCGACTACACTTGTGATGAGCCTAGCAAAACATATAGAGTTGTTGAATCATTATGTCCTACACTTGAAACATTATGTCAACTGTACTCCAAGAAATATTTCTAAAAACAACAGCAAAATAATTTACCAGCCTAAAATGAATTCAGAGCTGAGGATCAAATATTAATTATGTGATTTTCTAGGTAAAGTTCTGTCTTTGGCATCCCACCAAATTATCATCGGTGTAAAATCTGTTAACTATGTCTTTAATTTTTAAATTGCACACATTCACCACTTCTTGAACTTCTATAGTTAATAAAGCAAATACGAGACTTAAAAAAAATAAAAGATTGGGTAATCAATAACATATTTCTTCTCCATCAGATTATTTTTTTTCATGTACAAAATTCTTGTTTGATTTTTCAATTATTCAAAATGTCAGAATGATAGATATAAGAGAGTAACCAACTAACTAGGGAAATCTCTGCCTAATAATATTCAATATAAAGATTCAGAATGATGTTTCATGATGGATTAAACTTTCTCCTGTTCTGCCTCATTAGGGTTCTCCCAATTTGACCCAATCCAAACTTATTACTTAATATATATCTAACAGTAAAATTGCATAAATGTTCACTAGTACAATAGATGCTAAATGAGCAGTTTCAGATAATTTAATTAAGTTGTAGGTCTTCTAATATAATTCCGTAAGTATGTGAACTTTTAACTTGCGTTAACTCAATTTCCTTATGCTTTCATTTACCATTTGTTGGGGACATTACAGTGATTAGCCAAAGTCCTTCCAGCTCCTAATGTTCTCCATAAATTTTGATTTAAATTGACTGTCACTTTCTCACTATAATAAACTAGATATTTGACGTCTCAAAAAAGAGAACAGGTCTAGTATATTATGTTGTCAAGAAGTAGACATATTTTTCTCTATTGCACAAAATCCGCATAAAATTCACCTTAATAAAATCCATTAAGCTTAAGTCAGAATGAGGTGGGTTGAGTACTGCATATTCATGGGCTTGTTTATGCTTTAGAATTTCTTGAAAAACACAAGTTCCTGTGTGCCCTTGGCATTGAAAACACACAGAAGATCATGTTCCCATCCAATTGTTGTATATTTGGAGGCAGTCAATGTTCAGCTATTGATTCTGTGGCATTTAGGAGCCCTTGGTAGTGAGACTGGCCAGTAACTGCTGTAGATTTCATTGGAGGTCAAAGACAAGATTTGCCGGACCAGCTCAACTCGGATGCACCTCCCACACTTTTCCAGTCAGATAACGAAAGGGGGAAATTCATCGAACTGTGCTTTGGAAATTTTCAGTGCATATATTTGTTTTTGAACACAGCCCTAAAAAAACATGAAATTATGTTTCCACAAAAAGAGATTTGCCCCAGACTCTCTTTCATTCCAACAAAATGACAGAGCCAATAAGGTTTTGTTTTTGTCAATTACTGTCCTTAAAGTCATCAAGGACAGTCCAAAAATAGAGGCTCCAGTTCAGTGTAGAGTGACCGGCAAGAGTCAGGCATGTTTTCCGGGTTGAATGCTAGAATTTCTGCACTGGATGGATCGAGAGTCTGTAGGCATCCAGAGCTACTTAAAAGTATCAAGAAGGCTTAGAGATAATTGCATGCAAGGGGCAAGGAATGTCAGTCCCTCTGGCTAACGGTTCCCATAAACCACTGCTTTTACAATGGGCTTGGCATCAGTCTTCCCTGGAGCCTGCCTTCTTTAAATTACTTTTTGTCCAAAAAAATGTAACACGCTGGTGTGGAGCCTTTCTGACAGCTATGCAAGATGAATATGACTTTAGGTACTAGTAAGGTTAACTAATAATGTTTATTGGGAGCTTCCCATAAACGAAGAATTTATAAGCACATTTTTCATCTATTTGGGTAAGGACTCTAGAGTTAGTAACTATTAGGATCCCTGTTTTATAAATGGGACACCCGAGGCACCGTGAGATTAATTAAATTACCCAAGGTGGCAATGCCAGGCAGTCCAATTTTGGAGTCAAGGTTCTCAGTCATTACACTAATTTGGCCTTGTAATGATCCCTTTTCACCTACTAGATGGCATTATGGTGAGGCTCCCATGCGTATATATATGAATACTGAATGCTGTATCTTAAGATGTATGTCACAAGTAGTGCATGATTGTCAGAAATTTAGATGATACTGGTAATCACAAAGAGGAGAATAAAAATCGTGACTACTTTCGCCACCCAGCAGTGACTCCTTTTAGGATTTTACTTTATAGTCTTCAGTCCCTTCTCCATACCTCTTTGAAGACTAAAATTTTATTTATTTATTTTTTAAAAAGATTACTTATTTATTTGACAGAGAGCACAAACAAGGGCAGCAGCAGGCAGAGGGAGAGGGAGAAGGAGGCTCCCCACTGGGCAGGGAGCCCAACACAGGACTTGATCCCAGGACACTAGGATCATGACCCGAGCGGAAAGCAGACATTTAACCATTTGAGCCACCCAGGTGCCCCAGTGAAGACTAAAAATTTAATCATACTGGGCACATTCTTTTATTATCTAGTATTTGATTTAATAATTTATCATGGACATCGTCCAGGGTCTGGAAATCTATTTCTTAACATCCTCTGAAATGGCTGTATACTTGAATATTTTGATCTGGAGAACAGTCAAGGTACAACACTTAATGGCCTCAATCTGAATTTCACATCTGGTCTCAGGTGGAACAATTGTCACCTCTTTATTTCAAGAGAGTTTTAAAGTGGGGGTTTTCCAGAGGTGCGAGGTGATCAGAGGAATATTGCGAGAACACGTATAGCGCATACACACACACACACACACACACACACACATAAATAATCACTATTCAAGGTTATATAGAGAATTTTTTTCCCTCAGTATTTTTTTGCATGGAAAGACAAGGGGATATATTACATGTCACAGTTTTGTAAATGCGCACTCCTCAGTAACTGGATAAAATAACTGGCTAAGAATGAAGTAACATGAAGCCTTGGAAACAAGGAGTAAAGGATTCTTGACCTCCCGTCGAGAGCCTTGGTCACTCAAGTTTCTTTGGCTTTCCTCCCTGAGTGTGCCTGAGGGTACAGGGTGGAGGTGACCTCTCCACCGAGGCCTCCCTGGTCAGATGCAATCAGATTGACTGAAAGCTCTCGGAGAACTAAACAGAATTCTCTCCACGCCGGCTGGAGCAATGATTCACGAAGAGTCACTCTGCACTATTAGCGACAACCATTGCAACATCTCATTTAAAACTGTAGCGAGTTGAGGTGGCTTTTGAATTATGCATTAAACTAAGCTTCCAAATATAGGTTTGGTGGAGTACTTCAGCTGAATGTCTCTGAAACATGCGTCCGCATATCACTGCTCTCGCTCCCTTATCTGCTAGTCCCGTTGTCATTTTCTATTACATTTTACTCTTGACTCGGGCATTCCAGCCCCCGCTGTTGACTTCGGTACTAAACCGCCCTCCCCACCTTAGCCTTGCTCCTCAGTCTTTGTCTTGAGCCACAGAAGCTGCTAAGATCACCGTCTTCTTCAAAGAACATGACTCTGGCTGCAGCTGTGCTGAAACCACACATGGGGACTCATGTCCAATGGGAACACTTAGCTCTATCCAGTCTCAGAGCCTCAGTGATACCCTAACTAATAATAATCACTAATGGAAGTGCTGGTGCCCATCGCAATCTCCAGATTCATCAAGATCAGCGTTTATCACACTCCCGGGGGGGTTAGATGTTGATGCCAAGAGTAGGTCTCAGTGCCTACATCTCTTTTCAATACAACCTTCCAGTTCCTCCTCATCACTTTTTCCTCCCTTTGTTTCTACAAACAATTTTGACTATCAACCAAGTCTTGTTAAAGTTGCCTCCAAAATACCTACAGAGTTGGTTTCTCTCCGTGGCCACGGCTAGTCGGTGCCTAGCTCCAGCCACACTTACCTATGGCTTGGATTTCTGCAGGGACACAGCAACCGGCCTCCCCACCGGGATGGAGTTCCTCCTAAAGTCAGTTATCCCCGGGAATCAAGTGAGATTGAGACCTCACCCCAGCCGGCCTCTGTCTCCATCTGGAGCTGAGTGTCTCTGAGTTACAGCTGCACTGCCCAGCACTTCCTGGGATGTGCCATGTTCCCTCCCACCCAGAATCTTGGTTCGCGCTGTTCCTTCCTTCTGGAATATTTTCCAGACCTTCTTTCCGTTCTATCTAATTTTTATTCATTCTTCAGATCCCACTAGAAAACAAGCTCGAAGAAGGCAGGAACCTCTGTCCGTTTAGATCACTACTGTATTCCAAGTGCTTCGAATAGTGCCTAACACATAATAGACACTGATTAAATATTGTCTGAGTGAGCGAGTCCCGACTTGAGCATGACATCCCCGGGGAAGACTTCCCTGCCCTTCATTCTGACTCTACCCCAGGATTTGCTCAGTTTCTTTAGGAAATATTGTTATAAAGCCAGGCACTTTGTTTCGGAGCATTTGTCTTCATTATGATCATACAATCATTAGTTCACTAGACTTTGACTTCGAGGGGAACAAGGACTCTTTCCATTCTGCTTAATTTTGTGTCTGCACCACATACCGTACTGATCTAAAAATATGTGTTGAATGAATAAATGAATGAACAATGACAAGAGCACCATATTAGGCATTTTAGCAATCCTAAGAAAAATTGGATAAGGTCTTATTCTCTAGAAGCTTATAATTTATGTGAAGGAGAAAAAAAAAGACAAAAATACACAAGTAGGTGGCAGTGCAAGATGATGGATTGACTCAGAATTTTAGAACAAAGGACCCTAGAAATAATATAGATCAACCCTCACTCATCATAGCAGCATTAAGTGACTATCACACAGCGATCGTGACAGTCACATGAAGTATCTGGGTAACAAGTACTTGAGAGGTTCAGAAATGAAAAATATTGCTGTGTCCTTGAGTGGCAAGGAAAGATTTTAAAAGAAGTAAACTTGAATTGAGTTTTGAAGGATTCAGCTCTTTAACAAACATTTATTAAGTATCTATTATACAACAACAAGACTAAGACACAGTCCTTGCCCAGGTAGATTAGGGGTTGGCAAACCGTGAACCTCAGGACAAAGCCAGCTACCTGTTTTTGTAAATAAAGCTTTATGGGAACACAGTCACATCCATTTACGTACATCTTGTCTATGGCTGCTTTCCTACACAACAGCAGAACTGGGTAGCTGCGCCAGAGATCACGTGGCTCACAAAATGGAAAAGAAAATATTTACTATTTGGCTCTTTACAGAAGAGGCTTGCTTACTGCTGAGTTAAAATCTCCAGGTTGAGTGGGAGAGACAGCCACAAAACACCAAAAATTGTATGATATGTGGGCTGAGTAGAGCTATGTCGAGAGTTATTGAAGAGGAAGAGCTTAATCAGGAAAGGGAGCCCAGGGGTATGAGTGAGGCTTGAAGGATCGGGTGATCTGTAGGCAACTGATTATAAAGAACTAAGAAGGAAAAAGAGGAAACACTAAGAACCAAGGTAAGAATACAGTAATGCAAAGATCTCACTTGGCGGGGGGATGCACATAACTTCCAGTTGGGATCCCAGGTTCCCATTGGGAAATGCAGGGTGAAAACTTCATTGAATGAGGCTAGGGGAACTATACAGAGAAAACTGAGTGTAAGGCTGAAACATTTAGAATTCACCATAAAGGTAATGAGGGGATTCTTTTTTAGGGCAATGATACGAAGGAAAGAGAGTAGATTTTTAGAGTCTGAGTCTGATGACTTGGATGGGGAGGGAGTCAGGGAGACCACAGAGGAGGACAGAAGAAATTAGAAATCTGAGGGTGAATTTCATCTACAGACAGGTCTTTGACCACATGGCCTTTGAACATTAAAAAAAAAAATAGTTGTACACATCTATGAAAGGATATTTTACCAAAAAAATGCAGCTTTCTATGGTTTCTTAAAATAACGGAACATCTGGCAACACCAGGCCTGCAGTGCGGGGTGGGGCTGGCACGAGCAGGCCCCACTTAATCTTGTGACATAACCCCTGTGGGCATTGGGACTTGCGGCGTCAGTCCTTGCCATGTAAAGTTTGACACGAAGTTTGACAAAGTCTTTCACTGGAACAGAGCCAACACATTCACGTCTCGCTTTCTGCCCTGAGCTTGTACCTACTGCCTGTTCTTCCTGAAGCTTTCTGAAGGTTCAGGGAGATGCTGGGGATTTCTGAGCCCTTTCTCCCTCCTCTAATGCAGTTTCCACCAACTTCTTCTTGCATAAAGGACCACAATAATTTCATTCATGCTTTCCGGTACAGCTTTTTTTTTTTCTTTTCTTTTTTTTTTAAATTAAATTTCCTTCTTCCAGGTTCACTAAGAAATAATTGACTGCATAAGTAATCACTGTGTACGTTTAAGGCATATAGCATGATGGCTTGATTTCTGCGTATTGTGAAATGATAACCACAGCAGGTTCCGCTAACATCTGTCCTCTCATATAGGTACAATAAAAAGAAAAGAAAGATGAAAAGAATAAAAGGAAGAAATTATCTTCTTGATGAGAACCCTCAGGATTTACTCTCTCACTCTCCCATATATCACTGGGATGTGCTGGCTGTAGTCCTTGTGCTTAAAAAATTCATTACATTATATTCCTATTCAATACATTATATCCCTAGCACATATTTATTTTGAAACCAAAAACTTGTACCTTTTGACTCCGTTCCTCCAATTCCCCCAACCACCACCCTCCGCTTCTGGTAACTATAAGTGTGATCTCTTTTTCTATGAGTTGTTTGGTTTTTTATTTGTTCTAGATTCCACGTATAAGTGAGATCGTACAGCATTTGTCCTTCTCTGTCTGACATCTTTTACTTAGCATAATGACCTTGAGATCCATCCATTTTGTCTCAGGATTTCTTCATTTTCTATGGTGGAATAATATTGAATAATATTGCACTATATATATATATACAGTTGATATATATATACATATATATATATACACACACACATAATGGAGAGAGATGTGTGTGTGTGTGTGTGTAAATTGTCCCTCTCCCTCTGATCCTCCAATGTATCAATATATATTGATATATATATCTATATATATAAAATATTTATCAATTTCAATTTATATATATATCTATATCTCAATCACTTCCTTTTTTTAAGGTTTATTTATTTATTTCAGAGACAGAGAGAGAGTGCAGGGCAAGGGGTAGAGGGAGAGGGAGAAAGAGAATCCACACAGACTCTCTGCTTAGCACAAGGCCCGGTGGGGGTCGATCTCACAACCCTGAGATCATGATTTAACCCGAAATCAAGAGTTGGTCACTTAACCGACTGAGCTATCCAGGCGCCCCTATATACCACAACTTCTTTATGCATTTATCCATCAATGGACACTTATGTCATTTACATGTCTTGAGTATCGTAAATATGTTGCAGTGAATATGGGGATGCAGATGTCTTTTTGAATTAGTGTTTTTGTTATCTTCGTTATCTTTGGGTATAGTCCTAGAGGTATAATTGCTGAATGATACAGTAGCTCTGTTTCTAATTTTTTTGAGGATTCTCCACAATGTTTTCGATACCAGCTGTACCAGTTTATAATCCCACCTACAGCACACATCCATCCCTGCAGTGGTCATCTCTTGTCTTTTTGATAACGGCCATTCTAACAGGTATGCGGTAGTATTTCATTGTGGTTTCAATTTGCATCTTCCCAATGACTAGTGATTTTGAACATCTTTTCATGTACCTATGGGCCTTTTATATAACTATCTTTTTGGAGAAATGTCTATTTAGGTCCTTTGCCCGTTTTTAAAATTTGGTTATTTGCTTTTGCTGTTGAGTTTTATGAATTTTTTTAATGTTTTGCATATTAATCCCTTATCAGATATATGGTTTGCAAATACTTTTTCTCATTCTGTAGGTTACTTTTAACTTTTTTTTTTAAAGGTTTTATTTATTTAAGGATAAATAAATAGAGATAGAGAGATAGAGAGAGAGAGTGTGTGAGTGGGGGGAAGAGCAGAGGGAGAGAGACAAGTAGACTCTTGCACTGACAGAGCCTGAAATGGAGCTCATTCCCAGGACCCTGAGATCATGACCTGAGCTGAAATTAAGAGTTGGCCGCTTAACCAACTGAGCCACCCAGGCACCCTGCCTTTTCACTTTTCTGATCGTTTCTTTTGCTGTACCAAAATCTTTAGTTTGATGTAGCCTTAGTTGTTTATTTTTGGCTTTGTTGCTAGGGCTTTATGTGTGATATCCAAAATACCACACACCCAAGACCCATACCAGGGAGATTTGTTCATATGTTTTCTTTTAGGCATTTTATGTTTTTGGTTCTTACATTTAATTCTTTAATCCATTTTGAGTTAATTGTTGTGAGAAATGTAAGACAGGGGTCTAGTTTCATTCTTTTACATGTGAAGATCCAATTATCCCAGCATCATTTATTGTAGAAACTGTCTTTTCTCCTTTGAGTATTCTTGGTCCCCTTGTCAGATATTATATATATGCTTGGAGATATATATATCTCCAAATATATATATACATTTTTTTTTCACAGATATAGATACCTATCTATATATCTATATCTGTATCTATACCTATGTCTATCTCCTTGGATTTATTTCTGGGCTATTGATTCTGTTCCGTTAGTCTATTTGTCTGTTTTTATGCCAGTATTACTGTTTTGAAGACTACAGGTTTACAGTATAGTTTGAAATCAGAAAGTCTGAGACCTCCTGCTTTGTTCTTTTTTGGGGGATTTCTTTAGTTATTTGAAGTCTTTTGAGGTTTCAGATAAATTTTAGTAGGACTTTTTCTACTTCTGTTAAAAATACCATTGCAGGGGTGCCTGGGTGGCTCAGTGGGTTAAGCCTCTGCTTTCGGCTCAGGTCATGATCCCGGGGTCCTGGGATCGAGCCCTGCATCAGGCTCTCTGCTCAGCGGGGAGCCTGCTTCCCTTCCTCTCTCTCTGCCTGCCTCTCTGCCTACTTGTGATCTCTGCCCGTCAAATAAACAAATAAAATCTTAAAAAAAAAATACCATTGCAATATCGATGGCACTGTGTTGAATCTATAAATGGCTTTTGGTAGTATTAACATTTTAACAATATTAATTTTTCAATTCCATGAACATGGGATACCTTTCTATACCTTCTATTTCTTTCACCAACATCTTGCAGTTTTTAGCGTAGAGAGCTCCTTAGTTAAATTTATCCTAAGTATTCATTGTTTTTGAAGTTATTACAAATGGGATATATTTATTTATATGTTTTCCAGAAATTTCATTGTTAGCATACAGAAATGCTATGATTTTTGCATGTTAACTTTGTACCTTGCAATTTTAAGGAATTAACTGATTATATCTAAAAATTCTTTGGTTGAGTGTTTAGTATTTTCTATATATAACATCATGTCATCTGCGAATACAGAATTTTTGCTTCTCCCTTTCCAAATCTGATACCTTTTATTTCTTCTTCTTGCCTGACTGCTCTAACTAGGACTTCCAGTACTATGTTGAATAGGAGTGGTGAGAGTGGGAACTCTTGTCTTCTTCCTAATCTTAGAGGAGAGTTTGAAACTTTCACCACTAACTGTAATGTTAACTATGGGGTTGTCATATGGCCTTTATTATGTTGAGATAATGAGATATGTTCCTTCTGTGCCTAATTTGTTAAGAGTTTTTATCATGCATGAATGTTGAATTTTGTCAAAAGATTTTTCTGCATCTACTGAGATGATCATATGATTCTTTTCTTTCATTCCATTAATATGCTGTATCACATTGCTTGATTTATGTATGTTGAACCATCCTTGCATCCCAGAGGTAAATCCCTCTTGATCATGGTGAATGATTCTTAGAATGTGCTGCTAAATGTGGCTTGCTAGTATTTTATTGAGAATTTTCATATCTATATTAATCAGGGATACTGGTGTATACTTTTCAGTTGTGTCTTTTTCTGGTATCGGTATCAGGGTGATACTGGCCTTGTAAACAAGTTTGAAAGTGTTTCCTCTTCAATTTTTTAAGAGTTTAGAAAGATTGATGTCAATTCATCTTTAAATATTTTCTAAACTTCATCAGTGAAGCCATCTGGTCCTGAGTTTTCTTCATTGGGAGATTTTTGATTACTGATTCAATCCTCTTATTAATAATTGGTCTATTTGGATTTTCTATTTTATCCTGATTCAGTCGTGACATGTTGTATATTCCTAAGAATTTTTCTAGTTCTTCTAGGTTGTCCAGTTTGTTGGCGTAGAGTTGTTCATAGTAGCCTCTTATGATCCTCTCTATTTCTGTGATATACATTTTAACGTCTTCTTTTTCATTTATAATTTTGTTGATTTAGGTACTTTCTCTTTTTTTCTTCATCTAACTAGGAATTTGTCCATTTTGTTTATCTTTTCAAAGAACCAGTTCCTAGTTTTGTTAATCTTTTCTATTTTTCTGTTCTCTCATTTCTTTCTTTCTTTCTTTTTTTTTTAAGATTTTATTTATTTGACAGACAGAGATCACAAGTAGGCAGAGAGGCAGGCAGAGAGATAGAGAGGAGGAAGCAGGCCTCCTGCTAAGCAGAGAGCCCGACATGGGGCTCGATCCCAGGATCCTGGGATCATGACCTGAGCCGAAGGCAGAGGCTTTAACCCACAGAGCCACCCAGGCGCCCCCTCTCATTTATTTCTGCTCCAATCTTTATTATTTCCTTTCTTCTGATAACTTTGGGCTCAGATTGTTCCTCTTTTTCTAGTTCCTTAAGACAGAATTATGTTGCTTTTTTGGGTTCATTCTTGCTTCTTAATGAAGGAATTTATTTTCAGGAAATTATTTTCCTGTTAGAGCTGCTTTTGCTGTATCCTGTAAACACTGCTATGTTGTGTTTCCATTTGGGTTTGTGCCTGAGAACTATTTTATTTCTCCTTAATTTCTTCTTCGATCTATTTGCTGTTCAGAAGAGTGTTGCTTAATTTCCAGTTTTTCCCTTATTATTGATTTCTAGTTTTAAGCCACTGTGGTCAGAGAAGAAACTTGTTATGATTTCTATCTTCTTTTTAAAATTTTTTTTATTTTTTTAAAAGATTTTATTTATTATTTGACAGAAAGAGATAACAAGCAGGCAGAGAGGCAGGCAGAGAGAGAGAGGGGGAAGGAGGCTCCCCGCTGAGCAGAGAGCCCGATGCGGGGCTTGATCCCAGGACCCTGGGATCATGACCCGACCTGAAGGCAGAGGCTTTAACCCACTGAGCCACCCAGGTGCCCCGACTTCTATCTTCTTTATTTTACTAAGTCTTGTTTTGTGGCCTAACATAGGTCTAACCCTGGAAAATGTTCCATGAATTCTTGAGAAGAATGTCTATTCTGCTCTTGTTGGATAGAATGTTTTGTATCTGTTTGTTGGGTCATTAATGTTGCTCAGATCCACTGTTTCCTTGTTGCTTCTCTGTCTGGAATTTTTATCCATTGCTGAGAATGGGGTATTAAATTACTTAACTATTATTATATTACTGTTTATTTCTCCTTGTAGTCTGTTAGTTTTTGCTTTATATATTTAGATGCTCTGATTCTGCATGCATAAATGTTTATAATTATTATATCTCCTTCATGTATTGATGTTTCATCATTATATACTGACCTTCTTTGACTCTTTTACTATTTTTAGTTCAAAGTCTATTTTGTATAAGTGGAGATAATCCTGCTTTTTTTTTTTTTCTTTTCCTTTTGGTCTCCATTTGCTTGAAATACCTTTTTCTGTTCCTTTACTCTCAGCCTACATGTATATTCAAAGCTCAAGTAAATCTTTTGTAGGTAGCATATGTTGAATCTTATTTTATTATTCATTATGCAGTTCTGTGTCTTTTGATTACAGAATTTAAGTCTTTTATGTTTAAAGCACTTACTGGGAGATAAGGACTTGTTATTGCCATCTTTTTAATTGTTTTCTGGTTGTTTTGTAAGTCCATTGTTTCTTATCCTCTTGTCTTTTTTTGCATTTTTTGATGTCTTTTGGTATCAGTATGCTTTGACTTCTTCATGTTCTTTTCTGTAATTGCCACAAAATTTTTCCTTATGGTCACCACAAGGCTTACAAAAATATATTAAAATTATAACACCCTATTTTTCGCTGGTAATAAATTAACTTCAACAGAATTATTATATTTTTTCCTTTTTTTCCTCTGTCTCAAATCCTAGGTTATTGTTGTTACAATATACATTTTTTTATATAGTGTAACTAATAACAGATTATTTTAGTTATGGTTATTTTTGCTATACCCTTAAAAAACTTTTAAATTAGAGTTGTGAGTTATGCACCACTATTATCATATTACAGAATCTAATTATGACTATTTACCATTTTTGGCAAGATTTATGTTCCTTTTTTTCATTTTTATGATGTTAATTAACATTTTACTTCCACTTAAACAACTGCCTTTATTTTTAAAATTTTTTAAATTTTTAAAATTTTTTCAAAAGATTTTATTTATTTATTTGACAGACAATGAGAAACAGAAAGAGAGGGAATATAAGCAGGGGGAATAGGAGAGGGAGAAGCCAGCTTCCCATGCCGCAGAGAGCCCAATGCAGAGCTCAATCACAGGACCCTGGGATCATGACCTGAGCTGAAGGCAGATGCTTAATTGACTTAGCCACCCAGGCATCCCTTAAAGAGTCCCCTTTAGCATTTCTTGTAAGGTATGTCTCAGCTTTTATTTGTTTGAAAAGTCTTTATCCCTCCTTTGTTTCTCAGTGACAACTTCACCAGGTATAGAATTCTTGGTTGATAGTTATTTTCTTCTAATGCTTTGAGTATATCATCCCATTTTCTCCTGGACTGAAAAGTTTCTGCTTAGAAATCTACTAGTAGCCTTATGGGGGCTCCCATGTATATAACTTCTCCCTTTTCTTTTGGTGCTCTTAGAATTCTTTGTTTGTCTTTGACCTTTGACAATTTAATTACAATATGTCTCAGTGTAGCCCTATTTGGGTCCAACCTATTTGGGGTTTTTTGGGACTCATGGGTCTAGATATCCCTTTCTCTCCCCAGGTTCAAGAAATTCTCAACCATTATTTTAAATATACTTTCTTTCTTTTAAATATACTTTCTTCCTCTCAAATTCCCATAGTGAAAATTGTTCCTTTTCATTATGTCCCATAATCCAGTAGGCTTCCTTCATTCTTTTTCATTCTTTTCTATTTTTGCTCCTCTGACCAGGTGATTTCTAATGTCCTATCCTCCAGGTTACTGATTTTTCTGCGTAGTTGAGTCTACCTTTGAAACTCTGTTAAATTTTACAGTTCAGTTATTACATTTTCAACTCTATGATTTCGGGTTTTGTTTTTTTTTTCAAATCATTGCTATTTCATTGTTGAACTACTCACTTTGTTTATGCATTGTTTTCTTAATTTCTTGAGCTATCTGTCTGTTTTCTGGTAGTTCACTAACCTTCCTTAAGAGGATTATTCCCAGTTCTTTGTCTGACAGTTCATAAATCTCCATTTCTTTATGGTCAGTTACTGGAGCCTTATTAGTTTCCTTTGGTGGTGTCATATTTACCCGATTTTTCATGATTCTTGGCTCTTTACACTGGTATCTGTGCATTTGAGTAATGGGGCTCCTCTCCTAGACTTTACAGGTTTGCCTTGGCAGAGACATTTCTTCACTAGTCGGCTTAGTTTGGGTTTTGGTGTGTGCCTGCTGGTAATATCCTTGGGCAAGTGGGACCTGCCATTATGGTCTATTTTGAAGTAAGGCAACTTTGAGCTCTGAAGATGGGAGGGGTATATGCTACTAGCTGACAGCAATTGGATGGGATTGCTGGCTTGCTTCCCTATCCAAGTGAGGCTGAAGGATGGGCTTCATGGTTCCTTGGATTCTCTGTCAGGCTTACTAGAGGCAGGGGACTGAGGACTATACTCCCTACTAAATGGGGCTAAAAATTAGCTTCTCTACTTTAGCAAGGTAGCAGGATGGGACTCAGGGCCTGAACAGCTTCTTGTTTGTGAACCTGGATTCTCTGGTTGGGTGGGGCCACTGGTTTTGCTCTGCAGCTGGGGGGATCACAGACTGTGTTCTCTGTTCAGGTGCCACCATCCATAGCACTGCCATCTGGGCCCTGCAGCTTACTCTCTGCTTGGGTTAGGTTCCCGTGTTGAACAGACTGACGGCTGTATTCAGCAATAAGTAGGGCTATGATTTAAATGCCCTGCCCAGGCACAGAGAAAAAAGCAGCACTAAACCTGGTAAAACTCTTTGTTTGTTGTCTTAACTCAAGCTGACCCGCACCCTAAATTCCTTGGTCAAAGAGGGCCACTGATTCACTTTGCAAACTCTTGGCTCTGTCTTTCTTTCTTTCAGCTCAAGCACTGCTGGGCTATGCAGCTTTCACCAGCCCTTCTGGTCACATAGGTCAGAAGACACTCTCTACATCGGGTGGGGCTACGTCTCAGTTCCCTTACCTGGGCAGGAGGTGGAGGGGTTGCTCTCAGTACTCTCAAATTGCTAAACAGGCTCTCTCATTTCATTAATTCTTTAAAATTCATCCTCAAACAAGAACTATTCCTCTAAGAAAGTGTTTTAAAGAGAGTGGCTTGTGGCACATTCCCCCCAAAGTTATTTAGGATCCTTCATATGATGTTTTCTCCCTTTGCCTGGCTGTTAGGCTACAGTGCATTTCAGTATAACTTTCAGTGATATGTGATTCCAAGGGAAGGAAATGCTATAAATGGCAGTTAATCAGAACTTCTGCTGGACTGGGGTACTTCCTGTTACCCCTCTCTGGGACACTGAACTTACCACTGATGCACTGTTTCATAACTAGGTAGCAGATCCCATGTTGGATCCTGCTGAGCCAGTGTTACAGACACACGTCTACGCGTAAAGCCTGGTTGTGATCCGCTCACGTGTGTTTTATGTTTCAAGAAAAAATGATTTGGCCCTGGTAGAGCAGTTTAGGCCAGAATTTTATGTCGAAAGCAGGCTGTTACAGAGCTGGGATCCTGCCACATGACTTAATAACTAATTTTTAGTGTTTTATAAAAATGCGTATTACAGCATTTCTCAGCTGTTGAGTACCAAAGACTTTGCGCAAGGTCTCATCCTAGTTGGAAAAGAATAGCCACTGACCTGATTCTGTGACCTTAACTTTCCCCCGTCTCGTCAGCAGAGTGAATGGGTTAAAATGGATGATTCTGAGGTGTTCTGTGGCAACGGTGAGTGAAGAGATGGGTGGTGGAGCTGCGTCTGTCCACCGGGAGCCTAGGTCTTCATGACGTCTGCGCCACAGTGCATGGACCAAAAAGCTGTTGAAAGCCCCAATTTCTCCCCAGAGTAAGGATTTCAATGGGGCAAGACTGAGTGCTTATACAGAAAGCCTGTATGATGAGAAAAATGCAGGTTCTGACTTCAGACGCATGGAGGTCGCTATTCGAGATCTTCAGCCTCATGTTGTTTATTCAATTTCTTTGCCTTTCGGTCTCCTCTTCCACTGACAAGTCTGATACTTAGTGCATTAATCTGCTTGGGCTGCCCCAAACAAGAGACCACATGCTGAGTGGTTTAAGTAACAGGAATTTACTTTCTCACAGTTCTGCGGTCTAGTAGTCCGAGATCAAGGTTGGTTTCTGATGAGGCCTTATTTCCTGGCTTGCAGATGGTCACCTTCTCGCTACAACTACATCCTCACATCACCTTTCTTCCATGCATATATGGAGAAAGATGTCTGGTGTCTCTCCTTTTTTTAAGGTCACCAGTCCCATGAGATTAGGGCCCCACCTTTATGACCTTATTGCAGCTCGGTTACGTCCCAGAAGGCCCTGTCTCCAAACACAGTCACTTTGAAGGTTAAGCCTTCAACATATGACATTTTGGGGGACACAGTTCAGTCCTCAACACCTCTCTTGGAGTGTTGTTGTGGAGATGAGACAGAGCAAAATGAGGTGACATCTGCAAAGGCCCTGACAGAATTCTTGGCCCCCTGCACAGCCCCATCCAGAAGCACATGCACACCCCAAAGGACATATTCCCTTGAGAAAGCATTCGCCCTCATATATACTTAAGACAAGAAAACAAGCAGCAATCAATAAATTTTACTATGCAAATTACCTGATTGTGCCCATAATAGGGTGTCTATTTCTTTAAACGTTATTGCAAATCATTTTCTTCTTGGTTTATTATCAATAAATAGACATTTATTCAGCTTCTAGACTTAGATCATTTTTCCAAGCCAAGCAAAACTGATTACATAGAGGGGTACCCATCCCTTTGCAGTAGACAGCTCCGGTTTCTATAGCTAGGACTGTGCTAGCAGGCACCAACTGATGGTTGTCCGCCCAACTGGAGAGTGTAGCCAAGTCATGAGCTCATCTGAGGCCTGCTATCTGATTTTAGGAACAAGGTCTATGCTATTGTTTTCCAGGAGTAATAATGGAAACAATTAAAGCCAGTATGTCAACATTTCTTTCTTTGTCTACAGACACACACACACACAGAGAGAGAGAGAGAGAGAGAGAGAGAGATTGAGAGAGAGAGATCCTAGATCAGCTTGAAAGGCCAGATAGGTGAAAATTATCCCAAAGGCAGTTAAGTAGCAAAGAATATCTTCATAGAAAGGAAAGCATTAACGTCAGATAACTGGGGAGCCAGAAATGTCTTCAGGCTGTATATGAATAACCAGACGATGATCGTATTATCTATCATTTTTGGTGAAATGAACTCCTAACGATTAAGACAATTTTTCTGCAATGTGTTGATACTGGCTCAAACATAAAGGTTCTTCTGACTTCTAAATAATACAAAAAAAACCCCTCATCATTTGAATATGATTTAACTTTCTGTAGCCATAAAATCACATTTTAAAAGTCCTGAAGTCTAATAATTGGGCAAAATAAGAAATGGTTAAGAAGAGACATCGACAGTGTTCACTGTTTAAGTCTAGAATAATGGGACCGGACAGAAAGAAGGTCCAGACACACATTGACTCTGCACGATTAGTCAGGATCTGGGAGGCGGCTAACTAGGTATTAGAATAATTAAAATTGTTTACATCTGGAGATGCCTTGAGCCTTTCCTGAAATAACTCAGAAACCCTGATCTTCAGGGTAGATTTATTAGGACCGAGCAATGTGTCAGGCACTGGCTGAAAGAACACATTTGAGAGTAAAGCAGCCGTCTACACTCATATGCCAGTACTCATTGAATGGTATGGTCTTCCTGAATTTATATTTGCAGAGTTTTCTTTTTCTCTTGGGAAAAAGGGACCCGTGCTTTGCCCAACTGAAGTTGCCCGTAGCTGGCTTTGAAAGGCGATCCTGAGATTTCTGGGTTCACCACCAAGAGGAAGTTGGAGCACTGGCTGGAATGAAAGCAAAAAGAGGTCCTAGGTTCAAGTCCTCGGACAAAGCCGAGAGCAAACCTCTCCATTGAAAAACAATGGATGGGGGCTCGTCTCCAAGAAACCAAGAGTGGGTTCAGGAGCTGAGGGACAGAGCAGGGACAAGGAACCCTGCTTGTCTCAGGTCACAGAATGGGAGCACGCGTGACACGCCTGACTCCGAGTCTGTGACTGGACTCTACCTTCCAGATGACGCATTCCATCATCACTGAAATCCAAAGGAACAAGCATCATTTCTCGAAAAGTACTTGAACACCAGTTACATATTATTTGTGTTTGTCTAAAAGTTTTTACCTAAGTTTCCAGTTAGTTAACATACGGTGTAATATTAGTTATTGCCTAAAGCGCTTGGAGTCGAGGGGGAAGGAACGGGAGCATAACCAGGAACAGTGGATAGTCCCTGCCCACAACTGTAGCCTGTCTTCCCTGGTGGCCTGTACTCTGAGATTCAGTCATCCCAAATTTCCTGCAGTCTCATGATAGAGCGGGACATGTCCTGCCTCTGTATCTCCACGCAGTCTTGAGGCCTCTGCCTAGCAACCTTCTCAGCTTCCTTCCTGCCTTAACAAACTCTGATTTAAACTTCACCTTCAATATGACCTCTGGGAAGTCTTTCTCTGACATCCCAGTTTGATGTCAGTGATCCTGAATTTTACGGGGGCTGTGTTACAATGCCTTGCACGACAAAGGTCTGTTTAACAGGCTATCTTTACCCTAAAAGCGTAAGGGGCAGAAACTCCTCCTTTATCTGCAGTCCCAGTGTCTGGTATGTAAGGAGGTAGGGGGCCTCTCATGATTTGGAGCAGAGCGAGGGTTGTCACTACGTGTCTGCATGCATGGATGTATTTTTCTGAGATTTGGGGAGTATGAGCAAACAGCTCACATTCACCTGGTCTATAACACAGCTGGCAAACCTCAGATAGAAACAGTGTGCACACTGGATGGGTAAACAAATACGGGGTACCTCTTTAAATCGAGGCCCCCAAAGGAGGCGTTAGTGATATATGGCAGAGCGGGGCTGGGAGGAATTCCTGGAAATTTGGTTCTAATCATGTCCTTCCTGCGAGTCTCCTCCAATTACAGTGAGCAAGATAAAGACCCGGGAAAGAGGGCACGGAAAATGGTTGAATTCATTTTATGATGTTATGATACAAAACAGTGTAATATAATATCAAAATACTGTGTGATGGAATGCTGATATTTCAATGCCATAACTGAAATTAGAATATTCAGCTCCCTATGAAACAAATTATACTTTTGCTGCCTCATTTGTTATTTTTTTTCCCAAAGTTATATCTGCAAATTCTTTAAATCCATTTTTTACTTGGCCTATTATTACTAGGTCCATCACCGACATGGAACTAGTTACTTGGCTTTATTACTTTTAACTGCACTCATGAAGTTGTTTTTGTTTTTTTTTTAAGTTCTTCTTGCACTGATTATAAGTTGAGATTTTCTAATTCTGTATTTTATTTCATTTTGTGATTTATTTCATTTTTTCTATCATATTCTTTTAATTTTTAAATCTAATTTCCATGTGGGGGCTTGTATAAAAATCTAACACCTATTCATTTCTATTGATTTACAACATTGATTTCGGTATACTATAAAATGTTCATTTTTAATGTTTGTACTCATAGATAATGCATATCATCAAGTTTTAATCTAAATCATTAATACATTTATTCATCTTTAACTACCAAAGTTCTTCATGTTTATAGATTATTACGCAAATGTTTTGTAAGCTTCATTAAAATGCATCGCCGGAAATATGTTTTTATTTACAACATCTTTGCATGTATGTGTGGGTTAAAAAAGACCTATTACCAAAATCTTTTAGGACAACTTAGAATAAAAAGGAAAGTAGAATTTATGCTGTTATTCACAAGTTAATTAAATATTCTTTTGAGAAGATAACGCTGGAGATTGTTTTCATCAAATAAGGAAAAATATTACAGTTACTGATTTTTTTTTCATTTATCAGTTGTATATAGATGGTGTAATTGCATAATGAAAACTTTCCTTAATTCTCATCTTAGGGACCAAAAGACTTCTCTTGCTTAGTAAAAGCAATCTAGGTTTTTAAAAAATGTGATTCATAATGAAACTCTACATAGAAATCTTTTTTTTATGTTAAAAGATAAAGCTTCTTTTATTCTCATTTCTAGAGAAATGAGTCCCACTGCCTTTCTCAAACTCTGAATTTTGCACAAGTGTAAAATTGTACAAGTGTGACCTTTAAGTGAACGTTTGGATGTCGTTGCCCAGCTCACCCTCAGCCCCAAGTCCTTTAGAAAGGTGTTTTTCTTCTAAAGCAGAGAGTTTGGTGGGATGCACAAAGGCTTTGGGGTTAGATGGAGGTGCATTCAAATCACTCCTCTGACACCCACCACCGACAACTACTGAAACTCTCTGACCCTCAACTCCTGGCGAAAGTGGTGATACTGTCCCTGCCCACCTCAAGGAATCATTTTCTTGCTGGAGGTTCTCCAGAAACTGCTCATTCCTCTCCTGGCAGTCCACCAACGCCATGTAAATCATGAGAGCAATGATCAAGGTAATGTCACGGACCAGAAGGAAAAAACCAAACCAAACCAAACCCTAAAATGCAGTCCTAAATAGAGAAATCAGACTGTCAGTTAACGGTAACACAAACTCCTTAAACATAATTAAAACATATTTAAAACTAAGTAGATTAAAATCATCCTACACTGCAGAGACCGGGAATGCTGAGTCTCTAAGCCGTGGGAGGGAGGCTCACCACTTCGAAGGGCCTTGGAGAAATCACCAATATCCCAGCTCCGGAGAGTCGGTACCATCTCAGGAGGCAGAATTAGGTTTCTCCAGGTAACTCAGAGCTTTTGAAAGCCCACTAGGGGTTTCCTCTATCCTTTGCAACTCCTGGGATTTAACACAGGCAGGAATATTCTCTTTTTCATTATTACTTTGGGTCGTATCTTCAAAGCTTTGGTCGGGCGCATGACATGTCGATGATGATGCCCGCCACAGTGGCTTTGTCACCAAACTCAGTAAATAAGCGTGCCCTCTGCTGAGATACACTAGACCCTGGGTAGGGGTTAGGGGGCAGGGTGAACTTCTTTCTGGCTATGAGTAAGCTGCTGAAGGCTGCTGCCACCCCCCACCAGGTGGGGGGTAGCGCAGGTGGGTCCCTGCGCTAGATGTCATATCTAACTCCTGCCATTGTGACTCGGCGGCGTCACTCAGCGACCAACAGATCAGGTGATACCTCCGAAAGCTCCCAGACGGAATGCTGCTAGACTGTGTCATCCCTGAAATCTTACTGTCCTCCTTTCATGTCTGAAAAGCTGCAGATGTGCAGGGAGGATGGAGGACAGAGAAGAAAGACAGAAAGGGCAGATTGGAGATAAGGAGGCTCCCAGGACAGAGAGACCCACCATGGGTCCCAGAAGAGCCTCACCCGGGAAAGGGGATATCAAAGCGCCCCCGGAAAATGGGGCTGGCTCTGCTAATGTGTCCTCTGTTTTGAAGCACGTGTTTTTACTATCATCCTCATTTTAACACGTGCAAAAAAGAAACAAAGAGACATTAGAACAGTCCTAGATAGTCAGAACTTCCGCAGTCTTTATTCTTAAATTTATTTCCTAATGGATTTGGCTGACATCACAGATCTTGGCTGCAGTGGGACCCAGACCAGAATCCAAACCTCTTTATTATTCTTGTCGTTGTCACTATCATTGATCTTGTTATAACTGGGTCCTCTTTGTAGGCTGCTTGCTGTTTTCTTTGCAGTAGGCTGAGTACTTTTGACACAGAATAACATCTGAGTTGGATCGTTATTTCTCCAAAGAAGATACGCAAATGGACAAAGTGTATGTGAAAAGATGCTCAACATCGTTAGTTACCAGGGAAACGCAACTGAAATCCACAATGAGAAACCACCATACACCCACTTTTATGGCTATTATACACAAAAAAGGGGGAAAAAGTGTTGACGTGGATGTGGAGAAGCTGGAATTCTGGGCATGCGGTCGAGGTATAAAACGGTGTAAGTCGCCTTGTTTCTTGAAAAGTTAAACATGGAATTAGGAATTTCACTCCTGGGTACATCTCCCTAACTAAAAACAGGTACTGAAACAAACGCTTGCACACCCATGTTCACACCAGCACCATTCACAACAACAAAATGGTAGAGACAACCTGAATGTTCCTTAACAGATGAATGGATAAACAAGATGTGGTATATACATTCAATGGACTATTATTAGTTAGCCATAAAAAGAACAAAATCCGGATATATCTTATAATGTGGCTTAACTTCAGAAATATTACACCGAGTAAAAGAAGCCGTACACGAGGGTCGTATAATGCAGGATTCCATTTATATGAAATATTCAGAAGAACTAAATCCGTAGAGACAGAAAACAGATGAGGGGGTCCCGCGGGCTGGGGGGAGAAGGGGTAATGGGGAGGAAGCTTAAGGGATACAGGGGTTTTGGGGGGGTAATGAAAATGCTTTGGAACTACATAGAACTGCGGGCCACACAACATTGTGAATGCCCTAAATGCCGTCGAATTAGTCACTAATGAAGCGTTGGACACGATATCAAACACTAACGATGTACTATACGTTGGCTAACTGAACATAATAAAAAAAAGTTCATTTGATATGATGTGAATTTCACCTCTATTCAAAAAGAACTTTTGGGGCGCCTGGGTGGCTCAGTGGGTTAAAGCCTCTGCCTTCGGCTCAGGTCATGATCCCAGGGTCCTGGGATCGAGCCCCGCATCAGGCTCTCTGCTCAGCGGGGAGCCTGCTTCCCTTCCTCTCTCTCTGCCTGCCTTTCTGCCTTCTTGTGATCTCTGTCAAATAAATAAATAAAATCTTTAAAAATAAATAAATAAATAAATAAAATAAAAAAGAACATTTGGAAATATTTGATCGATATGATACACCTGTGATGCAGCCACGAATTCCCCATTTTTCAGATGCATTCTTCCCACTGACATTCGGCTCCAACCAAATCAACGAAGCACCGTGTGCTTTCCCGGACTCCCCTGCTCTATCCACACCACTGTGCCCTATGGCTGCCTACCTAGTCACTCTGCCAGTCTCTCTCCCCCTGGCTCTCCTCCGGGAGGCCACGTCAACCTGCCACAATCACGATGTTTCCCAAGTAACACTCCCCTTGACATCTCCTCTCCTATCCAAGAACATCCAAAATTATGAGTGGGTCCCCGATACCTGACCGTTCTCCAATGAAGTCAAATTTTCTTTGTCTGGCTTTCAACATTGTCCTTTACGTTTTAGACTCATTTCCCCGGACTGAAGCTAAATCGGATCTATTCTACTTTATTTTCCCTTCAAATAGTACCATTAGGCAATGGGTAACATTTGGTGAAGAATAATTTTATGCCAGGCCCATCTCTCTTAACCTTTGTAATGCTGGACCAGCCAAGGATCACACAAGTGAGGAAATGGAACCCAGAGAGAGTAAAAGTTGTATAACCGGTGAAGATCAGAGTCAGGATTTGAACCCAGGTCTGCACGGTGTCCCATCCTGTCGTTTCAGGTATTCGTTTTGATGCTGCCCTAGCCTCGCCTCACCTTGTTGCTCTCTCCTCTCTTTTTTTTCCTAAGTTCTTCTCCTCCATTGTAACCCTAACGCCCCAAGAATGGCTTCCTTCATTCTCCTGCTTTTCTCCAACAAATAACCCTGACTTTCCCTCAGAAGGGTCTTCTCTTCATTGGGTTGCAATTTTTTTCCGTCTCCCTGGCATTTATCTTTCTTTTGTTCCAAGCATCTCACTATGAACTCTGTGAGAGTACTAAGGAGGGTAAGGGACCGTGTCTAATACTTGTATCTCTGATCTTGTCTAGTGCAATAACTTGTTCACAGTAGTTCAGTAATTATTTGTTCAAAGATTCCTATAAATTACCTGCCAGGTGAAATAGTTTTTTATACAGAGTTGTTTGCTAAAACTTCTTCATGAAATTGTTTTTATCTCTCCAGTCTTGTACGAAATGTAACTGGTGATGCTTTGGTAGCATTAAACAAATAGGGTGAACATTAGCAAAATATTCCTAATTTTAACATATGGCTAAGGTGCTTAAAATATTTAGTGCTAAAACTTATTTATATCCAAGTGCTTACTTGAACCAACATTGAGACTAAAGGGAAAAGAAATTACTCTTTGTAAATCTGTTACTTTAAACCTCTTATTCTCATGAGTTTTGTGATAGGTCCATATAGAGAAATTAATTTACAGAAATAGTCAGCAGAACTGCTAAAAAATGCAAGCATGAACCACTGTGCACTTTTTCCTTTGTGTGACTTCTGCATATTTCAATATTCAGTTCATCACCTTTAAGATGTTCAAATTCACCAGCTGTAAGAATACTTATCAGATTATAGAGGAACACTAAAAATAAACTGATGTTATTGAAAATAAATGAGTCAGCACATTCTTAGCTGAATTGTTTTCTCATGTGACCCATACTACTTAACTCACTTTTTCTTTGTGATTGTTCATTTATCATATCAAAAGTTGCCTGGACATCTGCTTCTTTGAGTACAAAAGCACAGGCTTGTTGAAAAATGTTCGGTAGAAGAATAAAATAACTCTCTGGTCTGGATTTACAAAAGCAAGACATTAATGAGGCCAATTACTATGGGTTTAGCTAAAGATCCTTTTTCGCTTTTTTTTTTTTCTAAGACACGAAGGAAGCTATATAATTTTCAATGTCAGTGCAGCCTGTTGGCCAAAACAAAAAATTTCATTTACATACAGCTCATAATACTAAACTTCCAAAAGCCCTTCAGCTTAGTTTTGACCAGAGGATATTTTTGATAGAGCTCATCTCAAAATCACTCGGAGTCCAAAGTGTCTATGCAAAACCATTAATCTCAGAATGTGTCTAAACACCAACCTTCAGACAGGCTGCAATTTACCGTTCTCTGTGACAGACAAATAGCTAGGGGAACGCTGTCATCTAACCTGGGTGCTTTCTTTAGTAGTCATGGAAAGAAAGTTTTTTTTCATACTGCCTTGTCATAAAAAGAGTACAAAATCCATCAACACGGTATAACTTTACATATAAAAGTAATACTATGAATAGATATTTCAGTCATCATGTGAAAAATAAACAAGACAGTCTTTAAATCAATGTCATTCACAAGGAATCAGCGTGGACAT
The DNA here is from genome assembly GCF_963455335.1 of Martes martes. NCBI lineage: Eukaryota > Metazoa > Chordata > Mammalia > Carnivora > Mustelidae > Martes > Martes martes. The sequence continues at coordinate 12,929,692 of NC_137889.1, read as the reverse complement.
GTATTGACTGATTTTATAGCGAAAATGGGAAATATATGTAAATTTGACTGTTCTATTTTGACACGGATGCTTTTGGCTATATCTTTAACCTGTACACACCAATACCAAACTGTGAAGGAGTCTCGTGTGCAAAACTTGGGTTAGTCCTCTTTATAGATGTTTTGGACACTCCTATCTTAGTGCTGCTATGGGATGCGTATTCCAGAAAATATAGGTTCACCTGAAAGACTGGCATACTTCAGATTATGCGGTCAGACACATGCTGGTAGTCCCAGTGGAGTGGATTGAAAAGGTAACCCCTGAAATATGTATCTAGGATATGTATTGGCGAAAATATTAAAAGCCCCAGCAAGACAGATATTTATGTTTTTTATTTTTTTTCCCCTTGGGGTAGGGACAGGTACCATGAGATCTACCCTCTTAACAAGATTTTAAGTATATAATGCAGTACTGTTGACCAACAGGATCATCAAATGCTTCATTTTTCATTTTATTTTTTCCGTGAAAAGCAAATCTGAGTAAGAAGAAAATTAGCTGCGACTGATTTTGCATAACCCAGCGGCAATTACTAAATACATACAAATGTGGATACTTCGGGGAGCATTTCCTGAAATATTTGGAGGAGGATATAATCACATTAGACTCTCATCACGTCTTGCAATAGGACTTATTTGTACAATATTGAGGGTAATCAAAACTGATGTGTGAAATTCACACAAGGTCTGCGGTGACATCCCAGAAAGAAAAAAAAAATACAAAAACAACTTAGGAGTCTTTTAAATAACTTTACAGTGGTTGTTTGTTTGTTTTTTAAGTGAACGGAAGGTGGAAGTGTACCAAGATGGAAATTGTGTGGGTAAGAGAAGGGAGCCCCTCCTGTCCCAGGACTGGGTCTGTACCAGCTGCAGTCTTGCATGTTAGCAGAGACAACACTCTCCATCCCTAGGTCTTTGATCTTCATCAGGAGCCCACTTTCCCATCAGTAGCAACAGGAAAGCTGTACAAGAAACTAGAGGTGGCCAAGATAAGTCAAGGGACAAAAATCAGCTCCAACCCCATCACAAGCCATTTCCTGGCTTTTTCCTGGAAGGACTTCCGGTCAGCAATTCAGTGCGACCCAAATATGGGCATTTTGTAGAAAATGACAATTTTATTGAATCATGCAAGTGAACTCTCCCTTGGTGAGTTTTACTTGAGAGACAAAATTTGAGCCACATCCTGAAATTTCAGAGATAGGTGACACATCGAGATGTGTGACCCATTTATTTGCCCTCTAACAGTGAGCAAACAAATATATTTCAGTGTCATCTATTACAGGTGCCACATATCTGAGGTGATGTGCATACTGTCTAGGCAACACATGCTTCTTAATTTCTAAGTATAGGTGACATATAATATTTCAAGGTCATTGTTTGGGGATTTTAATTTCGAAGCAAGTGAACATCAGAAATTTTCTTTTTTCAGAAACATTCATTTAGCTTATGTCAGCGATTTTAACTTTATAATGTTTTAAAATTCATCTTCAGTGTGTGTGGGTATGTAGCAAGTTGAACTTTTATAATTTGGGATTTGCTGTAGAAAATGTGCTTGGGTGATTGTTTTAGGCACCTCACAAACTATCCCTAAGAAAATGCCATAGCATTTGTATTGGAAACATTTTCCTTAAAATGAGTCTGTGCATTTATCCATAATCCCTTATACTTTCAGCTGAACCTCTCTTCCAATAGGGAACTAAAACATGTTCCCATTTTACATAAAATTACCTTCATATTTATTTTAGAAATGTTACCAAAATTAAAAAAAAAAAAAGCAACATAGCAAAAAGTATTTGTGATTCTCTTTGAGCATTTGGGTAAAACTGGTTAGGAATTTCAACATTGATTTCCTTTAGGTGATAGGGTTTGCTTCAACTACTGTAACAATTCAAATCTTTTTGATAAGGGCAAGGCAGAGCTTAAAGAAATCAATATGATAATCAGTGTACTAAAGCTTATTGTTCTGGAAAATCAAGGGGATCATACGTTGAAGACATATGGGTTAAATTTATACCTGCAGCATGAAGATTGCATTTATTTGCTTATAAAATGGACCATGTTTTCTGTTTTCATCTTTTGCTACTGTTGCTGGTGCCACACACACATCCCAGCACACACCACCTACCTCTCTCCTTTTTTTGCTTCAATCCCGCTCCAGACACTCAGTGTCTGATTCTGGATACTATTTCTGATCCTTGGCCAGCTCTAGTTTCCCAGAAAAAAGCACTGAAAAGCTAAGATTTCTTCCCCCAAATTATTGTTTTAGCTCCTTCAAAAATAGGAAAAGGAAACCTATTTCAAATTTCTATCATCTGCTTTTCTTATACCCCAGAGCATCCTAATCATTTTACTTCTTCGATGATTAAAATGTTGTCCTTCATAAACGGAAAGGAAAATGTTACTAATCACAAATTAGGAGCTTGAAGTAGTTTCTTAGGGAATGAAAAACTAACTAAAAATCGGTTTGGTAAAAAGATTGATATATTTCTTAGAATTTGAGATATAACTGAAGAGTTGGATCACAGATACATAAATATAGCGGTAGGAGAACATATTTATCAGTTTTTATAGTTTTCACTTCTTTATTTAAAAAGTGCAAGAACACAGTGACTAATGGCCAATTTGCTTTCGTTCTCAAAAGATGGTGATCTCCCCCCCCCCCATTTTTTACTTTCTATATCTGGGACCTGTTTTATGCTCGGCAAGAATCTAAAAACCAATCCTGGATTTTATGAAATATATTAAGTAAATTACTAAATTAGATGAAATAAAGCAGGGTCAATATGCGACCTAAAATCTTATTGGCTTTTTGATCCTTCTTAAACTAAATTTTGGATTTTTAAAAATGTAGTTTGTATGGGGCCCAACATAGCAGATAGCTCCAGGAAGGAAACAGACCCTATCTCTTGATTTTCGAATGCAATTAATCAGTAACCATACAAATATCTATAACCTTAGAACTAGCTCTGTTTGGAGACAAAAATCAAATGTATCCCAGGAGAATTGCGTTCTTGTCTAAAAGACAAACGAAAAACACCCATTGTATTCTTTCACTAAAAAGACCCACACAGTTTTGAGAGGTATCAATTTCTCCCCAAATTAAGAATGAGCAAAGCCCGAAGGCCTTAGAACCTGTTCTACGACTTTATTATGCATGAAATCCAGTCCCGGGCTTTGGGTAAGATGGCTCTTTCGAATATTTAACAGAGTCGGTGACATCATATCTTTTAAAATGAGTTTTTTAAAAAAACGATTCATCGGCGCTATCCCTGAAAACTCCAGGCTTTTACCTGGGACACAAAGGAGTCACGTTTCTTGGCAGAAACCCTCCAAGAGGATTTCCAGCTTGCCTTGGGTTCCTCCGAGGGGAGATCGTCCCGCTCATTAGGGTGAAATTCATTCCGACCTGTCTGATCACCTAATGAGGCTCGTCGGACGCAAGTAGGGAGAGAACCACCAACAGCCAGAGGTCACGCGAGAGATTCGGTTCCGGTTGGATGGAACCTCTTCATTTTCTTTCTTTCTGTATCTCCCTTCAATCTCCACCTCTCTCTCCCCTGCCCAGCCGCCCCACCCCCCGCCCTCTTAAGCAACGTCTCCACTTCAGCCTTCAAATATTTGATTCCTCTCCTGTCCATTCCCAGCCTCTGAGGTTCAGGCTTTATTCTCCTTCAGGATCATTCCTCCTCTAAACACTTACCATCCAAATGCGCTGGGTAAAGAGAATTCCCAGCAGTAGATTTGACAATGAAAGATAAAGTGTGGAGCATCTGAGTGTTTGCAGGTGTTGGCATCTGAACCCGCAGTGCCTCCTGTTGACAACGGTGCCCATCACTGGGGGCGTCCGAAATCTCTCTCTTCTGTGCAGCCCTCAGAAATCACCTGTGTCTGATTGTTCTTTCAGATCAAATGCGGTAGGAAGACAAAGTACGCTGAGCTTGTTCGTTCCCTCTGCACTTTGTTGTTGAAAGCGGAGGAATCCCACTAGGACCCCTAACTCACTTTTAGATATTAACCAAACTTTTGTGAGAATTTCTATTCTTCCTCCCAGCCCTACCTCCCTCTCCCCGCCAACCCTTCACCCCTCCGCGCGCTGTCAGTTCTCCAACGGGGGCTGAATGGAATGTCTTTGCTCCTCTAAAGGGTCGTTCTATGCTGCTAAGCATTAACAGCATCTAACGCCAAGGCACGGCACAGATAAAAGAAACTAAAGGACATTTGCTGTTCCGAGAGGGTGCGGCACGTGGCTAGCTGCATTTAGCTTAGAACAGGAGAATTTCCCTTTTTAAAGAAGGATCCTTGCAAATGTTCTCCCACCGGCCTAGGAGCTCATGTCATGGAACCTTTTGAAACGTTGCTTATAGTGTACAAAACGCAAAAAGACTTGGGGCAGACGAGGAGGACAGCAGCCAAAGCTGGCCTGTTTTATCAGGAGCTAACTCTGTCGCTAAGAAGATAAATGATCTTCTGAAGAAAGATGTGGCAAAGTGCCTGCCATTGAAAACAGCAAAGAAAATAACAGTGTAGTTGGCACGCCTCTTAAAATGTATTTCTTGTTGGACACAGGAAGTCATTTTCCATCAAATTGGAACGTGTCATAATGTAACATGTCAAAGACATTGTTAAAAAACAAACAAATTGGAATTGAGCTGCCCTACCGTCAGTCTTAGATCTCTCAGTCAGTTTCACACATTAAGACGGTCGAACATGCCGAGCTTATAAATTCTCCTGGTGGAGAGGTTTTTGGAGAATTTCACAAAACTCAGTGGGATCTTGGTGGGGATACTGACATTTACCACTGAGTTCTTTAATGACAGCTAAACAAGAGAACACCACTCCTAATTTACTCAAGTAGAATTCAATATCATAACAAGGCAATTGCTGAACACTGTTCTTTTATGAAACCAACTTCCGTGCTCTGGTTTTTAACTCTTTTATTTACCAGTGACTTCGATCTGCTTTCCAAAGCTGGCATTCTTATCCCGGGAGTGAGTTTTCTTCTATCCTTTTTCTGTCTTCCTTCTGTTTTCGACACTTTCTGCTCTCGTTGCGTATGTGCGTGTGTGTGTATATATATATATATATATATATATATATATATATATACACTTTATAACACATTAATAATCCATATATTTTACATTTCAAGTGTAACACTTGTCCCAGTCCAGCATTCCAACTGAAGTTCTATGGGTTTATGGCTCCTGCTCATGCATCCCCCAGCCCTATGTCCATGTGGTCACCAGAGTGGCAAAGAGCTTTCCACTTTTCGATTCTACAAGACATTCCTGTGTCTGGCTGTGTCTCTAGTTGGCAAAGATGGTGGAATAAACCATCAGGTGTGAGTGCTGTTGACTACAAGGATGGAGGAAGGAGCACATCCGTTACCTGCTAGCCCTGTATGGAGAGTCCCCCTGCCCCTGCTGGTGGTTGTAAGCCCACTCTGCCCGACCACCTTCTGGAATCTTGATGGGCGCAGAAGAGCGGACAGAAAGAGGCAAGGGTCATCCTTGCTCTGCTGGCGCAGGCTTCAAAAGTGAATTCGATATGCATGCTGCCGTCAAGGGTAAGACAAATGCCCTTAGTCTGAGGCAGAAAATGAGACCTGTCACAAGAGAGGAGCAGATAGGGAAGATGGGGATTCCAGGAAGAACTGTTTCCAGCTCCAAGGGCCAGAGAGGGCAGGTCGGTGGTGAGAAAAAGCATCATGGGAAGAGACTTGAAGGCTTGGTGTCCTTTGCCCTGGGAGGCTCCTACCTACAAGTCTCTCATAGTTTCAGTTCTCAGCTTGAATGACTCTCAAAGAAAGTCCATGACTTCTCCTTCTAAGTAAGATTCTCCTGTTATTCTCTGTCATGGGAGGCTCTCAGTGTCCCTCCTTTGTAAATACTGAATTACATTATTTGTTTTATATCAAGCCATTGCTAATGAACTTAAACTCTTCAAGGGACCTTGACTCTCTTGGTCACCTCTGTATTTCTGGCGCTGAGCATACGGTTTGACACTTAGTGGACACATAAGAAATATTTGTTGAGGGAGAGAGTGAATGAATCAGATGGACTGGGTTACATAGAGGTAGGAGGAAGTGAGGGGAGAAGGGAGAGGACATTCCCGGCAGAGCAAACGGTAAGCGTTCCTAATACAGAGTCGGGAAAATGGTTCTGCTTGGCTGAAACACATGGTGGATGAAAATGAATAATGAGAAAGAAAATTTGAAAAGGTTAATCGGAATCAGAATGCTGGGATACAGATTTTGTACTTTACTCTTCAGGTAACTGATAGTTTTTGAGTGGGAGGCTGATGTTATTGTCTCTAGAACACCTTAGGTCCTCAACCCACAGACTTTGAAGGAAGAGCATTTCTTTGCTTTAAGTAGATCCGGGGTCAAAGCTGTGAACCTTTGGCCAGACCCATGGACCTCAGAGAGAGTGAGCTGGAGCTGTCAGGGGTCTTGGATTTAGACTGAAATGAGTTCCTATGAGTTGCTGAGTCCTACAGTGTGAAGGTTCATCAGGCCAAGCCCAGCATCTGAGATCAATTCAAGTCAACAGATTAAATGCCTCTAGGGTGTGCTCAGCCCTGTGGTGAAATACAAAATAAATCAAAAGCAGGGTTCCCCAGCCTTGAAGAGCAGGAGAGAGCTATCTCTGATGGAATTGCTCTAAGCGACCTCCCCACTTGAAGGTGTGAAAGGGAATCAGGCAAAGCTCAGGTACCCAGGACCCCTCCCTGAAGAGCATGCTCTGTGAAGTGACCTGGTTACTCCGGGATCCAGGAACTAGTTTGGTCCCACTGCAGATCCCCATGGCCGTGTGCCTGGCCTGGTCCAGACAGACCCCAAGAAGCGGTATCAAAGAGCCCAGGTGACGAGTCAGCTGCCCAGGGCTCTAGATCTGTCACTAAGAAACTATGTTTCACTGGGCAAGTTGTTTTAATGATCAGCATGCCTTACCATTGCCAAACTCGGGCATTTGTTAATTTATCAGCTATTTGCTATGTATCCACAAAATGCCAAGCACAGTGCTGAAAGAGGCCCAACTTCCCTGGGCTCATAGGAGAAACAAATGACACCATAAATCCCTGTACAGTGTGAATGATTTTAAGTTGGTAGGTGAGCTTGCAAAGCTGCCCAAAGAAGTCTGGGAATATTTCTGAAATGCCGTCAGTAAGTCAGGTCCTTGAGACCTAAAAAACAACGAAATACACAAACACACGAGTTGCCTAGAAAAATCTATTTGCATTATAATGTCCTAATGGAACCAGTCTGATCACCATGTGTACAAATATTGATTTGGGGAAATGAGTCCATATTCCCATATTTGGTTTATAGGAGCACATTGTTCCCAATGGTCCTTCTGTCCTCATTTCCCATCTGCCATGACCATGTGGGGACTCAGGAGCCCACAGGAGAGAACCCAGCGTGGGGAAGGTTGAGCAGGGTGAGGGAATATGGTGCCAAGGGTTCTTGTGGCGAGGGCGAATGGAGAGGATCTCAGAGCAGGAGCTCTGAGGTGAAGGTCCGAACGGAAGCACAGAAGGGCAAAGAAGCATGGTTGGCAGCTATGAACCTAAGAAGAAAAGGTGAATCTTTGCTGCCAATAAACAGGCAGCAATGGCTGGGGAGCCTTCAACAACACAGCTGGTCCTTGAGAAATGAGGCCTCTTAATTGAGCTCTACTGCTAGCCACCATTGTCTGGAAGCCCATGCTCCGTCTGTTGATTGGAACCGCAGCCTGCCCACCTCCCCAGCCCCACAGAGCCTGCATTCTGGGTTTACTACCTCTCTCTCTCTTCTCCATCTCTTTGACAATTCGCTCTTCCTTCTAATGACATGACCAAAATCTACCTGGATTCTCTATTTAACTGGGGTGCCCGTTCCTTCATAAGGGGTAGATGAACATCAAGCGTCTCCATGAGGAACCTTCATTGTTTGCAATTAGTGACTTAAGACGGGATATGAACTTCAGCTGGGCTTCCTCTGCCTCGGTAGTACTGACATTATTTTGGGGGTGGGGGTGATATGGGGGGCTGTCCTGTGCATTGTGGGGTGTTTATCAGCAACCCTGGCCTCTACCTACTAGATGCCAGGAGGATCTACTCCCCAGTGGTGACACGCAAAAAGGTCTCCTGATACTGCAAAATGGCGCCATGAGGGGCAAAACAGTCCCGGGCTGAGTACACTTACCTAGTCCAACAATTGGAAACAACACTTTAGATCAACCCTCAGTGCTTTATCTGGGACATGACATGCTCCTGAGGTTAACAAAATTATTCCAATGATCTTAAGCACTCAAAAGTATTTCAACCTTAACATTTTGAACTATTTAATTGTATTATACAGAGCAACCTTTACTATAACTATACATTATTTGTCCACACCACACCCCATTTGTTCCTCAGAAGTAGGCACTTAGGAAATATTTGTTAAGTGAGTAAATGATAGTATTTAAGAACAAGAAAATGCCTCGTTTGTTTTTCACTCTGGTCCCAGACATCTACAAAAATACTTTCTTAAATGGCAGAAGGGCAGACATGAACTAAGGATACAATAGAATGTGGGCATTTCAGGTCCCCTACCTGCCATTAGAAAGTTCACTGGCTTCAGCCTGTGATCTCTGGAGACCATCTGAATATCCCTGTGACAAATACGACAGAATTTTCTTTAAGAAATTCTGCACTAATCTTCCTTTTCCTCTTAATTCCCATGGCATGTCATGTGGACTTCTGTGTCACGAATCACTTTATTTGATGTGTTTTGCTTATGGCTTATTTCCTTTAAGAGACTGGGAGCTCTTTGTGGGTCAGATATATGTTTGATTCATTTTCTGTATCTCTCCAAGGCCCTAGCACAATGCCACACAAAAATAAATACATATTTAAGGGTGTGACCCTGTCTTTAAGGACTCAATTTTTGTTCTGAGCCATTTTTTCCCCCAAACGCAGGCCAGACAAAACCTGTTCTTAACCAAAGTCTGAGTTTTAACACTTCTAGTCTGGAAGGACCAGCATCAAGTTCTTCATTGTTCCTTGACTTATATATGATACTCCCCAAGAGATACTTCTGCATAACCACAGGTCTCACACGCAAACTAAGATACTGTCACCTATTATTTGCACTCAAATTCTTCTTAGATTTTCCTTTCTCCCCTTCTTTTAAGAAAGTGAGGGTTTTTTGTTTTCTTTTAAGTAATCTCTATGCCCAACGTGGACTCGAACTCACAACCCAAGATCAAGAATCATATACTCTGCTGACTCAGCCAGCCAGGCGCCCTCCCCCACCCTGCTTCCCCGCTCCACCATTTTCCTCCTCAGCAGTGATCAACTCTCTTTTTGAGTATCATTTCATCTGGATTTTGAACTTCGGCATTTAATGTAATTTTGATCTGAAAAATCCATCAAGAACAGGGATATGGTTCACACAAGTGCATTATACTCTCATGCTTTGCACACTGAACTTCCTCGCTGAATCTGATGGGTGGTGTTCAAACGGGAGTGGGAGCTCATGGGAGGCAATTCCAAGAGGCACCAGGTTGCTGTCTGCTCTGCAGAGAAGAGTCAAGGGCCTCCTCTGCCTACCTCCCCCTGTCCCTTCCCAGGATAGAGGAAAGGAACTCTTCAAACCTGTGACAAACCCTACAAGGTAGGTCTTAAGGTCAAAAGCTGATACAGAAGAGGGAGTCCTGATGTGGATCTTTCTTTGCACATCTCATTCTTTGGATAAAGGCCTATTCCACTTTGTATAAATCTACTCTAAGAACGTGCTCAGACCAAAGAACTTTTGTTCATGAAGTGTGTCACTGGTAAGCAACTGATCAGAGGGAAGGGATGGTGGGTAGATCTGTAGCTGGACATATAAATAGACACACACAGAAGCCAGCTTACAAATTGCCCAGTTCCCACTGCAGAAGCTCTCCTTGAGCAACTCGGAGAAATACCAGCTAACGACTGACTCCCCCATGCTATGCAGGTCAGAAGGATGTGAGAGCCCAAATATATTAAAAAAAAAAAAAATCACAGCAAAATGTACTAAGTTGGTCCTAAGGAGTTACAGAAAGCTCCCCTAACTGACCACATCAGAAGAGGGTTTGAACTTCTTGCATGAAAACAACTTGGCATTCCTGGTGATAATAGCATTTACAATGAGGTTTTACTCTAAGTGTTAAAGAAGAATAGAAATGGTATTTTTGAATAAATGCCTTGCAACATGCAGGCAGTGTTTTCAAAAGTATCACCTGCTCCCCTTTTAGAAAGATAGGCTGCTGCTCTGCTGGAAAAGTGAGATTGGCTCTTATGAAATTTTTTCAATAAACAGTGTCTGGGAGAGATTTTTTTTTTTTTTTGGCACTTGAATGATATATGTGTAAAAAGAAGAAAAGTTTCCTTTATAGAGGTACAAAAAACATATATATCTCTTACCCTGAACATGCTATTCGATTGAAGTCACCTTTGTTAATTCAGCTGAGTTTTATTATGTTCACAAAGTTGATTTTTTAAAAATTAGTGACATTTGACTCTTCTAAGAATTTGCTCTAGTGGCACAATTTATCACTGTTAGTCTCATTTAGATGTCACAACAACAAGGAGGGTAATATCTGTGTGTTTGGCTAAAGCAAAAATCCCAATATCTGTGAACTAAAGAAATCCTATTTGTCTTCAGAGGAATGAGTAAGGAGAAAAAGAGGAAGAGAAGTAGGTCGGAATCTAGGAAATCAGTAGTTTACTTAGTAAAGTAGTTTACTTAGTCTACTTGTAATACTAAGTAGTTTAGTCTACTTGTAATACTAACGAATTAAAAACACTGTGTTATTATGTAACAATCTCTTGCTGGACTGCCACATTTTATCATAGTTTAGTATTCGTCATCATTTAAATTCTGGAGTATCTAAATTAGCACAATAAGGAACTTCACTAAAATTGGGGGTGGAAACAGGAAAAATTACCTTCAGCTTATAACATTTAAAATGATTACATGAATTCTTATATGATCAACTACTGATGAATTATCAGGGGGTGGTGAAGATGTCTCATGTGGTCTCATGTGGGACATTCCTTGGGGATGCTGGCTGCATGGATCCCAGGCTCCTTTGGATGACATTTCTTACACGGTCGGGCTCACCAAGCAAACACAAATGGGTTATGCTTAGAGATAACTCCATCATGGTCAAGGAGGTGTGTAAGACGAAGGAAAGAGGATGCCCTCTCTAATCAGGCTCAGTCTGGAGACACACAGAGCAGAGGGATGGGCAACAATGCACAAATGCAATGCTGAAATCCAAAACAGTCAAGGTCAAGTAACTGTGAGTGGTTGCCTCCGCTCAAGGTTAAGGATATTAGTCTTTGTTATTAGAATCTGTCTCTAAGAGACCATCGAGTCTATTATTTACCAGGAAAATGGTTGGTTCATGTATTCTTCCATTGAGCACATACTTATGGAACTTTTACTATGTACTTGACATTGTACTCTTGCAGAGCTGGGGAGAGAGCAGCAAACGGAACAGTCGCCGCCTGTTTAGTAGCGGTGTTGTCTGAGGCCTACACATGGAAGCTTAGTTTGCTGCTACCCCTTCTCACCCTCCGATTTATCAGGCTTATTTACTTCTGGTGATCTTCCAGAAAGCAGAGCTTTCTATTCCAGACCTCACAAGAAGGATGACTTCGAGAGAACACGGGCAATTGGCTACATTTCCTGGAGGTAAAACTTTCAACATTCCTTGCCTTTCCCTAAATCTTCTCATTGCAGCTGATCAGAGAGGTAGACTGTAGTTTCCTTGAATTGTGCCTGCTCTACTAAAAATAGAATAAAATAAAATAAAATAAAATATTCTCGGCAGTGCCTATTTCCGTAGTTTTCTTCCACTCATCCAATTTAGAATTCCACCCTGCTCTGTCAATAAAATATGATAAAATAGAAGAACACTGAAATTATCTGCACCCTATCCCTTAATGAATGGGTCTTGGGAAAGGAAGTTCAAAATAGAAACCCATTTGTTATGGAACATGGTGCCTTTGTGAAATAATTAACCCCTAGTAACAATAGGCACAACTTACTGGTATTACACTATATACAGGAACCTTAGTTTGATATACACAGCTACCTTAGTATAGTAATTACATTCTGTCTTCATAAAATAATGGTAGAGAGGGTTATTATTCCCATTTTCCTGATTAAGAAACTGAGGAAGTGAGAAATGAATTAGTATTGCCTAGTTTTCCAGGTTAGGAAGTGATACAGTAAGAATTTAGATCTAAATTATTCAGTTCCAAGGCCCATTCTGTCTTTTTTTATATCCAACAGCTCCTCCCCCCATGTAGTATTGAACTTATTTGTTCTTACTGATTGGAAAACTGAAGGCAAAAAATTTACCACCACTTACAGAAAACACACACACACAATTGTCCATAGAATCTCTGAAGATATATTTTACCTGATTCTTGAGTTAATAGACAGAAGACTTGTTTCCCTTTGGACCTCTTGCTTTGTTCCTCTCCTAACTGTTCTCTGCCGGTGACATTTTAAAGGATCATTTGTTTACTTGTAACATTTTATAGTATGGTCCCCATCAATGTTCAGGCCTGATCACTATGTGGTTTCTAAAGGGCCTTGAAATCTCTACTGACTTTAAAACTCTGTGAGGGCAATGCTTTACCTCTGATATAAACTTCAACCGAAATAATAAACTTCAGCGTGGTACTTTTTCGCACGTTTTGAAGTGAGTTCGTAGTGACTTCTCTGCATTCAACAGCCATTTCTGCCATTTCTGCCGTTTCTTTCCCGGGACAGCCCCACCAAACCCTTTTGCTCACTACCTTCTTCATATATACAGTGAATTGCTTTGCAATTTGAATTCATGATTTAAAAAAGGCAGTGACCTAAAAAGAGGAATTTTTTTTCCCTAAACTTGTCTTTTGTTCTTATTCCCCCGTAGGTTATACATTTTTGCAAGAAAATCCGTTTGTGCCCCTTAGAACTTTTCTTTTTTTTAATTGAGGCAAAGTATCACGTTGGCTCTGCGACGGAACACAGACCTGGACATGATACTTCAGACCCTGTCCTATAAGTCAGATGCAAACGTGAATGGTCAAAGCACTCGACCGGTCTACATTCCCTTGGGCATAGGCTTCCCCAAACTCCACCATCAGACTGGCAGCCTCAGAAAGCTGCATCATTCTTCTTTACATCTCAGGCCAAACAGGTGGCCTTGAACCATGCAGCTTATGTCCAGGCTCGGAGAGAAGCTTCCTTATTCAGGAGGAAGTGACCAAGAAGCACAGTGGAAAATTACCACGGTGTCTCAAATTTAAAACCCTAACTTTCCCATTGCACTAAACGCTGTGTCTGCAAAATACCGAAACACCCAGATGAAAAGTAAAATCTGTAGTCAGCCATTCTGATTTTTGATCCACGAGACAGCAAACATAGGGGCACTTATAATCATCAGACGTGCTTACGGTGTCGTTGGACATGGCTAATTTATACTGTTGCTTTCATCTCTCCCAATTCTTTGATTATCTGCCAGATAGTAACATAATCCGCTCCCAATCCCAGTGGCGGCAGAGAGGGACATATCAGTTTGGGGATTTTGTGGGTCCTTTGCTTTTCCCTTTCCCTTTTGGTCAACGTGGACCCGGCAGGAAAAACAAGGGATACAAATTTTATACAAGTCAAAGGCTGTGCAGTTTTGGGTTTAATTTTACAAAGGCCTGGAAAAAGGTGGAGTTTGCTGACTAAAACCGATAGCTTTGGCTTATCACGTGGACTTCAATTACTTATGAAGTTCCCTTTCTCCACTTCCAAAACAGACCGCGTAACATTTTACACGTTTTCCGTTCTTCCTACCGACTCTTTTATTTATTTGTTTTTAAGATTTTATTTATTTATTTGACAGAGAGAGAGAGATCACAAGTAGGCAGGGAGGCAGGCAGAGAGAGAGGGGGAAGCAGGCTCCCTGCTGAGCAGAGAGCCCGATGCACGGCTTGATCCCAAGGTCCTGGGATCATGACCCAAGCCGAAGGCAGAGGCTAACCCACTGAGCCACCCAGGCGCCCCCCGACTCTTTTAAACAACAGCAGGATTCTGTGCAGGATAAGTAGCCCTAGGCAATGACTTTTTTTTTTTTTAAACACTATTTTATAATTTTTTACATTTAGGTAATGTCTCTGAGTATTCATTAGGCTGACTTCAAATGTCTGGGTTACCTTAGGAAATTGACAGCGGATTTACAATCACACTGAAAAAATTCTAGAATGGCCTAAAAGCACACTCAGTGTAACTCATCTAAATCAGGCCAGGCCAACCCAAAGATAACAGATAACAGATGACCGATAATGGGTAATATTCCTAGATAATAGAGTCTGGAAAGAACTCCTTTAGGGTTGTTTTGCTTCGTTTACTTTTGTTGGGATGTCTTTCCCGCGTTAGAAAATGTTGTCCTGCCCGATGGAGAAAGAGTTTGGGCGTCTGTGAGCACTAACTGTGGTTCCTTCATCAGGATATACGCTGACAGGTGTGTTTGGAAGGCAGCAGGCTACCTGCACAGCAGCCACCGTCTCATACAAAAGCTATCACTCGCTGTGTTATCTCAGAGGAGCACTAAAACATTCAAGTTTATGTATTAGCTATTAAAGACTAAACGGTTGTCCTAGAGAACCTCCCAGTATGGGCAGAGTGCTTTTCGTGAATTGACAAGAGAAGAGTGAGAAGAGAGGGTACTTAAAAGACAAGAGGAGGTTGACGTGTTTTATTACAGCAGCATTCCGAGAGCGCTTTTTCTAAGGTGAAATGCTGGAGAGCCCAAGGACCCTCATCAACAATGGGTTGCAACAAAGTCTTGCTTTTGCCCTGGATACGGACTTAGATTTTTTTTTTTTTAAGATTTTATTTATTTATTTGACAGACAGAGATCACAAGTAGGCAGAGAAGCAGGCAGAGAGAAGAGGAAGCAGACTCCCTGCTGAGCAGAGAGCCCTATGCGGGGCTCGATCCCAGGACCCTGAGATCATGACCTGAGCTGAAGGCAGAGGCTTAACCCACTGAGCCATCCAGGTGCCCTTGGACTTAGATTTTTTTAGGAGAAAACACACAGGTGATTACCTTTCAGCCTAGAGTGCCTGAAATGAGGGGCGTGGTCCCCATGAGGAAGAGCAGCTGTGCACCGAACTCCTGTGACCCTTCAGTGAGAATTTATCCTAAAAATTTAATTTATTTGACGTCCATTCTAAAACCATACAGAGAGGCTTTTCACAGCGTGTGCCTTTGGCGCGATTCACATTTGACGGAAAGGAAAAGTCCCGGGGAGGATTTGAGGAAAGTACCCGCAAAGCAATTTAGAGAAATCACTTCTCATCCAGGCGATACACGGGGTACATGCATTTCTAGGGTTTTCTTTTCCATAGACTGTGTGCAAAACCCGATGTCCAAATTCTTTGAGAGGCTCTTAAAACTGAGGAAGTTTCCGAGGGTAAATTACAAGTCTGTTTCGTACGAACTGTTTTATCTTAACAGGGAAATCTCACCATTTCCCAAATTGAGACCAGGGGAAGAGAGACAGCCGGCATGCGGGAGGCGGCACACAGCACAGCCCCTCTCTCCAGAACTTTATTTTAGTTTCTGCGAATTACCCACTGAGTTTGTAAGGATGGACATACATGCGAGAATTTTTTTGAAGGGCTCTCCTGTCACTTTTCGCTGGGATGCCTTTAGGGGGAAAGGTAGTAAGTCCGGGCCCTAGAGGATTACCCAGAAAAGTGTAGTTGCTACTGTTCTATGTTAACAACTAAACCACAATTTGGTTCTTAAAAACCTGTCCTTCTCCATTCTCTTTGTCCTTCCACAAGCTGAAGACCCAAATCCCCTTTTGAAAGTACTGAATGTGTGTCAACTTTTAATGTGGGAAAGAAAAAAAAAAAAGATGACTTGTTTTAGATATAAAATTAATACAAATCTAGTAACCTGAATCTAACATCACCTGAGCGACACATCATGGCGACTGTCACAGACCCTCAGAAGTAGGCACTTAACCTTTAAACGTCTGCCATGACTTCTTTTTTCATCTTAAAAAAGAACCAAATAGTCTTTGAATGAAGAGTATCAAAAAGATATATGCTCAAGTCAGTCAGGTTTTTTTTGACGTAAACATGTTATCGTTCTTAGATATTTGTATTTTTCTTTTTTTTTTTTTTTAAGATTTTATTTATTCACCTGACAGAGATCACAAGTAGGCAGAGAGGCAGGCAGAGAGGCAGGCAGAGAGAGACAGCGGAAGCAGGCTCCCCGCCAAGCAGAGAGCCCGATGCGGGGCTCGATCCCAGGACCCTGGGATCATGACCCGAGCTGAAGGCAGAGGCCCAATCCACTGAGCCACCCAGGCACCCCGGATTTTTGTATTTCATAATTATTTCACAACTTCGAAAGTCCTTCCCTCCATGGAGAACTTATCACTGAATTTTATATTACAAGAAGAAAAATAAAAACATCAATCAGAAGAAGGAAAAGAAACTCAAAGAACTTCTCCCATTAAGCCAGAAGAGCCACTTGGCGACAGATTTTCTCTGGGAAACCAGATCTTTCAGGTACACTACTATCCACCCATCCTGAGCAGGATACGTCTCAGGTTTTCTGTTGTAGATTCTTTTATAGCTTCCTGGTAGAAGATGCTTTTCATTTTGTGGAAACCCCTCAGAATATGGTTTTAAATGAATCCATTCGCAAGGTTCAAAAGCTTTAAATTACTAGACCATGACTACCATTGAGAAGAGGCACTGAGCTATATCAAGGACAGAAAGAGAGAGGAAAAAAAAAAAAAAAAACCAGGTACAAGTTTAATTCTCTAAGGTTGCCATGTAAGTGCTGCTCAGAAAGGATTAAGACTCCCTGAGAACAAGAGAGCTCCCAAACACATCACTTACAAAGTGGGGAAAACACACACATGTTCTATAATCCATTGTGTCTGGTCAGTTCCATTCTCGGTAGAAAATTCCCTCTAGTTAAAATGTAAAGATTCTGTATTTTAGAATGTCCTCATTCATCTAATTTTCCACGAAAAAAAAAATACTGTCTGTAGAAATGTCATTGTTTTTCATATTATAGAAAGAATGTGAAAATCAGATTAATTACATTTTTTAGAAACATTTTCCTCGAGCTGATTCACGAAAGTTAATAGCTTAAGAAATCGGCTACAGGGCACAGTGCAGCGGAGCGAAAGCGTATCTTGACAAGACAAACAAGTTGCATATTTAAAGAAGCCTTTTTGTCTCATTTGGTAAGCCTGGGACTTACCTTCTCTTCTTCTTTAAAGAGGTGTTTAGTTGTCTTGGTTGTGCAGAAATTCCAAATCCCTTTGTCGTAGAAGGGCAGGAATTCTAGAATAAAATAAATAAAATATATAAACAGAAAGAAAACTTGATCTGATGTGTTATATAAATAATTTCAGTTCTGAAACTCTTTAAATATTGACACGCATCATAACAAAAAATGCTGCCGATCTATAACAATTAAACATAAACAATATTAATAATCATAAAAAGAACGTGTGGCTATCCTAGTAGTGTGTTAAGCTAAAGTTTATTTCATGTATTCATGTAATCCTTTTGCTTTTTTTTTGTAGTAAAAGTAAGAAATTTATGGCATATTTATCTTGACAAAGAGTGAAATGTTTATGAATTTATCTGAGATCTGCCACCTTTCTATCTTGTTTAAAGCCCCTCCCATCTCTGTCTCTGCTGCTAGTTCTGATTACAGGGTTCTGAGAATTATGTCAGCAGTAGGAGATAGTTTTAGTCACATCATATTCCCAGAGCTCAGGATTATGTTTATTACTGTGTGAATTTACAAATACTTGTTTCTGGTTCTGCTGAAGGAAAAAAAAAATGCGTGAGTTTCTTGTTTTGGCTTTATTTAGTCATTTGAAAGAGGAATCACAGAGAAAATGAATCCATTGCTTGACTTTCTCATTTTAGCATTACACGGTCTCTTGCAGTAGTTTCCAAGCGTCAAACAGTCCAATTCTCTCTGTTCCCTTTCTTTCCCTTTTTCTCACCCTAAACTAAACAACAAAAAATAAACAACTAAACAAACAAAAGACATGAAGGGTTTAAGATCGGCAAAGATAAGTTACAGATTACTTTTAGGATTTCAACCTTGTTGACTAAGAGATAATTGATATAATCGTGGGAAAAAGAGAAGTGGAGAGATAGAACTAGTTTTATAGAAAGTTGGTATTTGTTCGTTTGTTCAAATATATCGAGGGGCCAGACCAATGTCTAGTTCATATATTAGCTGAAAAGTTAGGTTGTAAAGGTGGGAGTCTTGGAACAGATGTAACTCTTCAAGTGGTGGGGAAAAGTTGGTCTACACTTGGGAAATACCTACTAACAGAGTGTTAGGGTGTGTGTGTGTGTGTGTGTGTGTGTGTGTGGCAGGGGGCGGGGGGATTAAGAATAAGTTATAAAGGAGACAAGAGAACTGGGAAAGAGGAAGGGGTCACCTTGGAGGCATGGAGCAAATGTTCTGAGAAGAAGTAATTGGTCCACAGTTTTAAGTACTACAGGTGGATTTGAAAGGATGAGAACTGGCTGAAGATGACAGGAGTTGATTTTGGAAAAACACGTGCGACTTAGGAGACAGGTATTTTGGTCAGAGAGAGGGTACAAAGGCCAGCTAATATGAGGAGGAAAGCCAGATTATGACAGGAATGGGAAAAAAAAGTATGGTACAGTTGATGGAAATGGTGCTTTGGTGGTCATTTTGCTTTGGGCTGCTTAAAGCATGGGATCATCCTGGGCATGCTAATGAAACAGAATTGGAGACCAATGATGAAGGAAAGGCTGCAGGAGCTAGAGAAAGGTGAGGTGGGTGTGTGCACGTGCGGGGGAGAGCAGTTCGGAACACGTGTGGGTGGGAAGTCTGGCTGTGAAGGGGGGGGGACACCATGCCATGTGATTTAAGGCAGGAAGGAGAAAGTCATTTGTGACTTGAGAAATTGTGAAATATGAAACAGGACTGGAGAGGCTGCTGGGGCAATATGGTCAGGTGTTAAAAATAAATTAACAAACGAGTTCGAGTGGGAATCCAGTGCGATCAAATAGGATAGGGTTATCCTAGATCTCACTGGAAGATTTTCATGATTTTCCCAAGGAACCGCATGAGCCATCATCTGAGAAAATCAAAGGTGAGGCTAACCCAAGGTTGGGGACCTACTTGACAAAACAGAAAAAACAAAACAAGCAAACAACAACAACAACAAACCGGGGAAGTCAAGGGGCTGTACAAAACGTGGAAAAGAGTAAAGAACTGGGTGACTTAGAGACTGGGCTGGGTGTTTCAATTAGTTAACTAAGCCCTTTCTTGTCTTCCTCCCTCCTCTCTCCCCTTCCCTGCCTCTCTCCTTCTTTCCTCCCCTCCCCTTCTATTCCCTCACCTCTTTCTTTCTCTTCCCCCTTCCTTCCTGCCTTCTTTCCTCCTTACCTCCTTCCTCCTTTCTTCCTTCCTCTTTCTTTTTTCTTCTTTCTTTCTGTCTGTCTGTCTTTCTTTCTCTTTGATATTTACCGAGTCCTTTTTTTCTTTTAGGCACTGTGCTAGGCACCGGTTAAGAAAGAGGAGGGGATGAGATAACATCTTAGCACCTTTTCACCATAATCGTGTCAGCAACACTCATCTCATATATGTGTGTCATAAGTGTAAGCGTATAATACGTCTGTGTAAGCATCCATATATAAGGTAGCATTATACGCGTTTGGGTTCTCTCTCATGTTAGTTCCTCTCATCTTTTCTCACACTGTGGGTGTCATTATAGGTCCTCAGTATCTTTATTTCGAAACCTTCGTATCCTACAGACTGACTGCTGTGTATGTGAGACGCTGTTTGACAGCAGCGTCGCTGTGGCAGGGCAAATGACCACTGTAGATGAGCCCACGTGAAGGGAGCCTTCGATAAAGTATCAAGGGGTGCGGGGTGAGGAGGCATCCTGAAATCGGAAATAGATTTTTGAGCACAGAAAAATAATTCAGCTCTG
The DNA here is from genome assembly GCF_963455335.1 of Martes martes. Taxonomy (NCBI): domain Eukaryota; kingdom Metazoa; phylum Chordata; class Mammalia; order Carnivora; family Mustelidae; genus Martes; species Martes martes. The sequence goes on along the minus strand of NC_137889.1, from coordinate 12,909,648 downwards.
CTGTGTGGTAATCTATGCCTACAAATCCGTATTCCTTTCTTGAAAGAAACAAAACAAAACAAAACAAAACCCAACCCAAATCATCTTTTACCCAAGCAAAGAGGATCCCAGCATCAGATGGAATTAATGTGGGAGCCGCCGTGCTGTGTGGAGAGTGTGACTGGGGGAGCGAGCGCTGGACGCTGGGTGGGTTCAGAGGACCGCAAAGGGCTCCCGAAGAGCAGGATGTTGAGGAAGCTTTCTGGGGATTCTCGAAAGTCGGATTTGGACTTCATCTTTCAAAATGTATATTTTAGTTTCTTGTAGCTGTTTGGGCAGTTTCCAGCTCTGCATGGGTCTTGAACCCAAGCGTGGGCAGATGCTTCCCATGTCGCTAGGGTGGCAGGAGGCTTGCGACAGAGCACACAGGTAAGGGGCTCAGCAGGGCTGCTGGCTGGGCTCAGACCATCAGCTCCGGGGCTGACGCCTGATGCTCTCACGGCACCAGCCACTTAACGGTGACCTCGTTGGTGCTACTTCCTTCACCTCACATCTACAGCACGCTGAAGATGCCGGTTCTGAAACCAAACTGCTTGTGAAGGTACCTCAGCTTGGCCATGTGACAGTGGTGCCTGGAGGACCTTGAGCAAGACACTCCATTTCTCTGTGCTTGAATTGCATCATCTTTAAAATGGGAATAAAAGGACACCTTCCCTTGGCTTTGTCATGAGGATAAAGAGGGTTAATATTTGTAAAGCACTTCGAGTGCTAATACTTTGAGATACTTTTAGATTCTAAATTGTAATCATTATTTATATCTCTACATTGAAATACAAGTTTTGTCTTCCATGAGAGGATCGTTTTTTTAAGACTAGGAACAGAATCTTGATTGGTGATGGGAAAATTTCAATAGGTGTTGATCAAGGAACGTTTGAGATCGATTGGATTCAAAATGAAACTACTGGTATCCTTCCAGAACCAACTACCTTCTCAATTAGTGTAGAGCATCCTGAAACACACAATACAGGATAGAACAGTTGTGTGGAGAATGCTCATGCAAAATCAGGTTAAACAGAGAAAGTATAATGACGATTTGTGTCATTAAGTTTCGTCTTGTAAGTGATCAAACAGTTCTTAAATCTTCCGTGTTCTTATGTAGTTAATATACCCCATACTCCCCATCAGGCTTCAATTTTTTTCTTGAAACAAAGTACAATGAGCATAACAATAAGAGGCAGATTCTTTTTCTATTAATTGATTAGCTGAACACCGTAGGAAAGAGATATGTGCAAACAGCACTGAGATCTGCCAATGCAGAGACAAATAACAACATTCAAAGACAGCGGCTGCCTTGTCCTACACGTGGCATCTCACTCCTGCAAAGAAATGATTAAAGCCCTATTCTGCTGATATCAGGCAATTATCTACTATGAAACTACAACGGATAGAAAACTTCAGTAATGTAGCACAGAGAAGACTCTTAAAACCGTACTTACACAATGTTTAATAAAGAAGTCTGGAGATGGGGAGAGTTGGAAGTATTTATAATTCAACAGAATGAAAGTATGTAGAACTCTGTTCATCTTATTTTCATTTTTTTCTAACTCATCACTGTAGATAAATATTTGGAAGACTGTTTATGAAATACATAACATGCAAGAGGAGGGGACATCTTGGGAGATTTGAGCCGTCTTTAGCACAGTGAGAAATCAGCTGGCCAACACCACACTGAGGTCTGTTGACTGTCAAAACCACTGCAAAAAGCAAAGTGAGCCTGTTATAAAAAATACCAGCAAGATAAACAATTTAGCTCAATAAAGTTGTGGCCAAGCAGTATTGAAGAAATGTGTTTCTGGTCAGCAAAATTGGTAGCATTTTTTTGTTTTCAACATTTTAATATCAGAAACACATGAAAAAAAAAAAAACGAGGGTGGCAGATCCTCTAAAAACTGTTTTAAAAATTGGTTCAAGTGGTCTTTGCATGCTGGGAAGCTAAAACTAGGTAATGGAAATGCCAGTCTCTTATTTATTCATTTGCTCGGTAGACATGATGGTGTGTCTATGGCCAAGCTCCGCTTTAGGTTTTAGCGACATAAAGATGCACGAAATCTGACACGGCCACAGTCCTCATGCAGCTGAGATGGAAACAAACTCCACCATCACAGAACTACAGCTGGAGACGTACAGCACGGAAGGGTAAGTGCTGTGGGACCACTTGGCAGAAAGACTTCAGAAGCTCAGAGAAGGTTCTAGGAGGAAGCTGGTAGGAGTTACCTGAACCCGATGGAGCAAGAGTGAGAAATGGGAGTGTAGAGTGTTCTGGACAGAAGGACTCACTTGTACAAAGGCCCTGTGGTGGAAGGAAAAGTTAGTATGAAGACATGAGAGAAGGTCCATGTGGGGGGACTCAGGTGGGACCGCAGGAGGCGGGGGGGGGGCACGAGAGGGCCAGACTGCGCAAGGGAGGGTACCGTAAGAATTTAGTTTTTAATCCCGATTCCAATGGGAATGTTCCAAGGGATGTCAGCAGGAAGTGACATGATCCTATTTGTGTTTGAGAGTATTAGTCCGGCTACAGCGTGGAGGACCGGCACCCGCTGCAGCGGCCAGAGCAGAAGAAAAAGAACCATAAGAATGAGAGACACCCTCACGGGTGGAAAAAACGACTCAGGTGAAATTGAGAGGTGAGATTAACAGCAGTCGGTAGATAATGTCACACCCGGGTGCGTGTGCAGCACTTTCAGAGTTGTTAATTCTGTGTGGTGATTTCCAGATTTCATCATTTCATGAATGCTAAAGTTTCAAAAACTAAAGTTTGTTGCCCATCCTGAGGATAAATACTGGTACTAAAATGGCACGTGCGATTTTTTTTTAAAAATGCTATTGATTTTGCTGATTAAAATAAGATTCCTTCTCAGTTAAACAATTTCATTGAACTATGTTGTTTATCTTGCTGATATATTTTTTTTTAAAGATTTTTACTTATTTGACAGATAGAGATCACAAACAAGTAGGCAGAGAGAGAAGAGGAAGCAGGCTCCCCGCTGAGCAGAGAGCCCGATGCGGGGCTCGATCCCAGGACTCTGGGATCGTGACCTGAGCCGAAAGCAGAGGCTTAACCCACTGAGCCACCCAGGCACCCCTCTTGCTGATATTTTTGATAACAAGTTCAGTTTGCTAATTTGGGTTGTCTTACCATGCCTTCAAGTCCATGAAATGCACTAGTAATGAAATGTAAACTTTGAACTCAGTATGCAAAACAAAATAATTTAAATAAAAAGTTCAACTCTGGAGTGATTCCTGATAGAAACAAATCTTCAGGTTTCATGATATTTGAGACTTTGCAACATGTTATTGTAGGATATTTCACTATGTTACAAGAGTGTATGAAATACATTTTCTGTTGAAAATGAAGTTACCATTTAGACTATGCAGGGAAACTGCTAACCAGCTCCAAAGTGACCATTTATCTAAAATAAAGAAAGCAAGCACTTGGAGATTAGGGACGATCCAACTCAACTTTTATTTTCTATTACTCATCTTTGAAACTTGTATTAGTTTCTTCTAATCTTATGACATTAAACATATTCTACTCCATTATATTTCCCTTTCACAACTCTCATTTTTCATACAAATACAAGAATAACAAGAAGACTTTTGCAGTGTTCCATGTGCATCTCATGGTTTTATGAATAAAAACAGAAGTTCCTTTTATAAATTAGCGACAGCAAGATTTAGCTACCCTAAACATTTTTGGTAGAAAGCTGAGTATAAATAAGTACACCGTACATCACTTATTTGAAGGCAGAGTATAAATAAAGACCACCTACATAAATGTAACACAAACAACACTATCCAGTTCCACTCCACTCCCAGAACAGCTGGAAAAGAATTCTAATCTTTTGTATTTGAATTGCTACAGTGTCTTAACTTTTCTTTCCTTCTCTCTACCCCCATTATTAAACTTCTGCTGCTTGGAAGTATTTAGGATAGACATCAAAAATATTCACTGTCTGGTAAGCAAAACAATTACAAAACACAACATCTGGTTTATTTATTGATTTCTTTTTTGTAAAAAAAAAAAAAAAGCATAGCTTCTTAAAAAAACATTTCTCTTAGAATCCTGATTCTGCATTTTCTTTCTGACCAGTAGTTAATCTTTAGAATGACTGCTTTTTCCCCCAGAGCTATAGTTTACATTCCCTGTTTATCCTTCAGTATTAACCACACATTCAAAGAATGACATGCGTAATAGGAGAGCACCATTGTAATGTTCTCTTACGGTGGGTGAAATGATGCGACAGTCCAATAGCAGTAAAGAATTGGTCCCTTCTATATGAAGTGGCTCTATTTGATTTTATTTTTTAGATTTTTATTTATTTATTTGACAGAGAGAGAGAGATCACAAGTAAGCAGAGAGGCAGACGGGGAGGGCGGGGGGAGGGGTGGTTGGGTGGGTGGTGGGGGAAGAAGGCTCCCTGCTGAGCAGAGAGCCTGATGCTGGGCTCAATCCCAGGACCCTGAGATCATGACCTGAGCCGAAGGCAGAGGCTTTAACCCACTGAGCCACCCAGGTGCCCCAAAGTGGCTCTATTTTAGACTCAGAGTTCTGTGACCTCCATGGGACCTGGAACGTTTCTAAGTTATTTTTTTATTAGTGTACGATATTCACAAGAGCCTGACAACAAAGAGATACAATGACAATGACTTTTGATACAGATGATAATTTATGCTACTGCAAATTATGTAAGTGAGAAAACATTTCTTTGATCTTTAAAAATAAGCTCCCTTTGTGGCCTCCTGTCCACAGAATACTCCCCAGTCATGAAATGTTCAAAACAAACACAAACAAATGAACAAGACTTTTTGCCAGATTCCAGGTAGAAAAACCTGCTGAGAGACAATTTTCTGTACGCAGGGGGCCAACGATCGGTCGCACACACTTAAATTCACCGGTGCCATAAACCAGAAGGGGTCAGTCAGAAGTTCCTCCCTGTGATATAATCTATGTTCAAAATTTTTCTGATAATCAGGGTAGTTCTATATCTCTTTGGACAAGAAAACCCAAATGTGTCTGTAACCAGGATGGCAGGAAAAACCTATCATAATTCTACCGAGGCAAACTCAAAACGCAAATGGTCTTAAGTCAATATTTCCCCTCTGTGGGCATTCTCGGATTCATCAAGCTTCCACAAAGATAAAATATTAAAAAATAAATAGCAGCCACTCCAAACCCCGAGTTTTTCAAATAACAAAGCTGTTGGGGATCTCTCAATGATGTATAGAACAGATCGCAGTTATTGGTCGGTGGAAGTTGGAGGAAAAAAAAAAGTTAAAAAGAGAAATATTAAAAAAGAGAGAGAGAGAGAGATTTTCTTACTTAAATAAATGCAAGTCAGGAGGAACTTTCATGGCATGCTTTCAGTGCCATTTCAAAGCTCCAAATAGCCTAAAACAAATAAACCACCTCATTTTGACCTAGATTACTGTTTAAACAAAGGTACATATTCTTAATTTACATGAAAAGCAATTAGGTCTGCTGCTGACAGCACTGTGAAAAATGTCTCTGCTCAGGGCAAGCTTTTATATTTGGGGAAAAAAAATTTAAAAAGCTAGAAGAGGGTTTTTTTTTTTTTTGGTTTTGTTTTTTGTTTTCCGGTGGTCCGCCCCCTCCCCCCAAGCCCCAGCTAGTATCCGCTGTTAACATTGCTGAACTAATTTGTGTGAAGAATTACTATTCATTTATACATGTTTAAAGTATGTTGAAAATTATTTTCTGATTCATCCTCTGAGCCCAGATTTCAACATTTCATGTTGCGTTTGATAGTTAAGAAATGGCTTGAAGATGGTCCCACTGTTTTCCTTCTCTGGAATGCTTTGTGAACAAGGTAAACTTAGAAAGGAAAAAAAAAATGAATTGAGAAGAGCATGGTAGGAATTATGTTCTTATTTGTATTTATTAAAATATGAATTTGTTAGCCTAAACATATTTTTAGAGTGTGTGTATTTGCCTGTGGAGACCAATGTTTAGGAATTCAGTAAGTGGTACTTTTCTCTCTTTTCCTTTGGAACTTTTTAATTTTTCTTGTTAGAAAGATGATACCTGTTCTTTCTTTTCAATAAGTGAACATTTAAGGGAGAAAGTGAAAGACTGACTACTCTTAACATTTGGATATTATATCTTCTCACTTGTATTGATTTCATTCACCAAATACTCATCGTTCACCTATTGTCTGCCAGGATACTCCAAGGTGATAGGGACATGATGGTGAACAAGGCAAGGCTCTCGTAGGCCAAGGAATCTAGAAGAACATGAAACCAGTAGATAAATACATGATATTACACATTTTGGTAAGTTTTTTCCCAGGAGAAGAATGATGTTTTATGGGAGGGTATTATAGAGGGTCTATTCGAATCTTGGGTGCATTTTCAAGTTTTTCCGAGGAAGTTAAAGCAGAGCTGTGGGGAAGTAGGGCAGTAAAGTGGAAGAGGACAGGCCTGTGCAAAGATCTTGGAGCAGAAGCTGCTGTGGGGTCAGGAACGGGCAGGACTGACTTGGGAGGAGGACACAGCCCCGGGTGAGGCTGGGGTGCGGGGGAGGAGCCCGCCCCCATTGAGCCTCGAGACCCCCTGTGAAAATCATATTTGTGTGTCATCCTGGGAGTGACGAAAGCCCCTGGAGGATTTTGAAGCTGGTAAAAAACACGATTCCATTCCAATGATCACTGTAAGCTGTGACTTCTAAAACACGGTTACGTCTGTTCGAGCTGTCCCCACAGCTGTCCCCTCCACTTCACCAGACCTTCCATCGCAGAGCAGACGCTACGGATACTTTTGTAATGGAGCCGGTCAGAGAGCCTTAGTTCTCTGAAATGATAGAAACACCCCAATTTGTTGGCTCCCTTCAGGCCTCTGGGTCTTACACAACAAAGTAAAAAAACCAAAACTGAACCCAAACCAAACCCAAAACAAAAACAAACTCCCCATCCCCCCCAAAACCCCCCCAAAACTAAATATTTTTTCTACTGTAATATTTCCAAGAGAAATGAGGTCAAGGCTACGGGTCAGTTCCAGTTTGGAAGCTAAACGCCGGCTTTATTTCGTTTGTCAGTCTCGCTTTGGTGGTTGTGCCCTTTCACAACAGAATCGGTACCTGCAAGCAAGACGTTTCAGTGAGAAACACTGTGGCAACTGGTCTACCTAGTTGAACTAGAGGTGGTGGCAATAGAGTGTAGTGAAGCGAAGATTCTGTGTGTTTAGCAGAGGAGGAAGTACCCGTGCAGTGAACCGTATAGCTCGTCCTCCTGTCGCATCTCACTACCCGGCACGGGACGTGAGAACACAGAGAAGCAGCTTTTGCCAAAGGCACTGGACCCAGCGAAGTAGCCCGTGGGACACTGGCAGCCTAGAGTTAACATGACTCAGAGGGGATCTGCTATTTCTTTGTTCAGTTGGATACGAATCTGGAACGAGGGGGGCAGATCTCCAAACCACAGGGGCGGGGGTGGCCACCACTAGGACAATAGGGTGTTTTGCAGACCAAGAAACACCCAATATCCACAAACCACTATAGCATGAAAGGAGTTTTGAGAAGTGCAAAGGGAAAGACCACTTTTATCATTAATGACGCAGCTGCCTTGGGCAACGGGACCACGGGATCCAAATGGGACCATGGGATCCAAATTCCATGAGCTCCTTTCCTGCAGTCCTTGCTGAGAGACACCTTTGACCTTGTTGGCTTTTGGCAATTTGGGGAGGTTGTGGATATTTACAACATGATCTGAACGTGGCCACTTACTCCTTGGACCATCCTGGGGCAACTTTCTTGGTCTTTTATGATAAACATTGGAACAAAATCCACACAGGATTGCCATAGGGATAATATATACCATCTGGCATAAGATGACTGCTCAGCAAATATTAGCTATTGTTAGATCTCAAGATCTGTGGTAAAATGTGATTTCTCTGTTTGTTTGTTTGTTTACTGTTTATACAACTATGTGATAGGAAGCACCAAACTGCTCAATCAATCTTCTTTGTAAAACATGTAGAAACTGAAAGGGAATTATGAACCAGGCAACAGAAGATTTCATCCGAGTAGATAAATATTATCCGCATTACACAGAAGTCAGAGTGATGCTGGGGACTCAAGTAACTTGTCAAGGAATGTCTGAGTTTGAGGTTGGAATGCTGGCTTTCCTTGCTCCGACGAACACTGCTAGATAAAGGCTGAGGTGAAAAATCCCCATCCATTCAAATCATTTCAAACATTCCAAATGATTACAACTCAGCCACATTTTTTCCCATTCAGCTCACATTTCTTGTTAAACAAATAGTTAAGAAAAAAAACAAACAAACAACAACAACTACAAGTCTGTGTGATGGTGGCCGTGGCTCATCAGGGTGGCTGGCCACTGACGGTGGAAGGCTCAGGATTCTGAGCAGAAATTCACAAGGTGACCAGGAGAAAGCTAGCAGGTTGATCTCATACCACATTCATTAATTAGTATTGAAAACCAAAAGAATCATCTCCTGCCAGAACAGAACTAAATGGTCCTTTATCTGAGTGTACGAACCAAATAACTACCCATTCGGAATTAGACGTTCTCTAACCCCAGATGTTCATAACGCCATTTCCAGCTCTTGGGAAGTAAACAACATATTTTCCTGCATCACCATAAATTTCGTGTGGTTGGCATTATCATTTGATATAACATCATAAGCTCCTTACCTTAGTCAGAAGCTTTAAGACCTTCGTTCTGTTTTCTCTTCCTCTAAAGACATCACAAATAAATCATAAATTGTGCCTTTAGTTCTTAAAAGAGCAAGAGAAAATCGTCTCAGTCCTTCTCTCGGAAAATGCTGCAGGTCTCTTAAGAAGTTCCAGTTGGGTCTCTCATGGCATTTTGTTATGCAGATTCATACAATGGTAATTTACGGGCTTCTACCACTCCCTTCATATGGTCCTCATACAAAGCATGCAACGACTCGAAGAAAAAGGCCTTAACAAGCTTGCGTCATTATTTTATTCTGTGGGAGCCGCATTTCTTAACTCCTAGCTACGTAAGTTGTGTGTGTATCTGGATTTTATACGTTGCTACAATGAAACTTCCTAACAGAGTTTATAGTGAAGAAATGAGTCTCGGAAATCATATTCTTCTTTCAAAACAGGCTGGATGTTGCATCCCAGCAGAAACAGCCCTACCTCCTTCAACACTGATCCTTACAACACCCATCTTCATTGCCATATAGAATGAGATCCCCCAAAAAGTCCATTTTATTTTACATACCAGCAAGCTAATTTTCACCAAGTGTGATAGAAGAGTAAAGACAGACAAACCTCTCTACTAACCAAGTTCATAATCTACCAAGCTTCTCACTGTGCTCATACGGTATTTAGGCAGGACTGGCTAGAACTGGGCTTCATGCATTAGTGCCTGCTATAGCTGGGAGGTCCGGGGACTGGATGAGGACGGCTGCAGAGGGCACTGGCGAGGGAGGGAGAGGCTGGGGAAGTAGGACTATCCATGAGGGAGATTGGCTAAAGGCAGCCAATTCCAAAACTTGCTCTCTAAAATCTATCTAAAATCCCCAGACCACCTAATTTTGCATATCAACTTGTCTATATTCGGGATACATATTAATTACAAGGCAAACAATGAGGGCATATTTGGAGGAATTTTATCACGTTCGGTAAATGAATTCCTGAGAAAATCCAGAAAAAAAATTGAAATGGCCCAGATCATAAATGCTATATTTCGTATTTAAATTGTTCTAAATTGTAGGTTAAGTCATACATTGGCATTACAAATTATTTTTTAACATAAATATATGCTGGAAAACAATCTGAAATACATATTAAAAACAAATTTCAAGATAATTTTTTAAAAAGAAATAAAGCATCTTTTTTATATGCTAATGACCTCTGTTCCTTGGCCAAAAAATAGTTTTTGCTTGATGACATTATCATTTAAAGATATTATGGATATACTTGGGACTCAATCACATATTCCTAAAGCTATTTTAGGCAAGTAGAAGTTGCCTGTGGAGAATGTTGGAGACAGAAGCTTGGCCAGTGGATCTTACCACACTCTCTAGTTAGACCTCCATGCTGGAATTGTTCTCAAGTCTTCCCCTGAAATCAAGGGTCTTCCCAGAGACCACACAGACCAGACCCAAAGAGCTTTGTGCGGGACATCAATGGGGCTGAACACAAAGCAGTTGTGAAACCTGCCTTTAAAAATATGGTATCAGGTAAAAATATAAAAACAAAAATATGTCAAGCTAACCAAGGCAGTAAGAGCAAATACAGTATTTCTCTGAGAGGATTTAGAACTAAGTACATTTTTTTATAAATAGGGCAAAGAGTTTTACTGCCAGTAAAGCTTCCCTGGGTCAGATAACCTCAAGTGTCTTGATTCTAGTATGAGAAATTCAAGAAATTTGTTACAGAGAAAGAAAAACAGAGGAATGGATGCAATAATATTTTGTTTCATGTAGCACATTTCTACACAGTCCCTTACTTATCTCCGTCATTTGTGTAATATCACGTGGGAGTATAAATGTCTCTAAAACAGGGGGGAAGAAAAAACATACCCCGAAGGAAACAATCATCAGGGAGGGATCCTTAACCACTCAGGTATTTTGAGTGGCTGAAAATATCAGGCTCCCAACATCATCAATTAAAGACTAACTGATTTATGAAAATGTTTACTGACACATGCTGAGGAACATCCAAGATTTTTACAGCACAAACTCGGTGTTTTTAAAGACCATGCAAGTTTGCTCTAACATATTAGGGGCAAGGTAAGATTAACACAGTCATCTTAAAATGTGAGACTCAGAACAAAAAAAGCACAGCAAAGAAAGGATGGGGGTTTCAGAACACCTGCGCAAGTTTGGTGATAGCTGCCATCTTATGAATCTAGTAGGAAGTCCAAATGGAGAAAAACAAAGATGTTCAGGACGCTATTTTTAAGTGTGACTTTTCTTTTTTCCACTGCTATTAACATTCTAACAAGAGGTAAGGGGGTTTAAGGACTGTAAGACCACCTGGATGCCATTATGTAGAGTTGAGTTCTCAGTCATCTCTGACAACCAAATGGCCTTTGCAGGAGAGTGGGGGCAGTTGGGGGCGGTCCCCAGGGAGACCTGCGCTCCCACATGGCCCCCCTCGAGACTGCTCCCACCTCAGCTGACCCTACAGAGCTCATGGGTTATAGAGACAAAGAAGAAAAAGTAGAGTGGCATTTAATTCCCTTGAATTCCCTTTCACAAAGGGGTATGTCCTGCGTCCCTGAATTAAAATCTTCTGTCTCATTTTGATTATTTGTAAAAAAAAAAAAAAAAAAGAAAAAAGAAAAAAGAAAAAGAAAATGCTTCCTGGCAGCCTACTCTTAGAAGTATAGCCAGGACTGGCTTATTGGGCTTGATGAACTTTACCATTAATTAAACATTTTGTTAATCTCTCCACATGTCAGTTGGAGAGGCTGACCCCTTTGAGATGGGTCTTGGGTCCCAGGGCCTGTCCTCCGGAGCTCAGAGACTTCTAGAGAGCCCGCAGCCCCTGGTGCACCTCATTAGGCCTGGCTGCCTGGAGTCGAGCGAGGCTAAACGCCTCCCCAGTGCCTCATCCGCACGGCTGCAACCTATTTGTTTTGTTTCTCATCTCAGGATCAGCCCGCCTGTGCCTTCCAACATGACAATTAGCTAATTTAATAAATCTAATTTAGTCTAATGTGCTGCTGTGAGAACCATAGGAGGGGCCCTCTTGTCACCTCTAGGTCCTTTCTTTCCCTGCTAGCGTCCTCTTTTCCTCATAAAAATCTCTCAGTGTCCATAATAAGTTTCTGGAGAAAATAGGCTTTTATCTTTATTTCTGAAATGGCAAAGAAATTTCATTTTATTATTTTTTTTCTTTTTTTGGGGGGCCAGGCTGGAGGTGCCTGGCTGGGATGCCATGATGAGAATGGTGACATCTAGTTGAGGCTTTTTGGGAAAGGGTTTTTTGATTGATTATTGATGTCCCAGTAGGTCGAGAATGGAGACCTTGGGTTTGCTCCCCTGGGTGTCTCCGATCAAACAGGAGGTTAATGGCAGCTAGCTGCAGTGTGTTAGCGTATTAGCTCCCAATTTTACTAATTTTAGGGTAACCAGAGTTCTCAAAATTATATATAGAATACTTGACTCACAGAGAAAGATTAGGTCTATCATTAAAATGAAAGTGCAATTTTAGGCAAAATTTGACTTGGACTGGTCAAATTCAGAGTGCTCAGTTAATTGTATCCATGGTATTCATAGTCGATGATCCAACAGATTCTCCTTGAACCTCATCGCTTTTCTTCCCAGAGGTGTCGCTTTGGGTTCTCGACTGGTCCCTGGAAGTCCTTGAGCTGCTGACGTTAGCATCAGAGGGGAGAGGGAGGCCTGGAGTAAAGTGGCCCAGAAGAACAATGGATGGGAGCCAAAAAAGAAGAAAAATCTACTAGAACGAGGACAAGTGTTCAATGAATCCAAAGTAGTTAAACTGGTATTTTATTTTTATGGAGCTGAGTGGCTCCATCAGTTGGGCATCTGACTCTTGATGTTGGCGCAGGTCATGATCTCTGAGTTGTGGGACAGAGCTCTGCACTGGGCATGGAGCCCCCTTAAGGTTCTCTCTCTCCCTTCCCCCTCCCCTGCTCATGTACACACTCTCTTTCTCGCTCTGAAACAAAACAAAACAAAACAAAAACAAAACCCCCCAAACCCCGATACATCTCTGTAATTGCAATCTCTCTGATGGCAATTGCCATGTGCGTTGAACAAACCCTGACAAGATAAAGGCCGCCCATGCGAACTAGGCTGGAGGAGGGCACTTATTTGACTGTAGAAGCTCTAGCATATCTATTGGGAAAAAAAAACCGTGTTATTATTGCAGTCATGAGTTGGATCATGTAACAGAAAGGAGAATATGATTTTATTATCTCAAAAAGAAACGGAAACTTGCAAATCATATATCTGAGAAGGCATTAAGATCCAAAATATATAAGCAACTCATACAACGCAATAGCAAAAAAAAAAAAAAAAAAAAAAAAAATCCAATTTAAAAAATGGACAGAAGATCCAAATAGAAATTTTTCAAAGACAAACAGATGGCCACCAGACACATGAGAAGGTGCTCAACATCACTCATCATCAGGGAAATGCAAACCTAAACCGCAACGAGATATCACCTCCCACCTGTTAGAATGACTTTTACCAAAAGGAAACCAGTGTTGATGAAGATATGGGAAAAGGGAACCCTTGCACGGTGTTGATGGGAATGTAAATTAGGGTAGCCAACTATGAAAAACATTATGGAGGTTCATCAAAATACAGCATGATCTAGCAATTCCATTTCTGGGTATTTATCTAAAGAAAATGAAAACATATCTGCACCCCCATGTTCACTGTGGTATCACTTACAAAAGGCAAGACATGGTGTCGGTTAATGGATGAATGGATAAAGAAAATATGGTCTATTTATATAATGGATTATGATTTGGCCATAAAAACAATGAAATCTTGCCAGTTGTGACAACAGGGATGGACCTTGAGGGTGTATGCTAAGTGAAATAATTCAGACAAATACTATAAGGCCTCATTTACATTTGGAATCTAAAAAGTACAAAATGCAGCAGAAAACCAAGCTCATAGATATGGATAACAGATTGGTGATTTCCAGACCCTGGGGCTGGAGGGGAGTGAAATGGATGAAAGGGGTCAAAAAGTACAAACTTTCAATTTTAAAATACAATGTACAGCACCGTGACTCTAGTTAATAATACTGTAGTGCATTCTTGAAAGTTGCTCAGTGAGTAGATCTTAAAAGTTCTCATCACAAGAAAAAAAAATATTTATGGTGATGGATGTTAACTAGATTCAGGGTTGGTGATCATTCTGCAGTGGATACAAATACTGAATCTTTGTGTCATATACCTAAAAGCGATATAATGTTACATGTCAATTAGAAAAACATTGAAAAACCAAACCACACCAAACCAAAGCTTCATGTGAGTAACAAGTAACAATCTGAGATAAGGGAAGTACTGGGCTCAAGAATGAGATACAATTCTTTGTAGACTGTTTCCAAATCAAAGCAACCCTTTGTCTCTTTGCATACCCAGCATTTATAAGGAAAGAAAAGTGAAGTATATGATATGAGGGATCAGTAAATTGGTGGGAGGGTTATCTGATAGGCTAAAAAATGCCTAAAATACCTTAAAGATACAAGGTGAAACTGCTCTCATGATATACTGACTCTGTAAGAAGAAACCGTGTGTATGTGCTAGGGGAAAACTCATGAAAAGAAAGAACACACAAAAAACAAGACAGATTTTTCGATCAGTCATAAAAATTATTAAAGCGGTCCTATATCTCCTTACAGTTATTCCCAATAGTCTCTAAATATAGCAACGGTCCTTCCTCTACGTGCCATGATCCTTGTAAGAAAAATCCTTCGACCACGGGGAGGGGGCCACAGTGGCCACTGTCTGACAGTGGGTTATCCTAATGTTGACCTGAGGGGAGGGGGTTTTGCAGGGGGTAAGAAATTACTGAGAATTTAAAAATGTCCCTCAAAATGTTATCTGCGCATATTCCTGGTCATAGCCCATGAAATTTGAGTTGATTGCCTGTTGTTTTTTCTTAGGTTTTAGTAAAATGTTTGGCTTCCAGGATGCCTTGAGGTCTGTGTCTGATACCCATGGCATGCCAGATAATTCCATTATTCTTTACGTCTATTCCTTTGGTACAGGATACATAGTTTTCTGATAATGTGTTCTTCCTATGCCCCATAACTATACTGCCCTTTGCTGAAACATGAGCTGATTTCTGAAACACAAGGGAACATTAATTATTGAGTGATTACTGAGGATTTGTGTAAAAGAGTCCAGGAGAGGGAATGTGCTAGAGAAAAAGATGGTGTTTTAAGAGTAGGCAACTGAAAAAGACCCAGATGATCATTCTGACTATCTAATGCATAACAAATCACTCCATAAATTCGTGGCATAAAACCACCATGTGCTAATGTTCATGAATTTGGGGGGTCAAAATTTTGGACAGGACACAGTAGAGATGGCTTGTCTCCGCTCTGTGATCTCTGGGGCTTTAGCTGGTAGACCTGAAGGAAACTAGAGTAACCTGAGGGCCTGTGACTCATGTACTTGGGAGTTAATGCTGACTGTTGGCCTCATGTCTCAGTTCCTCTTCCTCTAGCCCTGTCCATGAAGTCTCTTTGGAGGGGCTGTGTTTGCATCACACAGGATGGGATGGGATGAGCTGGTGGGAGCAGCATTCCTTTAAAATGACCTAGCTTTGAAGGTCACACAGCATCACATCCGCCCTCGTCTCTTATTTGCAATAGCCACAAGCCTGCTCAAGTTCTAAGAAAAGTGAAGAAACCCTACATATTGATGGAGAAGGGCAGAGAAGGGCAAGGTTCTAGAACAGCTTGGGTCTAGACAGAGTATAGTGGCTACTTTTGGAAGACAATGCAGCAGCAAATTGAAGTGCAGGGGGCCACGGGGAAAGTGGCTCAAAAGGAAGCTACTACAAAGGTAGGCAGGGGTCAGATGGTTCAGAATACGGTGTATGACATTAAGGATGTCGATCTTCTTTTCTAAAGCACGTGGAAAGTCATCAGGAAGTTAAAGCACATGAATATCAAACTAAGGTCTGTTACAGCATAGAAAATGGATCAGGGAAAAGCAAAATTGGGTGCAAGGAGCCCAGTTAGGAAACTCTGGGGTCAAACAAGGCAAGGTACAGGGATGTTTGGACCAGGGCTGTGGCAAGATATAAGGAGCAGTGAATGGCTTAAGGAAACGCATGAGTAAGAGGGTGGTATAAACTACGCCTCCTAGTATCTGGGGTGGGCAACTCTGAAGATGGTGGTGTCGGTCCTGGGGGAAGGAAAAAATGGAAGAACATACTGAGCTTGAAGAGAGAGTTCATGGGCTCACTTTTGAACCTCAGAGAGGGAGGAATTGGACACATGCGAGTGCAAAGTGGGATACTTGGGGCTGGACTACCAAGAAGAGGCCAGGGCTGGAGATACACATTTGAGACATGAAGGTACAGACAGTAATTGTAGCTGCTGGCATGGAGAAGACTTTCTTGGGTGAGTGTAAACATTTTGTATAGGAGGTCAGCCGCATTTGGAAAGATAGTTCTGTGAAGCAGCTATAAGACACAGCAAAGAAACAAGAGAGAAACTGAGCAGAGCGGGGTCATGGAAGCCAGAGAAGGGAGTGCTGGAGGCAGGTCACCACTGATGGTCTATAATGCAGAAAGAGCTCACATCATGTGCACTCTAAACATGCTCACTTAGTTCAACTTCTCAGCATGAGATACAGAAACTTGGTTAATGAATTAGAACTTTTATTGCTGTTTTTGTTTTTATTTATTTGAGAGAGAGCGCGAAATAGAGAACAGAGGCAGAGGGAGAAGCAGACTCCCCACTGAGCAGGGAGCCCGACGTGGGGCTTGATCCCAGGATCCTGGGATTATGACCTGAGCCGAAGGCAGATGCTTAACTGACTGAGCCACCCAGGCACCCTTCATTGCTGTTTTTAATTTTTCTAATATTTCACACTAAAAATAGAAGAGGGATTACTTAAAAAGGTATGGATTTCATAAAGCATAATATGATACTATGCTATGTGAAAGGTCTTCCATTATAGGCAACAGAAAGTAAGAGAATGTTTCAATGTTGAGTATCAGGTCTTTCCTCAGGAACTTAACCATACCAGTACTAATCTTTTCTTTTAAAAGTTAGGTTTTCACTACTTGATTTGAACCTACAACACTTTATATAACACATCAGTTGATAGATGTTTATTTTTAAACTGCAAATTCCTGTATATGTTGAAATATGTGTAATGATGGGTGCAACATATGTCAACATTTATTCTTCAACCATATTCTGACAATTATTCTAAAACACATTTCTACTTCCAGTTGGTCAGTTTTTAATGTATTTGCATATATATGTATGTTTACATATATATATATATATATATTTTGTATACACGCAGAGAAAATAGTAAGCATAACGTGATCGTTGTCTTTTTCAGAATGAAATGCAATTCAGTGATTCAAAATTGGTGAAGAGAAGAACAAAGTAATACCTCATTATGCTTTTATAAAGAGCTGTATTTTAACAAGACTGGAACATTTTTAACATAAGCCAACCACAATATGGTTATAGATCCAATATTCCTCATATCTCTTTACTTACAAAAAAGAATGTTCTTTTCCATTGGCGTTACAATTATGAGAATAAAAAAACAAGCTAAGTTTTAAAAGGTCTGACTTCTTTTTTCAGTATTCATGAATGGATTAACTAAATAAAACCATATGTTATCTTTAAAATGCTTATTGGAACAGCAAACATGTGTATTGGGAAATATTTTTTAAACTCAAGGATCCAGAAAGTTAAAAGTAGTTTTAAGAGAATTGCACATAGCAATAAAAGGGAGTAGGATTATAAATCTAATCATTGCTTTATAAAAAGTTGGAGCAATTGGCACATGTAGTGGCCGATAAACATTAGTGAGATATAATTGCCCTTGTCAACCTCAAGTACACAATGACTAAATAACAAGAAAACAAAGTCAATATGTCAATTGTGCACATAACAGTAATGTGTCTACTGCACCCAAAAAAGAAAAAAAGAAAATCATTACGGAAAAACCTACAATCTTATCTTCATTTTACTTAATTTAAAATATATTCTTAAAATTAACCAGGAGATATTTTGTCAAAATAATTAATATGTGTGTACGTTTAGTTAGTTTTAAGTGGGTGACCCATGGGTATAATATGTTAGGTCTAATTTTATTTCCAAACCTCTATACTGAGTTATCTAATTTCAGGGGATTTGGAAGGAAGCACTGGTCTTGGGCTTAGATCACAGTCTTCTAAACTACAGGAAAATCTTGGTAGCCCACCTGCTTTGATAATTGATACATAGTATTCTTTTCCAAGAACCCTGAGAAGATGGGCATGAAATATAATTGTAGTCAGAGATGCTGAACTACCAGAAGGTGAATGTGGGTACTTAGTCATCAAGAATACCTGCTGATTCCCAGGTGGATTTGCTACTTAACTTACCAGCATGCTGTGCAACCACTATTTGTATTTCAGAAATACCCATTATTCAAATCACCAGTGGCCATCCAATTATAAAGAAATAACCAATGTATCCTACTTGAACAAGTATAATATGGCAATTGATCCAGTGACAAAGTTTATATAAAAAAATGAAGTCTGTTGACATTGGTGTCAGACTCAATGTCATAGTCTATGTCATAAGAAAGGCAAAGTCAAGAGTCAAGGCCAAAACGAGCTTCTGTGAGAAGGCTGGGTGTTAAGAGATGATAGGAAAGCCAGCAAATATTGTGTTGTTTTTGGGAAAAGCATGCAAGAGTTGAGTTGTGAGGGTAAGTCCTCAGGAAGGACAGATGCCTCGTGACCTACAGGCATGAAGAACAAAAAATCCCAATTCAAAGACCATTACTGCTGTCAGTGATGAGGTTTTACCCAACAGCAGAAGCCCTTTCTCTCTCCGCCTCCAGTGATTATCCGAACCCTCATCAGCTTGAATCCACTTCATGCACAGCTTCCTCTCTTCAGAGTTAGTGAAATATCGGAAAATGAGTTGAAGTCAATGTGCTTTCTCTCTATGGAAACTTGGTCCATTTTCAAAGAGTTTGTTTTTGGCAGGGATCTAACAGAAGGATGTTGAGGTTGCTTTTTGAGACATTTATATGTTTTCCTAACGTAAAAGAAATGTTATTAACTTTTTTTCCTCAAGAAACCCCAAACCCAGAGAGGCAACAAGTTCAATTGGAATTTGGGAAAACATTAGTGCTATTTAAAGCCTTTGCAAAAAGTCCCTTTATTGGTATGTGAATTTTATACTATTATAAACTTTATTCAGGGTTCTATACTGAATGATCTATGGAATTTATAAAGTCACAAACGCTAAGCCAATTGTCTAATCTAACTAGCATTTTCTTCTTCATTTCAGACATACTCTATGTCTTGCGTATAGAATAAAACCCACCTAAGTAGTGCTGGGAAGAGGCTGTTTTCCAACTTTTATATGTTGCTTATTTCCCTGAAATTTTAATGAGTATAAATGTATACGCTAACATTCTTTTAAGAAACCCAATGCACATTAGAGACATACCTACCCCTACATTCTCAAAGTGCATGAGTTACCCTTCACATAGTTGCCATGGTGATTATATTTTTTCAAAAGGGGAAAGTAAGGAGTAGCTGATGGGGCTGGAACTTACTGTTCTACCCTATTGGTCTGCAAGTCATTTATAGATTTTAAAAGAAACAGCTTTCACATGAGAAAGGGCTGATTTCCCGTCTCGTTTGGGTAGTTCTTGCCCAGTAACTTGGTGTGACACGTCACATTCAAACTGAGGCAGGTTCCATGTGGCAGACAGGGATGCTGACACCTGGAGTCCACTCATGTTCAGTATCCACAGCATAAACAGAGAACAAGAAACAGAGACGGCTTCTTTGGAGGCCAAGACAAAGGAGAGTTTCAAAGGACCACCCATACTTGATAACTATGTTATTTTGTTTCCTCAACATGCAGCCAAAGTAATTTTTTTTTAAAAGTTATATTCAAAAGCACCAAGGTCCATTAAGCTAGGGGAAATATTTTATCTTTAAACTACCTAATGCCGAATTGGTTGACCACAAACAGGTTATATAACAGGATGAAAGTGAGACATTCTAGATCCAGGTTTCAATACAAATACTGTGGTGGGTTGTGGTAATGGTGGTAGTTCTGAAGCTTCGGAACAAATACGATTTTCTGGTTTGTTCTTTTGCTGGAAATATTTTTTAAAAAATTAAAAGAAAGAAAAAAAAAAAACCTCTTTCTCTCTGCTTTGGCCAGTCCTCAGATGACTTTGATTAATTCTTCAAAGCATTCCTGACACTGCTCTTGTTTTCAACTTTCGTGTTCAAAATTGTTATCTTAGGTTTTCCTTATTATGCAATCAGTCACCCCTTTTCGACGTATTCTCTCTAATCAAGGCAAGATAATGGCCTTTTGGACTTGATAGATCGGTCTAACAGAGTCTAACTTATCACTGATTTTCCTTTACACTTTTCTCCAGCCCAGGAAATGATACCTTTTCTATCCTTCCCAGATCAGCTGTAGACTCTTGTTTCCTGAAAGGGAGCAAGAAATTCTTTAGACTTTTAAAAATATACTGTTTCTCGTGTATTTATCCTAATGTCACATTTGTACTGGTTTAAACAGTCCAAGAATTGCCTACGACAAAGCACACGTTAATGCCCAGACCTCGAGGGTTCCTAATAAATAATCCATTGAACCAAATACCTCGGACAGCAGTAGCACCTCCAAGCAAGAGAAAATGCTTGAAAATGTGAAAGAGACCAGTGGAGATCACCTTATTAATATCTGACACAGGCACTTCAAGGAGAGCGCTCCCCTAGAAGGTGATTCTACCGCACGAGAACACTTTTCCTTTCTAAGGACAGGTTCTCAGTTCTTAGGGAGAACTGATTTTCGGCCAGAGAAGGGCTGTGGTGATCAAGGAAGTCCCGGTGGTATAATTTCAGCTTTTGCAGAATTTTCCATTGCTTATTTTCAGCACTACTGCTATTTCATCATTTCAATGATTGCTCCCCCAACACTGACTGACGATTTTATTGAATGCAGAAGGGGCTGAGTTGGATTATATTTCACTGAACAGCTCCACAGCCTGTGTAAAAACAGTCTCTGGAAATGAAATAATCCCATCTAATTGACCACAGTGAAAGAGAAAAAACACAATGCGTTGGTGTGAGATAGACAACACGAAGCAAAAGCACAGACCGACTAAGTTTTCACCACATTAAAATCTCTGAACTTCATAGACGATACTGCCCATCCCCTGGATTACAAGGACTACAGATTAGGAGTTTTGCAGGTTTGGAAGCTACGGTTTCTTAGTATTTTATATTTAATATAAAGGTTAAACTCATTAAATACTTAATAAGCATAAAGTTTCTAGGAGTTAATGAACCTCTGCTCCTTTCCATAATGAATTTATATCAAAACTGGAGGACTCACGTTTAGGTTGAAAATGAATTCCTCATTACTCCCATAGTGGATAAAGCATTGTCCTATTAGCATTTCCATAACAGAAAACATCTTTATTAGACTTTGTTGTCATGTAGACATATGGATCAGTTGTGTTTTGAAGAGGGATATAGGCTATTTTTATATTGAAGAATATTGGAGGTTTTTTCCCTCATTCTGCTTCTGATGTTTTGTATGACATTTAGTAACTCATGCCATATTGTCATTTTCATATGCTAATAGAAACTCATA
Organism: Martes martes; assembly: GCF_963455335.1. Lineage (NCBI taxonomy): Eukaryota > Metazoa > Chordata > Mammalia > Carnivora > Mustelidae > Martes > Martes martes. Next base: position 12,888,278 of record NC_137889.1, on the reverse strand, counting down.
TTATTTCTGGAACGCTCTGACGCTGACTCCATTCAATGCAAGGACTATATTCTCATTGCTTCACAAGTTTTGTATACGTGTAACATTCTTTCTTATCTCTGCAAAGTCACTTAAAAGAGTCAACAACAAAGCGGGCTCTGGGGCAATGTCCAAAAAGTGCACGGCACAAATGAAAGGGAAGAGGAAATACCTTGGGTCAACCTCAGAATTTTGCCCATCTGTCCTTGTTCCTTTGTACCATCCCCATGGTTTGGGGGATCCAAAAGTTATACATGGGTTTCTAACTGCATGGTGGTGATGGGGGGGTTGACGCCCTAACCCTTACATTTTTCAAGGGTCGACTGTATTTATTGGACATCCTTGTCCAAGTTCTCATGCCCTGGAACGCTGTCTAGCCTTTAAGTTCTGACCTTTTCTTTTCAGGCTCACCTCATCATTCACAAAGTCTGATTTTAGTAGGAGGGCATATAGAACGATAAATGAAATCAAGCATATCCTCTACTAGGATGAGACACAAGATTGTTGGTGCTAGAAAAATCTGGCAATTGTTACAGGGGCTCAAAACCTCAGCTTAAAGGGAAGGACTCAGGAGATCAAAATGAAGTCTTCATATAAGAATCAGAATAGGGACTAGCATTTAACCAGGAGTCAAGAGCTCCGCTAGATGCTTTCCAAACAGTACTTTTAATTTTTCAGAAGTGGGTGAAGAATGGTCTATTACAATCATCTTACCTTTGAAAGAACTGAAGTTCAGAGAGGTTAAATATTGTTTCCAAGCTCACAGACTAATAATTGATGGAGTTGGGAATCTAATCAGGTCAGTCTGATGGAAAGCTTATGTTCTAAATGGTACGGTATGCTCCCTCAAGATACCTCTAGAAGGCTCAAGGCTTTTGACAATTTAAAAAAAAAAAAAAAGGCAAGAAAACCATTATTGGACTATGGTGGAGGTCCTAACAAGGGTAGGCTAATGATGATTGAGGGCCTGGTGAGTTCTGAGCTATTTCACTGAGATCACATAGAGGAACTGATCTCACCATCCAAGGTGGGGTTATGTTGGCAGGTTTGGTTTAAGTAGTTTCCCAGAACCTTGGCCTTCCAGGAATTACCGAATAGGGAACCAGGCAGTTAATTATACATCATGAATAAGAGAAAGGTTATCCAGTTAGCCTAATTAGGTACTGTCTGGTGTTGACGCTTAGCTGGGGTCTAGGGAAACAATGTCTCTCTCTTGGATATCCTGGGGTCGGGGATGAATTTAGGTACAGGAGAGGACATTGTCTAATTGCTCAACTTTTGGAGCTTCATACTTTTATTTTTCAATTTTTAATGTTGGTCTCTGCAGATGATGTTCATCTAAATGCTCCTTGTAAGAGTGATCCCTCCTAGGTTGGCAAAATCTTTATCGTAGGGCCCAAATCACTCCCAGTTAACACACAGATCAATAGGCAATCATCAGCTAATAAAAACTTTTGCATTCTGTGCATGATTTTCAAAAGGGTCGTAAGCGTGGAAATGATAATGACTCTCATCAGATGTTCGTGAGAAAAAACTGAATGATATGTGCTACAGCTCTTTAGTGATTCAAAGAATTTTAGTGGCAAACGGCAATATTCCTCAAAGAACTGTTGTAGAAACCAGTTATTATTTTGCCTACCTAGTCCTTTAACTAGAAGCATCTGTAAGGATCTTCTTGCCCTGATGAAATCTTAGAAAGCTTTTCCAATGGAAGAGCAGAATGTCCACGCAAGTTCATTTAACTGTTTAAGCGAGATCATAGGCCTTATTCTCGCAGCAATGAAAGTGGTTTGACTTTCATTTTTGTCTGTGTGAGCGCCTCTGAAATTTGTTAGTTCCTTTTTATTAGTCATAAAAGTAAGTTCCTATGGAGTAGACGTTACTGTCTCCATTTTACAGATAAACAAACTGAGGAACATAGTGCTTATGAATTCTGTTGTGTTACATAATACCTCTCTACCATGGCTTATACTGAAATTCCCAGCGAGACACCCTTCAGGCTGTGGATTACCTCAGGGAGACGCTCTGTCACTGACCTGAATTCCATGCGATTGGCAAACATGGCCTTATCCTCTTTCTCTCCTCTTGGCATTTTGATAGGGTCTTTCATGCAAAGGAACCAGTCTTCCACAAAAAGCCCTACAACTAGGCATCCATATTCCCCCTTAGAGACTATGAGGCCAAGAATAATCTCATGATATCAAACAGAAACCTTCCCTTGGACAGCACTTTAGGAATGTTAAGCATGTATAAAGATGCCCATGTCCACTCACCCTATTTAGCTGGTTCATGGTTTTCTTTTTACTTGAAAGGCATCACTCTGACACAGGCAGTCTTAGCCACCAAGGATTGAATTGCGAAATAACCCATCAAGAAAGAATGGCTGCTGCCAGCTTTGCTCCACCTGGCGCCAATAAAGGCCTGTTATTTAGAAATCGAATGGAGATGTTTGACAATTTGTGATGCTGGAGGTGAAATGAGTGAAAACAATTAGAGATGATGTGCATAGCAGGTGAAATGTATCTCTGTCATTACCCCTAGCTTCTTCCCCAAATCTATATCCAGTCTTCACCACAGTGTTTTATTTCACTATCATAATGGTGAAAATTCCATCAAATAATGATGTCTTTGCATCAGAACTTACCAGTTACAAAGAAGACTTCCAGGACCATGAGTCATTCCTTCATCGTGGGTTACCCCAGCACAATCCAGTTCAAACCTGCACCTTTAGGTGTCTTCTCTGTCAACACCACCATTATATACTATTTTTCAGACCACTCCACAAACCAAGTGCCATTCTTTTTTTTTTTTTTGGCCATTCTTGATCCCCTATCCAGTACGTCATCAAGTACTACTAATTTCTGTGTGTTCTTCTTCAAAATACACCCAAAGCTGACCATTTCTGAGCACCGCTGGAATGACCTTGATCTAAGTCACAGTTGTCTCAGCTTGAATTTTCCATCCTCTTCTGAACTGTTTTCTCATAGTCCGTCCTCCATTGAACAGACAGAACAATGAGGCAAAAGCAAATCCAACCAGGTCAGGAGCTCTTCCCTAAAACCGCTCTCATGGCCACCAAGACTCCTCTCCCTACTCGGTTTCCTCCACCTGCCCCCTTTCACTCTCTGCTTCAGCCCCACTGGCTTTCTCTTTGTTTCTTAAAGCGAGAGGCTCTCTCATCTCTTGCCTGGTGTTTCCTGCCGGTAAGCCCCTTGCCCACGCCTTCAGATGGCTGTTGCCCTCCTTCACTCAATCTCGGCTCAACCTCTACCAGGGGAAGTGGGCTTCCCTCCCTCTCCTGCTGCTCTCCTACCCCATCAGTCATCCTACCTTTTATTTTCTGCATAGCTCTGACCAGTCCCTGTCTGCTTCTTTGTTTCTACGCTCACTTCTCTGACCACAGGAGAAGGCAACGACAGCAATTTTGTGTTTTTACCACCGTGTTGCTGGTTTCTCCAATGGAGCCTGATGTATTTTAAGTGCTCGGCAAACAGTGGTCCACTATCATGGTGCTTTCCTCTTAATACCCAGCGGCGACTGGCTACTCCAGGTAACTGAGTTTGCCTGAGGAAGAAGGAAGTCCGGGGTTGAGTATGGAACTCTTCGGGGAGGAAGGGAAAGCCAGAGGTGTCACTGAGGGGACCAAGCACAGTCTCAGTCGACAGAGACATTTGGGACCTGTAAATCCCACTTATTTTTAATTTTGAGCCACACCTGAGTTAAGGATGAAGCCCTGCTGTTGAATACTAAAATAGGTGACTATTTTGTCATCTATAAAGTGGACAGATCTACACGATCTAGCTCATAGGACTGTAAATGGGAATAAAATACTGACCACAGAGGCTAATCTATAGCAAGTGCTCAATTAAAAAAAAAAAAAAAGAACACAAACCAAAACACAAAACAAAGCAAAAAAACCACCTTCTCTCCTACCCCACTCACCCACCACACACAAAAACACAGATGATTGCTTTTAAGAATTCAATTATACCCAGGGTTAATTAAGCCTAAGCCCACCATTTAAAATAGTTTCTATGGGGAATTATACACCTGAACGACCAGGTTCCATATAAATGCCTTTTGGAATACAACCTGGTTGCAATGTGAGAACTACTTGTAATGAAAAATGTCTGCTACATTTTGTCTCTAAGCTGATTCTATGAATCCACCTCCTAACCGTGCTGTTTCTCTAGCACACATCCATTGTTCCCGAACAATTGCCTCAGAGTGTATGCTCACTGTACAATGGGACAAAGGCAGATGTGTAATTCATTCTATTTTTCTTAGAAACAAGAAACTAAATATAAACAAGAGTAATTCAATTCTGTTGAATAGTAATCACTATGCTTTATAATCCAACTGAGACAAAAGGAATACAGAAAAAACTTGTTACATTCAAATTGTATCTGAAAGCCTTATGTGATAGGGCTGTGAAGAAGCATTACATCCTAATTTATTCTACTTTCTGTTATTTACTCTGTTTTTTGTTAGCTAAACATTCTTAACTTGTGAAAGCTGCTTTAATCTCGGAGACTAACAGTTAAAGGATGAGGCACGCAATTGAGTTTTTGCTTCTTTGAGTTTCAGTGATTTCTTAATTCCTTCTTTTAGTTGCACAAAAATGTTTAATTTATAGATTTTTATCAGTACACCTATCGGCTGCCTCAAGAAAATAATTCAAGCCTTATAGAGAACAAATTGAGTTCACCAAAAAAAAAAAAAAAAGGCAAAAACAAACAAACAACAGAGGTTGCTTTTTCAGGAAGCTCCTAAATGATTCTGTAATACTATTCCGAGACTATCTTTTTATTGACAAATATTTGAAGAAATATGTTTGTGTTGAGAATACAACAATGCATGTATACTTTGTGACTTAAGTAATTCTGCATTTTAACAACATTCTTACTGTATTTCCTTCCTAGTCAAGTATATCTGAATAATTTAATTTTTACTCCTTTGATTATCTGTTTAACTGTCCAACTTATACTCTTTAGTGGGGAATTTCCTGAAACAAACTCACCTGAACTAATATGATGATTATTTTATTGCTTATTGTGAAACAATGCACTTTTGAATTTAAATAAATTCTATGATTTTATTATCATCTTACAATTTTAAGAGGATGTGGTTTTATACAGTTTACTTCATGGTGATAGCAGAAATTGATATACTAAAGAACTGAAAAGTAGCCTTAAAACAGAAAATCACTGTAAGAATATAATGAATGTTTCATGATGTAAAGGCATATATACAAACTCAGAGTTAAACACATCCATCAAATAGAGAAAAAAAGCACACCACTCTTAATATTACCCCTTCTTCCTCCAAGTTTCATCAGGGGACTTTGCTGAACCTTCTAAATTACTTGCATATATATATATATGTATATATACATATATATATATATATAAAATCTGTCCTCAGAGAGCCAACTGGCAAAATTTTTAATTATATGTTTTGCTCTTTGCATATATGTAATTATTTTTCTTTATGAGAGTTCAGTGTTAGAAAATTTTACAGATAAGATAACCAATGATAAGAACTAATATAATTATTTTCATAGATGAGTTTTAAATAATTATCTTTAAATTTTGAGGCATGAGGCATGAATGGGTGTGGGGGGAAAAAAGAGTTTCTTATTTTCTATGCCTCCTGGCTTAAATGCAAAACACGGGCATCGGTTCATGGTAATTCTTATGAGTGCTTTGAGGAGTCACAAATGACTGTGTTTCTGAAACCAGTTCATTAGTTTATCTAATTTATTATGTCCATACAGAAATGCCTTGCTACAGCAGAAACAGCGAAGCTGTTCTTTCATATTTAACTACTAATTAATTAGCAAGAATTCAAGTTGCTCACGATTACTACAACAGCAACATAGTTTTTATGTTTGATAAGCTACATCATCTAATATTTCGAAGAAAGATGCTATTTAAGTTGGTGAGTCCAGCTTATCGCAAAGTATACTGACCCCTTAATAGGAACATAATGAGTGAAGTTAGCATCTGTACCTCCGAAATAAAAACTTAACATCAACATGCCTATTAACAAAATGAGAAAAAAACTAATTAAGGCAAATTAGCCTAATGTGCACATGCTGGATAAGACAGATTACTTCTAAAAATCCGAGAAGATAATGGTACCCATATGGGATATGTTTTTGGCATTTTTCATATAAATTGGACAGTTTTAGAGGATAAATATGGTACAAAAGTCCTTACAGGCAATTATGTCTTTACAATGCTGGTGGCTGACATCATAAAAGTATAATTTTAATTGCTATTAATTGCATTAAGTCTACTCTTATTGAATACTTAATGCTATCTCTGAACAGTAGTACTAATTTATATACTTTAATGAAGCTTCATGGTAGAAGTTGGGAATTATAGAGCTACTTAAACTATGTCTTAAATAGTACATTTTATCTGTCAAGAAGTTCTCGAAATAGAGGCATTTCGTTGGATTTTTTTTCCCCTTTAAAACCAGGTTTTGCATTTACCCCCCTTTTTTTGTTTTGATAAAGTGATGTTGCCAGTTTGTTGTTCTTGTTGTTTTTGTAAGATACTTATTGAAAAATGCTTCCAGGGGTGTTTCCTACACATTTAAAGCAGCTGCTGGCTCTCCGATGTTCATGTGGTGAAATATACGTGATAAAACCCCGAGATTATGAACTCACAGTATTATTTAGCTGCCGTAATTCCAGGCATCTGATCTTCAGAAGGAAAGAGTCGTTTATGACATAGAAAAGGTAAAGTGACGCAGAGTCTATACTATCATAAAAGGCACAAAAGATTTTGAATAAAGCCACGAGATAAATAACCCTATGAACGCTGTATCTCTCAGTTGGCATTTGTAGTAATTCCTCCAAGGCCACTAGTTATTGGAGGTCTCTGCCGTTCATGGGATTTGCATTACTAAATTATGAAAAATTCATTCATCTCAATCAGTGCTAGTTTCAATATTTGTGAGTTAGTAATCTGGCTGGTTGCACTAATGGGAGAAAGCATCCATTATTGTCTTTTCAATCTGTTTTCATGTGCGTTTATTCAAAACACGCTATTTGAAATGGTAAAGACACCCTACCTGGGCTGAACGGAATGCAAGAGAAATCTTTGCCCTCAGATACGGAGACTTTTGGTAAATTCTAGCCTGTTAATTCTGCTCAGAGAGGCATGCTTAATAAAGTGAAAAGCACAAATGTCAGGTAAAATATGCCATGTACTTTTCTATGCCCTATCGATTTTTCCTATAATTAAAGTGATGAACACACACTGTTTGGTCATAATGAAGCCAGGTCTCCTTTTGAGAATTTTTTAAAGGTTTAGCAAAGTTTGTTTCAGCCTGTTGCCTTTTAGGAGAATATCTTTGTTCAGACTTCCCCAGGGACATCTGAGTAAAAGACAGGACTGTGATGGGGTAAGGCAGGGGATTTTAGAAGTCTGTAAGAGTTTCAGATTCCTTGGGTTCGTTCGGTTCCACTGCCCATGAAAAGAGGGGTTGGGCTAAAATCGCCAGAAATGGGTGCTGCCATTCTTGTCTGGCATCATGGCCGGCACCAGAAGCCACTCCCCTCAGTGCAATGTTGCCCATTTCTACCTTCAACCTAACTCTAACGGCTATTTTAGATTTCAATCTCTTTATTCACTCTTTCACGCTGAGAATGTCAACCAATTAGTGCTACTTTACGTAATGCTTTTCACGAGACTGACACTAGTCCACAAGGAATTAGACTGAGACCACCAACCCATTTCACATGGGCCAATGAGTAGCCATTGGACGGTGACAACTTTTGATCACAACCTGCGTTTGGGTTCAAACCAATTACTTAACGGCGACAGGTTCCATGCCACCCGATTAAGCCTGTGTGTCATTCGGGGACCCAGATTAATTAAAACAACAACTAGGCGGAAACCTTTTACATAACTTATTTCCACTGCTCTGCCCACCAGGATCACTGAAATGGAAAAGGCTAGTGCAAGTCAATATTGAGGCTGAGAGTGGTTTCGTTTTGTTTTGTCTTTTTTTTTTTTTTTTGCTTCTGTCTGCCTGTCGAAGAGAAAAAGGGTCAGTCAACTCTGAAAGAGAGCACAGAAAGTCCCCTCTCAATTTTTCATTAGGAAGAAATTAAGAGGCGATCTTCTTCTTATATGAGAAAATATTTGGCAGAATGGTTCATTTAATTTGTATGCATTTTTGCCTTAACATTATTTCCTAATTAGGGAAGCAACTCACGCTTAATGCTGCAGTTTCAGAAAATACAGAAATGCCTCCCCCAAACGCTTAAATCCCAGCGCAGAGATAACAAATTATTGTTAACAATTTGCTGACTATTCTTCTCGTTTATTTTATTCCTACACGCTCTCACCGCATGGAATTGTTTTCTACCGCTCTATTGTCTGCTTGCGTCCCTCAGTAAATATTTTGTTCACCTGTTTCCTATCAATGATGCTACCCAACGACACAGGTATTTTTGCTTCTAGTACTTTTTTTTTTTCTTTTATTCAAATGGTCTACTTGGCGCTCTCAGGGTAGGAGGCAAGGAGCGCCACAGCTCGGTTCTGATATTTATTTATTATTATTAGTTTTCAATTTTCCTTTCATTGTACAATGAAAGGTTCCTTTCATTGTAAACATCAGGGAGTAGGCTGTGGGTGGGCTGCTGTGAGCAGTACCATCTACTGATGAAGCCTCCTTCGTGCCCGGTATGACGACACAACATTAACCCAACAGGGAACAGCAAGTTCAGTGGGATTTTTGTACACAGTTCTCCCTGTGGTTTTAGAATGATCCCACATCACTCCTGTAGCATCAAGTGCCCGGATGCGAGGATGGTAATTTTTTAGGTTCAAAGTAACATAGCTCTGGTTTCTGTAAATCTGTTGGCTGAGATGTGCTATTCACTTATCCAATCTGGGTGCCTAGGCAGGACTGCTATTCAAGCCATCAAGATCAGGGCCAAGTGCAAAAGGAGTAGAATTTCAAAAAAGAGAGGATGGGCGAGAGATGTCCTAATCATTAAAGGGGGTTCCACCACCTCGGAAACACCCTCAAATTAGGAAAGCTGAGATGGGTAGTCTTAGGATACTGGTATGTCTTTGGCAGGGAAAGGTGTCTTTGGCGTGTCAGTTCAGTACCGATAAACTTGGCCCAATGTCCCCCAAGAGAGGACACTATAAAAATAGGAGCAAAGTCCCTTTTGGGTGTCTAACAAATAATCAGACCTTGTGCACTACGAGCAGAGTTGTGTGACCGTGAGCAAGTCACTTAACATCCTTGTATTTAAGTTCCCGCCTTCCTAAACTGGGAGTAATTGCAACACCAACGTAGAAGGAGACTGTGTGATTTGAGTGCAGAGTTTTTGCAGGTTTGCATTAGGCAAAGGCAGCGAGTGTGGGAAGAGCTGTTGCTGAGCGGAAGCCCTGGAGAAGTGAACCACCACAGCATACCAGAGGGTTAGCAAAAACTGATGGCTAAGGGGTCGCCAGGTGGAGGACGATGATTAGAAATGGAAGAATTTAAGCCACTCTATTCTGTTATGAGGAGAGAACCAAACTATGATAATAATGGCACAGCAGGAAACATGATACAGGCAACATAAAATAAAGCACGAGGAATTAGAGAACATTAGGAAGTTCAAGGAGTAAAAAGATATGAGAACGAAGGAAGGAGTCAGATGAAATGAGATAGGAGGGCTGCAGATACCCGGGGCATGAGGACAAGAAGCAAGGGAGAGATCCTATTTCTTTTGGAAATTGGGCTGGGAGTTCTAATTTCTTTTGACTCTCATTTTTTTTGGAAAAAAAATTGATTTCCTTGTTTAACCCCCTACCCCTGTTTAATTACTGACCTACCCCTGTTTCCATTTCCTGCTTGCCCCTTTGTCTTCCTCCAGGTCAACAACCTCTTCCACTTCTTTCCATTTTCTGTTCCTCCTGCGTTTGCTGGTCAGTACCTTACCCCATGAACATCTCCTCCCGCCCTCGTTACGTTTGCTCGAACACTGTCACTCACCCGGAGAAAAAGAAGATTTTTTTTTTTTTCTCAGCACCATTAAGCCAAAGGGAACTAGCAACGTGTACCTTGGCTATGACATTTTCCTTATGCTGTTGTCCGACAGAAATTTCGAAAGAGAACTAAACCAAAAGGTGATTCTGAGAGAGTTCCGCATTTTCAGTGGCGAGCTGGAGGACGGTGCTGTACACATGTCTAGAGATCGAGTTTCCAGTTCTTAAGGTTTTAATTGTGACCTGTGGCCAACCGGATCAAGTGAATAATGCTCAAGTCTCTGTAAAAGGATTGTCAACCGGAGAAACTGGGGAGCACGATTCCTTTGAATTTGTATCAAACTGAGAAAAAGATTGTTTAGCCTTACAGTCAGGTGTACTGCAGGATAAAGGGGGGAATGGTCTTTTATCCCTCTCTCAGGGGCTCCGTTGGTTTTCATTCTTATTGGACGCCCTAACACAATTGCAAGCAAAGCTTTGTTCGCATTTCCTGATTGCCAGGGGCTTGGGACGGTGGAAAGAGCAGGAGGTTTGGAGTCGGACAGCCTAGATTCAAATCCCGTCTCTGCCACCTACTAACTCCGCGACCTTGGTAAGAGAATAGATGGCTGCATGGCCAGAAGTGGAGATTGAGGCCAAGGGCAAAACAGGAAGCATTAGAAAAGG